>NW_017728947.1:73622130-73648563 GCF_001723895.1 Crocodylus porosus
ATTGGTTACACAGAAAGTTTATTTTTACTTACACTGCAGAAGAATGCAGCATAGGAAGGAAGTTGTGGTTGCGCGGTGTAAAAGAGAAGTTGAGCTATTTAGCACAGCACTGTAGATATTTTGTTGTTCAGATTACAAACTGAGTAATACAGATTTTTAAGCAAAGCATATAGGTGACTTTGGTCAGCAGTCTTTTGAGAGCTCTTGATGAGAACGGACGAGTCAACAAAATTGGATACACCTGAAAATTTTTACCGTAGGCGAGGAGAGAGGTCAGTGACTGGCCAAATCACTGGCTATGTCTCCTGGGTGTGCATGGAGATCTCCACTGAAGGCGGAAATCTTTCCAAAATTATAGCTTGCAGTGTGGCCTATTACAACACGCCAGGCATGAATAATTCCAGGACTGCCAATCATGACTGTGAACAGACTCTGTGTGTTTCTGTCTTCTGCTCAGGTTTCATGCGAGATTGACTGCGCATGTGTTTTACATTTAAGCTGGGGGGGCGGGGTTTGGATACGGAACTATAATGACAAAATATGTTATATTAGCCTTTGACCTTTTTGCCATCGGCATCTGAAACCAAAGACTTTTCTTTGACAGGTCGTTAGTCCAGGTATTGGTCTTGATAGTTCGGTCATTCAGAGGGAGCTATTTTTAGACCTACTGCCATTGTCCCTCAAGCATCCTCATTCATACCCATTCATTCAGGAACCAAGTTACATAGGAAGGGCAGATATGAGTCATAGGTTATACAACAAGGCATGGGGAACAAGATGGAGACTTGACATGACTTATGCTAACTTACATATGTAGGCCTAAATCGTACAGTACCAGTAAAACAGTAATATAGAATATAAAATCAATATAAACATAATAATTATACAATATAAAGAAGGAGAAAAAACAAAACAAATACAACTTGCTACCAAAATAAAATACTGAAGCTTATCCTATGTCTTAGCTCACTTATACTTATCTATAGGGAATAGAGAGGGAGAGAACAAGTCAGAAATGGTTGAGGAAGGTGAGGTATGGCAGGGCACTGTTTGTGCCTGCTGCTTTAAGGGCATGAAATCAGCAGCCAGCAGGTGCCTGATTAGGGCAGCCATTTTGGATTCAGGGCTGCCTATATAAACAGGGCATTTTGCAGCTGGAAGGCCGGGCAACAACATTGCCTGGCTGCAAGGCTGCTGGTATCATCTGGAGGTAAGGGCAGGAGCTGCAGGGGATGGTCAGGAGGCTCCTGGTCCTGGGCATGACCTAAAATTGCACCCTGCTGGGAGTGGGTGGCCTGGTGGGCCTCTTAGTGGTGCGGGTGCCCCCAGGAAATGCCAGGCCAGTTACCATCCCGGTGAAAGGTGGGTTGAAGTACCTTAACCTCAGCTCCCACAACCAGGTGGGTTACCCCCTTGTAGGGTCTGGAAGGTGGACCCCAGTGAGAGTGGGACCATGGATTGAAGCCTGTCTTGACATCCCCTGACTGGTCCATGTTGGGGCCAGGACCAGAAGGGCTGAAGGGCTTGGGGCCCACTGCGAGGGACACCTGGAGCTGAGGGCCAGGGCCCATAGAGCCAAAGGTCCCGGGGGGACCACACCCATAAGGGGGAAGCAGCTCGGGAAGCTATGTAGCCTGTGGGGCCAGTGATACTGACAACAACTGAAAGCCATCTGCAAGGCTTGGGCTGTGGTGTAGGGGAAGAATGGAGCAGTAGATAGCGCCCCCTGGCATCAGGGCAAGAAATGGGCAGCCTCCCACTTAATTAACATCAATTAACTAATTAACAACAAGGCATGGTGGGCAAGAAGGTGGGCGGTTAGCCCAGAAACAAGTGAGCAGACCACAGGAAAATCAGGCCTGAGAAAGCTCCCCGTTACAGGAGGGAATGCATTTTAAAATAAAATAAAATAAACTGGGGGTTTTGCTATGTGTGTGTGTATAAATAAATAAATAAATATTTAATTAGTGGTGTTTCATTTTAATCATGGATTTGGGGGGTTTTATCAGAGAATTTGCATTCTTATCAGAAAACCAGGATCCCTGGTTATGAGATTCCTACCTCCCAATCCCAAGTGGGGGTTGGGAAGGTTTGCTTGATTTTTATACTACTGTGCTCCTTAATGGAGTCCTAAGCCAGTATAGTCATGCCCTTAGCATCCTTTGTAGCTGATGATACATCTGATCATTATGAGAGAGATCAATCTGTATATTTCAAGTGAAAAGTATCATAACCTAGCATGCTGTAAGTAAATTATAAGCATAACACAGCCAAGCATGAAATATGATGGGGAGAATTTGACAGTCAGGATTTATAAAGAGTTTTTGAACTCTGCTAAAAAGGTGAAGGAATTCTGAGTATGTTTTGCATTTGTGAAGGAGGAATATAGTAATCCTCTTGCATATTCCAAGAGATGGCCATTACTTATACTACTCCTGAAAGCCTTTTGAAATGCTGGAAACCTGTGTAAGTGATAAGAGCAAGAAAGTACCTATACATGAATATGGAACCTCTTCCTTGACTGGGACTATAAGCTGATAAGTGACAGAGATCTAGCTCTTCTTTAATGCTATTTATACTTTGTGCATAGCTGCACAAATATTTTTCACATAGCAGTCCACATGCTTGAAAGTAATATAATTCAGGCAATAGACATGTATGGAGTGATGCAAAAGCTAAAATTGGTTTCTCAATTTCTTTGGTGTAACCACGAAGCAGAATTTAAGGTAGTTGCCTACTGCTCTTATAAGGGCATGGAAGATGTATTGAAAGTGACCAAGAAGCACTGACTATTTGGGGCAATGATACAAGCAGAGCTGGCCTTAGGGGTGGGCGATGTGGGCGACAGCCCAGGACGCTGTGGTCACGGGGGTGCCAAACGCATGCACACACATGTAAGTAGCCTGCATTCACAGCAGTGCTCTCCACCTGCTCTGCCCCACCCTGGCTAAACCCCACTCCAGGCAGGAGGAGCAGTGCCAAGCCCAGCCCCTGCCTCTAGCTGCTGCTCAGGAGAAGCTGGGCTGGGAACAGGCAGGCAGCATGGTGCATGCTCCAGTCCACCCCCTTTTCTCCTTCACAGCAGCAGTGTGGTGTCTGCCCACTTGCCTGCCTGTGCACCATGCCACTCTGCATCCCTGCGGGACTGTGCCCTTCTCCCCTGCCTGCCTGCCTCTGCCTTTGCCCACAGCAGTGCTGCTGACTTGTTGGGGCAGGGAGGGAAGGAGGCATCAAGATACAAGTTTGCCCAGGGCACCAGTTTCCCTAAGGCCAGCTCTGGATACAAGTCCTTTGAAGCAGCACTCAGTGTTTAGTTTTTGCACTTAATTTTCATCTGAGAACTTGACAGGCTGTCAGGGCTGGAAATGTAGCAGACCTGGATGAAGAAATATTAGCTTTTATGAATTTTGTTAAGTAATGCCAAAGCTCTAGAACATAGACCTACAATCAATTTCTTCTGAAACTGCAAGCTCCCTGTTCTTCAAAAGTCAATGGAGCATGTCCTAGCTGTGCTTATGAGACTAACTTCTGGGGAAAGGGCTGGAAGAGGTGCTTCCTCCAGCTGGGCTCAGCTCCCCAGCACTGTGAGCTGCTGGGAACTCAGCTGGGCTGAAGGAGGTGCTTCTGTTAGCCGGGCTGAGTTCCCCAGTGCTGAGAGCCGCTGGGAACTGAGCCTGGCAGCAGGAGGCGCTTTCCCCATCTGGACTCAGTTCCCCAGCACTGGGTCCCAGGTGGCAGGAGCAGCAACCTGTGATCTGGCAGGTAGATTGGGGGCCCACCCCCAGGAGGGCTGCAGGTACTCTGTCGGACTCCTCCCGGGAGTGCAGGCCCCCAATCTGCCTGCTAGGTGACAGGATGTGGCTCCTGCTTCTCAGCTCCTGCTTGTCAACAGCCTGAGGTGCAGTTTCCTAGAAACCCTGCACAGATCTCCTTGAAACTTGTCAGGCTTCATGCCTTCAAAAGGGGCTACCATCCCTGCAAGAGCCATCAGAATCAGGCAAGAAATGACAAAGTTATAGGATGTTTTGTGCTCCCCCATTATAGCCTCTGGGCAAAATATTGAAACAGTGTTGAAACAGCAAAACCATTTTGCCGAAACAGAATGGAACAGTGTTTTCAGAATGAAACAGAACTCAAAATGAAACAGTTTTCTGTCAAAACATCAAAATGGAAGTCGAAGTGGAACGCTGCTGTTTTGCACAGCCCTAATATTTATCATCACAACCCTTCGGGAAAACTCAATCATACCTGTGCCTCTGTTACCAACCATATTGCTAAGAGAGAATCTCAGTGTTCCAGACTTTGTAAATTGTGAGAAGAAAACTGCAACTGTCAGCTCTGGGTTAAGTGTATTCCTGGTGCAGAGAGTCAGTATAAGTCCTGCAGACCCCTTAAACTCTGGACTGGTGCTTGGTGTTGGAGGGAGGGAACTATCATGCGGTTAACATCTCTTCAGGGGCTGGTCTTTGCTCTGGCCTATGCAATGTCTCATTAAAAATAATTACAAGGGCATGCTATCCTTTTAAGAATAAGCCCTAAGTCCAGTGCTCACGTAACTCTGTCAGGACCAAAGCATTCTGGGTGGGGTGTTCCCAGGAAGACTGCAAGTTCAGAGTAAAGCTGGCTGAGAAATGGGGAAGCAAGTACAGGTTTTCCTTGCTTTATGCAGGTTCTGTATGTGCAGATTTGCTTTTATGTGATGCCCCTTTTAATATCAAAAATTTATTATATGCAAGGTAAATTCATTCTTATGTGATCGGCATGGTGGAAGCCCACAGTCAGCTGCTTTGTGCAGTGCATTGTGGGAGTGACACACACCAAAATATAGTCTCCTGTGTGGATCTGTTCTTCTTGCTTGTTGTCTGCGATACATGTTTCTGTAGTTGCCATCCCCCATTATGATAGTGCTATCTGCTTGTGTGCACTGTCTGCTGTTGGTAAGTACCAAAATTGTCTTGTAAAAGTGGTAGAAATGGGTCTGGGGGTCAGTACAGTCAAGGTCTTGGATCATATCCCTATTTGTTGCATTGTAAAGTACGTTCTCTTTATGTAAATTTGAGTTATGTGCCATTTTCCAGGAACACATGTACAGCATAAAGTGAAGGAAACCTGTATACAAATAATCTCTCTTCTCTTGTAAGCAGTAGTGACATAGAGCAGGAAGGATTCTCTAGCAAAATGGTGACAAGGGATGGAACAAAAGCAGCAGGGAGCAGCTTACAAGCCTGAGGAAAAACTAGAGAGGAAGATTTGGGTAAGAGAGCTCCCTAGGGTTCCCACAATAGGGAGGGTTCACTATTGTGGCATACTGATCGAGTGAGGAATGCTACAGATATCGAGAGCAGTGAGCTAGTGCAACTGGGGGAAGGAAGTCGCACAGACCATAGAGAAAGGGCTCTAGCCCAGGAATGGTGAAGTTCATTACTTTGGAAGCCTTTTGTTGCTTCTCATTTACAGCAGAATTTCTCCCCAGCAGCTCAGAGGCTGATGACAGTGCAGGAAGGAGGATAAACCAAGAGACTGGCTGCACCTGATGACAAGGAAGTGGTACTTGAGCAGGTAGGTGGAATGTATCCACACAATGTGCATCCATTGGTCCCAGTACTCAGAATAATTAGTGAGTAGAGGCAGTGGGCACTAATCCAGCCTATGAAATGATATACCAGTAATGGAGAAGCTGCTTACCAGCAGGACCATCTTGAACCTGGCTTGGGAGACAGTTTCATTTCCCTAGTACTCTGGGTAGATCTGAGTAAGGAGAATACCAGCCTTTTATGAGAACCCCAATAGCAGAACAACTGCTTTGCTTCTCTTGCTCATTTTAAGAAGCACAAAAGAGAGGGGAGCTCCAGTCTGGTGCAGCACATAAAATCCGGGGAAAAGAGGGTCTATTTCAGCTAAATACTGTTACAGGTCTGTGACAGAGAGAGGGCGTTAACCATGTTAACTTGAAGTCAGGCAGAAGGGAAGGTAAAGATGCACCTCATACACCAGTTGAATCAGAGACAAATAAGGTTTTGTGAGTGAAGGCTCACTTCTTCAGATGCTAGGAAAGAACAGGCAGAGAAATGGCTACCAGAGAGTGATTTCAATAGAGAAGGCAGAAAAGTGAAGAAGGTGGGGAGAGGAAGGGGGGGCAGTACTGAGAGAGGCAAAGAAATAAGTCCATAGGGACATAGGGGTCAAAAAGGTTAATCCAGGCAATGGGAATAAGAATCCGTAGTACCTTGCAGACCATACTTAACACAATTCAGTCTGTGGATAATGTTCCACAATTTTGCACTCAAGTCAGCTTTAAAGTCCTGTTGTTTAAGAACAGCTACACTGACGTCAGCACAGTCTTTTTCCCCCATGTCTGTGGCACTAGAGTTTCTTCCCTCTAGGCTTTGAGGTTTGTAGTGGGAGGATCTAAAAACTGATCTTAACTAGTCATTCCTACTCCTTCTAATGCTTGTTTTTATTTTAAAATGTGTCCCTGTCACTCTAATTTAGCTTTTGGGCGGGGCCCATCTCTTTGTTCTCTGTTTTCCAGGTACCTACCATGGTGGGTCCTGTTCCAGGGTATATTCTGTGGGTGTCATTGCAATACAAATAATTAATCATTCTCTTCCTATGTTTTATATTAGAACCCTTATGTGCATCTATATTATAAAGCACAAGTGTCAGATCAGATTCACATAGTGGCCCAGGGCTGAATCTGGGCCCTGGAGCTCCTTGTGAGGCAGGTCTAGCTCTAGCCAGAAGGGGTGGTTGCTGTGGCCAACAGGGGAACGAGGGGTCCAGAGATAGTAGCGAGAGCAGCAAGAGAACCAGGGGAGGGACTCTCACAGCCAATAGCCATGGCCAGTGAAGCCAGAGCCCTGAATTACATGGCAAGCCATGCCCACCAATTTCTAGTGGCCCAGATCCAGCCCAGTAACTTCCAGAGGCTCTGTGGGCTAGATCTGGCCAATATTTGATACACCTGCTATAAAGTACCTACTGCAGTGCTAGATAGGGTAGATATAATAATAATTTGCTGTCTTTCATTAATTTATCTGTAACTTTATTTGTTTTTTAATATGAATACAGTATTTGAAATGGCTATCCAGTGTGTAGGAATAAACTTAAAGCCCTTTTGCTTAAGCATATAAAATAACTATTTTATTCAAAATTCTGGAATTACTTTATCAAGGGCACTTTAAAATGCACAGTGAAGTATTTAATTTGGGACTGTTTATTTACATACAGGGGTGCACAAATTCAGCAACCACCTTGCTTTTTTCATGTAAGCAGCACCTAATATGTTAAGGGATTTAATTTGTCATTCATTGCATTAGCACAGAAGAAACATTTCACAAGCTTAATGTCCCCACTCATAAGCCAATATTACACAGACATTTTGCAGAAAAATTTCCCTGCATGCAAAGGAAAGCAATTTTAATACCTGGAACAATATAATCAAGCACTACACCACCTGGCAAATGTTACTGAAGTGAAGCTGGATATCATTTAAGCAGCACCCACATAATAGAAAATTTCAAGGTGGCATGAAATATTATCATCCATCTGTTTAAAGAAAAGTTAATTGCTGTTGAACAAAAATACAGTCCAGCAAATTAGCTGTTAGTAAACCAACTGGTAATCATTCAAAAATATAGATTGAAGTGTAGTTGGAAATTATTATTGCAAATATGCTGCCAGGCAAACACTTTTTATTAAAAGCTAGAGAAAATGATCAATTAAATAACGTGGCCTAATTGTTGCATTGCTGAGGGGGAATAGATAAATCATGCTATCTTACTTACGGCTAACAAAACAACACAATTTGGGGTTTCCTTGTTTTCATTTTTATCTAAAAATGGGGGTAGAGACAATGGAACTTTGAAATATCAGGAAATTCACAAATTACCTAAAATATGTGCAATAACAATGGCTTGAGAAAAACACTGTACAATGTATGATGACCTGTGTTTTTAAAAATTGCATATAAAGAAGCAGAACTTTTCTGAATCTTCCCTCAAGTCATCTTCTTTCAACATCAGATATAAGTGCAAGCTTGTTAATTGTCCAACAATAGTAGCAAGGTGTCTGTGACTAACAGAGGCTACTCAGGTTCACACAGGGAATATTCCCTGTATAAAGCGGTATCTGAATAAGTGTTAAAAGGGCATTTTGGCTTCATGGCATGTCATTTTGACAGTTTCCATTGCAAAAGAAAATTTCAGGTAAGACATTATAAGTAGAATGTGCTGAAAAACTCCAGGTGTGGTGAAATGTGGTGAAAAACTCATAACAACTGAACTGTTTCCAAATTTCACACACTGGGAACTGGGTCACAGTTGTCACAGGTTAGAAGTGTCTGCACATACAGTGCTCTAGCATTACAGATAGAATGTCACGTTTTAGGTGTTCAAGTGCTGTGGCTCCAACACCAGTGGATGGCAGTGACTACCTAACACAGTATGCTGTGCAGCAGGTGAGTGGTGTGGGGAGGAGGCTGGCTTGCACCCCAGTTTTCGGGGTTCCCAGGGTCGAGTGACCTGGGGCTAGGGCTTTTTTAAGTGCCTGAAGCAAGTGAAAATTAGGGCTGTGCAAAGCTTTGGTCCCTGATTTGATTTGGTGGCAATTCAGCCCAATTTGGTGGCCGAATCTCTGAATCTGAATTGAATTAGGAGACCCTTTAATCTCTCTGAATCAAATCGGAACTCTCTGAATCGATTCAGACATAGACACAACTTTAAATGCTTTTTCTACATACCTCAAGGTAGTCGGGAGCTCATGAATGCTGCGATGGTGGGGCAGATGGAGTGTCCCACAGGAGCATGGGTGGCTCCCCAGCGTGCTTGGCAGCAAACCCGGAAGTGGACCAGAAGCACTTCCATTCCATTTTTGGGTCTGCTGGGGAGTGAGCTGGGGGGCCCCCCCATGCCTCCCAGGCTTGATGACTGGTGCTTCCTGGGTCTGAGAGAGCACCCGAGGTCCCCCTGCAACCGACTGCTGAGCCAATGGGGTACGGGGAGGGGCCCAGCATGCTTCCCGGTGGACCTAGAAGTGGACCGGAAGTATTTCTGGTCCACTTCTGGGTTCACCACCGAGCACACGGGGGGGCCCTGAGCTCCTATGGGATGTTCCATCCACCCCAGCATTGCAGTGTTCATGAGCTGTGCCTGGTACCTCGAGGTCTGTAGAAAAAACATTTAGAGCTGTGTCTATGGCTGAATCACTGATTCACTGAATCAGCATCGAATCTTCAGATTCGGATTTAGCTGAATCGAATTGGGGACAGTGATCCAAATCAACTAATAAAATTACTGTTCCTGATTTAGGCTGAATCCCAACTGAATACGGCCCATTTCGCACACCTCTATTGAGACTCTCTCCCTCCCCTCTGTGTACAGGAGCACATTGCCTTCCCTACCCTTCCTTATCCCCTCCGCCTCCATCTGCCACTGCGAATGATGTAGCGGGTGGGGAAGCCCCATAACTCTGTGTACTTAACACTTCTGGACCCTTCCACTGCTGCTACTCTTTTGGCTGCTCCTGCCCCACTCCTGACAGGGTTGGAAGGAGGCTCTACAGGGATCCAGGTTTGGCTGGGACAGCAGCAATGGGTCTGCTCTTGGGCTGGAAGGGAACACCTGGGGAATTGGGCAGAATCTTCCAACTGCCACCACTGCTGTCATTGTCCCTGGCTGAGCGATGGCCTCCATGCAGCCCAGCTGGAGCAGGGCAGGAGCAGCTCTGGAGTTCCCCCTACCCCCAGGGCAGCCAGGAGCACTGGGTGCAGTGGCAGTGGTAGGCAGGGAAGAAGGAGAATGGGAGAGGAGGGCTCATGCCATTGAGCACAGATGGGAAGGAAGGGTGAGGATTCTTACCTGCTTCGGGGACTTAAAAAAGTCCCAGGCTGCTGAGCTCATGGAGTGGTCTGAAAGGGGTGGAGTGCAACAGTGCCACTGTGCTCTCTTTGGATCCATCCCTACAAAGAAGTACAAAAGGAAACTCTAGAGAAACTTTCCTTCCTGCTCCTTGGTTTTTCTCTTCTTCCTCTCATGGAGATTTTAAAGTTTATTAGATATAGATGACAATGTCTTTCTGGCTACATGGTACAGAGAGATCTCTGTTGAGAAGAGTTTGTGCCAGAGGTTTTATAGAATTAGGATAGGATATATCTGTCAAAGTATCTGCTGAATGATGTATTTTCAAGTGTAGTTAACTGCTCTGATAGTCAGAATTAGCTTTTCAAACTTTGTATCAAGCAAGGAAGTAGCTTCACTTGCCACTGGCAACATCTATAAACGGATGCATGTTTTTAGCACCTGCAGATGTGCAGTGTTGGATTGTACAGTGATATTTCATGTGAAGCGGTTAGGTTTCTGTATGAAAAGCTAGCTTGTTGGAGCTTATTTCTCATTCCTCTTAGAGCGTCTCCAAACCGGCTATATTGTTTCAAAATTAAGGAATACCAAACCGTGTGAGTATTGCACAATGAAAATCTACCTCAGAATAGGAGAATTTTACAATTCAGAATGGCATGTTACCAATTTATATGGTGGGTCGTCAACTGCCAAAAAGAATTTGCAGCTTTACATTTATTCTGTGCTATCTAAAGAGATTGCTTATAAAAATTCAGATCTGAGCGAAGTTTGCTTTTTAGCCCAGAAGAACTGAAAAATGAAGTTCCAATTATAGAGCTGTAGAAAGGCTGTTACCTAGCACACAAGAGTGTCCTGTGATAGCACCACTTTCAGACTTCTTGAACACTCTGGAGACTGCTTTTATTACAGATTTTATGGAGCCATCTGCACTCCATTAAGGACCATGCTTCTTCCAAATTCTGAAATGAAACCTTTTTTTATCAAATGCCAAAAGAGTCTAGACTATAAACAACAGTATTTCATGAGGAAGCTGTACTGCTCTCATTTGTGTCTTCGTCACAACTGATTGTCTTTCCCAGCAGGAATTCTCCCTATTACCATTGCAAAATTTGAGAAAACAGCATCACTGACTGTAATTGTTTTGCTGATGGGAAAACATTCTCCAAGGTCGTGGGGAGAAAAATTCTGCACATAAGCAGTTGGGTAGCTGTGTACACAAATGCTGTATGTATGCAAAATTGTGGAAGCATTTGCTTGCACAGTATTGTCACTATGAATGTAGAAGCATACTTGAAACCCTTGCAACAATTCACTTGTGTGCAGTGCAGTTTTTAGTTACGTAATTTATCCATAAACGAATAGTTTAGGTTCCCACAAGCCTCTAATTCACTCCCCACCCCACTCAGCGCAGTCCGGGCAAACCCCAGACAGAACTCCCTCTCCTCCCTTCTCCCATTCCCTTCTGAAGAAAACACCAGGGGTAGGGCTGGGCTGCGTGTACTGACAGACAGGAGCTTTGGAGCACCTTCATCAAAACTCTCATAAAATAAGCACTTTCAAGGAGCTGATCACATGACAAATGTAACTATTATCTGTGTCCTTAATTTTCATCCTGCTTCTTATATCTGAAGGGAAGGTACAGAGAAACCCACTGTAGTCAGAATCACCCACATGCAGGCCAATATTGGACAGTTTTAACCAATGTGGTTTTACTGACTGGTTTAAATTATCCTGGTTACGCTGTTTTTCCGGCTTTTTCAAAAAATGTTTTGTCAAAGATTGGCCTACTTAGGAAAATGTGTGCAAGGATTTTTTGCAATATCTTTTATTGGACTAAGTGTATAGTGGGGAGAGCTGTTGGACAAGCTTTTGGGCATTAAGTACCCTTCTTTGGGTTCTGATGCCAGAAAGCTTGTCTAGCAGCTCACTCAAGTATACACTTGGGGTGTATCTAGATGAGATACTTATTGCACAGTAGCTCATTACTATTGCACAATAGCTCATTACTACTGTGCATAACTCATTACTACTGCTCAGTAGCTTGTTACTTCTGTGCAGTAGAGTCATCGGCATGAACCGTGCTGGACACTACTGCACAGTAAGCTGGGTTTTGCACAGTCATTTGGTACTTAGTCATGCGAATACTAAACAACTGCGCAGTAACACCCGTGCAGTGGACATCTCATGTAGACACACCCCATATCCAATAAGGGATATCAAAAGAAATCCTTGCCTCTCAGACACTTCCTGGACCATCAAGGCTATAACAGCACTCCCAGCTAACTAAAATATGGCATTACTCACTTAGGCTATATAAATGATATATTGAAATATCTATTAATTGGGTCTAGATAAGACAGTTTCAAAAACAAATATTATCAAAAGCAGAGAAAATTTTCTGCAGTCATAATTAAAAAAATAATTCTTTTTGTGTTCAAAGAATGGTGGTGCGGTGATGTGGTTGCATCCTGCTGATATATAGCTGCACATGTGCTGCATGTGCTGTGTTGGTAAGCTTGCCAAGAGCACGTGTCATGCACTTCTGTGACAGTTTCTGACAGTAAAAATATTTCGCAGCTTTGCTATCAAGCAATTCTTTTCAAGTTCTTGTGTCCTCTTGGAGATTGTGGCATGGAAAGTAATATACCTCGAATGATAGGACCTGAAAGTTACTAACAGTTGTGCTAAGCCCTTGCTGACATATGGAATTCAAACTGCTCTGAGTCTAGTAATGGAGAGAGCAATTCCAAGTCTGCTGACACAGGGTAACAGAGGAGAACTAAGATCAAGCTTACTGTATCCTACCTAATTTCATTTTGATGGGGGTTCTTGGGCATAAAATCTTAAAACTGAGTCTCCAAAATAGTCCATTTCAGCCACTGGAAATTTTTGACAAGTTTATAATGTTTATAAGACTAGGCAGAGAAAACGAGAACTTGAACTGGTAACAGGTACAGGACCCCACTTATTCTCTCTCAGAATCTGGTCTTAAAATGGCTGCTTTGTTGGCAACCTTCTGGAGGATGCTAGGACCATTTTTTCTTTATGTGTTCATGAGTCCAGATGATGTGAGGCCAGCCTTAATCTGAGATCCCATCGTATAAAAATAATGCCTGTTTTCAAAAAGTAAAAACAATTAGAAATAAAAGAGAAATCTTTTATTAATGCAGACAAAACTTTTATTAAATATTTTCTTAAGCGGCATACATTTAATTTAGGGGTTTTATAAGCAAAATGTTTCTATTTTCTGCCTACATTTTTGGACCTGTTCTTTTTTAATATTTTGATACAATAAAATATTCAGTGGGTGTCTATAGTGGCGATATCCTATAGATTAATTTCAGTGCCTTGATACCATAAACACTTATGTGAATATGCAGCCTTCACTAAAATAGCAGTAGTTGCTTTAGACAATGTCACGGATGTGGTCTAGAGGTGGGGTGAGAGGGTTCAAGAACTGAGGGTCTCAAAGGTTGCAGTACCAGGTGTTGGTCCAAGTCTGATGGATTATTTCAAGGGGTCAAGTGCATCTGTGATGAAGGCCAAGCCAGTGGTCAGGAGCAGAGCAATCCAGTATGCAAGGTAAGGTAGGCAGGTATAGGTTAGTGATGTCCAAGGTAGAGGTGAGATGGGAGCAAGGCACAGGCAAGGCAGGAGTGTCCCAAGTCATAGCTACAAACACAGTTACTGGGACAAGGCCCCAGGGTAAATGGGGGCGGTTTTATAGCAATCCCACGAAAGACTTCTGCTTTCAATTGGTTCACATGGTCCCCCATGGAGAACCTCATGGGAGGGCCCAGGCTAGGCATGTCCACCATCCAGTTTGCTGTTTGGTGCTATCCAGGCCTCCACCATGAGCCCAGAAGGCCTGGGTTCAAGCCACAGGGCACCTGACAGATGCAATATTACTACTTTGAAGTATTGAAGGATTCACAGAGCTCTTTGTGCATATATTAAGCAGTCTCCACTTCTGAACAGAGTCCTATTCTGTGTGATAAGCCTGGTGAAAATAATCTGAGTGTCCAATTTTTAAAAGTGGCTTACCCTTTTGCCTCTAAAATGTTGACATTCCCAATCATTGAAAGAAATTTCTGAACACTGTAAAAAATCCTGTTCCTGCAGAAATTCCCAGTGGCCCATAATTGGAAAGAACTGAAAGTCTCATGAGAACTTGTTGATGTGAGCTTAGTTGCTCAGTTTCTAGACTTAAAAGCATTTAGGAAAGCAGTTGAACTTCTGGTCATTTATATAAACAAGCCATATAATTTGGCCCAGAAATATCTGCAATATGTAAGTTAGTCTTCTGATGTCATTCTTCCTCCACACAGCAGAAATAGAATTCAGATAACCATAGGCCGATTCATGATTTTCTAAAAGAGGGGGTGAAGGAACAACAACTGGTTCTGCAGGGCTAGCTGCACCCGCCACTCCCCCCACCCCACCCAAGATGGGTAGACCATGTCAGAGAAATGGTCTTTTTGAAGACCCTAAATCAGGGAAGAATCCTATTCCCTCACTCTCAGCACTCCCTTCCTTCCCCTCTGTATTCACAAGCACATTCCCTGCCTTTCTAGTCCCCCTCACTCCTCTCTGACACGGGCACCGTCCCCAGCTGATGCTGGGGCACCAGGCTTGCCACAGCTGGGCTGCTCAGGGAGCTAGGCTTGGCCAGGGCCAGCAGCAGCAGTAGGTTAACTCTCCCTCCCAGACCTTCCTCCAAGGGCAGGAGGGGTACCTCTGCAACAAGAGGTGAGCAAAATATGGTCCACAGACCAGATCTGGCCCACCAAGGGATTTTATCTGGCCCACAATGGGTACTTTGGTCCTATCCAGCCCAGATGCAAGGGGCAGCCTAGGCTATGGTGTGTGTGGCCAGTCCTGCTGCCACTGGACATACAGGGGGCATAGGGTGGTGCTGCAGCTGGACTCAGCTTTATGGCAGCCCCACCAGCAGCAACTCTTTATGGCTGCTGTTGCTAATGTTGTCACCACTGCCAGACTGGCCCCACTGCCTGGGCACCCTGGCCCGTCCACCCTGCATCTACCGCCAAAGGCACCAGATGGAGTGGGTGGGCAGGGTCTTCATAGAAACCAGCCCAGGTCCCCCATTGGGCAGGGCACACTTGGCCCAGGTGGATGGGATTGGGCTATGGGTGGGTGGGGGTGGCATCTGGAAGCAGGGTGGGCTGGGGGTTGGGCCGGGATTTCAGGGCAGTGACAGTGTGGGGCTTTGCTGGGAGTGGATCGTGGCTCTTTCCTAGGCCCCATCCCCATGCTGTCACTGCCCTGGCCCTGTCCGCCCATCCTGCTCCCAGATGCTACTTCCCACTCACCCACCTGCCTGCTGCCCTATTCCATCCACCTGGTCACCCTCAGACTGGTCTAGTAATCTACCACTTAGGGAGTTTTGGTGAGCTGTTGCAGGCTGGGGGGAGGGGGGAAGAGAAGGGGTGGTGCTGACTCAGCTTCCAACAGCTCATCAAAACACCCTAAGTGGCCTTCCAGCCCAAATAATTGCTTACCTCTGCTCTAGGGGGCTGGGCAGGGAGGGGGAAGCTGCTTGACACCACTACCATGGTTCCCAGCTGAGCCCATCTCCCTGAGCAGCCCAGCTGGAGTAGGACAGGAGCACCTCTGGAACTCCTCTGGCCCCCAGGTCCCCTGGGGACAGTGGCAGGGGATTGGCCCCGGCAGTGGGCGGGAGTACCACTGAGAATGAAGAACTGTGGGGACTTTAAAAAAAACTTCCCTGACTGTTGCTTCTGCGGCCTGGTCCAAATTGCAGGGGAGGGGGGGTGAAACTACATCCCCTTTGTACTATCCACCCCTCGGCATAGCCATTGCTGGTGCCTGTATTGTCTTCAACCCTTGAGGCAGGGGTTTGCCAAGGGCAGGTAGGGATATGTTACAGTAGAAAGGGATTTTGTTCTGTCTCCAGCCATTTAGCGCTAGAACAAATTAGAGCAGCCTCCAGGAGGTCCTTAGATAAAAGATGATACAGAAATAGAGTATTGTAATTAAATTCATCTGGTTGTGAGAACATCCTTAGCTTTGTCCTGTTTCTTACTCTCTTTGTAATATCAAATGAAATCTAATTGAAAGATGCTTTTCAAAATTCCAAAAAATATGTTCTAAATAACTGAGTTACCTCTTCTGTGTTCCTAGTGGTGTTATTTTAGGCTGGTTTCACTGTTACGTTCAGGAATAATTAAGGTGTCTCTTCTCATTTCTGCAAGCCATTAAAACCATGCCCTTTCTTGCCTGTGTTACGGTGCGCACTCGCTAATACCTTTCCTCCTAATTACATGCCTCGCTGGGCACGTCTCAATTGAAACATCCTCTCAATTCTTTCTTTGTCCAATGATAACTAAGCTGCTTCTTGGTTTAGAAAAATTGAGAATAATGAAGAGTCTATTTTAACACTATGCCTTCCACATTTGTACTTTTCCTGCATTAGTTTTAATTCCTCTACAGTGGTTTTGTTAGCCAATCATACTATTGTTTTTAGAAGACTTTTTAAAAATATATATTTGGCAAAAGGTGGTTGACCAGTTTGTTCTCATGCTGAAATATTTTTTATCCCACTGGGCTTCAGTAATACCTGCATCATCATAAGGATAAGGAACCCAGGACTTAGCTATGGACTGCTCTGTATAATCAGCTTTTACCAACAATTATCCCCCAGTGATATTTCAGATAGTGCTGTTATTTCATGCTCTTTTTGAGGAAAAACTACAGGATCCCAAATAATTATATAGACAAATGATAATATTGACTTGGTAAAGTCAACTTGTATATCTAACCCCTGCTGATACTTGCAGTGAGCCTGAGAGATGGTGTTCAGTACAAGCCTTCTCCAAACTTGGATGGTTATTCAGCTGGTAACAGAAATTTGGGGCAAAGCTAAAATTCTTTGGGGCAGATAGATACATACAGTACTTGCTTACTGAGGCTCACCCATGACCAGGACCTTCTGGCACTGCATCAGGACAAACAGAATGCAGAATTCACGTAATTCATGCTTTCTCAGAAGAGTTTGTCTGGTGGGGTTTTGATTCAGCCCTTTCTCTGGCTGATTAGTTTGCTAGATTGGCTTTGCAGGATTTAGGAATAAGCAGCATTGTCTGGAGTTTCAGGGCTTTCTCATTTTAGGACAGAATCATGAATAAGGTTAAGTTATAAATCCTAAATTCAGGTTTCTCATAGTGTCACAGCACTTTCCACCCTATCTGCTTAAGCCCAATGCAAGTGCTTTAATTTCCTCTGACATTTAAAAAAAAATGATCTGTAGTTTTATCTTTGAAGTTGAAGAATCATGGAATCCTAGGAAAGTAAGGCTAGATGGGACCTCCAAAGGTTATCTAGTCTAAACCCCTGCCTGAGACAGGTTCATCCCTGTTCAAACTATGCTCTACAAATCCATTGTCTAACCAGTGGTTCTCAAACTTTTTGACTTAAGGCACACCTCAGAAAATGCCAGATTTTTAGTTTTTACTCTTTTTTTACTATAAAAAAGTACAATTTTTGTTGTTGCAATTAACGCAGTAAGACCACAATAGGCCAGAATATTTTAATAATACAAATTCCTATTTGAAATCTCTGGGTTTACCTTGCAAATCATGTCTGCACACTTAATGGTGCTAACATTGAGTGTTACACCCCACAGCACTCTTGAAAGGATTCCAAGGCACCCCAGGGTGCCATATCACCCTGACTGAGAATCACTGGTCTAACCAGTTAGTAAAACTACACAGTCAACCCTGGCACAACCACAAGGCATAACAACCTAACCTGTGCCAGTCACAACTGTGGCTGAAGAGAGAAGCTCAGATGCTTCTCCACAAGCACGGAAAAGTGTAGTTAAATTGTCCTTCATTGTAGATCTTTTTTTCTCCCCTCCTTTTATTAAATAGTGGAATTAAGCTGACCCTGCAGCTACAATTCAAAATAAGATGCTCATAAGTCCTTGACTAGTGAACTTTATAATAGAAATGGAAACTTGCCAGTGTCAAGTCAGGCTGTACTAACTTAGCTTGTTTGAAGTATAGGGGTCACCTTCATAGTGGCTAGTACCCCTGCTTTGGGCACTAAAGAGGATCATGTTTCTTTCTTAGAAGAGGGAGTTGGGGCTCTATGCAGATAGAACCAATAACATGATTTGCTAAAAGGTGAGCAAATCACTCATTTTTAATGAACAAAATTTCCACCAAGCTACATGAGCATGCCCTTGATATTTGTCAGTAGCAATGACATGATCCTAACAGCTTGTTCTAAAAAAAACCCCATCAAGCATGCTCACAGTCCAGGGGAGAAGAAACAATAAGCAGACAGTCTGGCTTAACAAGGCCAATAAGTGCTATTGTTTTATTTTATTCATGAATTGAACTTAGCAAATAATAAATGTAATACCGATAAGATGCATCCATTCCCCTAAAATATACATAAAAACAGTCACGTGTTCTTTTCCTCTCTTCCTTTCAGGCTCTGACAGTTCCTTTATGTTTCAGTCATTGTTAAGTTTTTGTCTGCATCTTCATCTCTACATAATACTTCACCTTCTGCTTTTAATCAAAACTCTGCATAACACAAATGTCACTATCTTCTACTCATTTGTTTTTAGATATTTAATGTATTCCAACTTTGTTCTTGTGGGATCATAGAACTTGCATTTTCCTTCATTATTCAACAAGCTTTCTCAAGCTTTCTGGTTTGGAGGAAGGTATAAGATTTATTTATTTTTGGTAGCAAATTTGAAGAATTTCCACCAAATTTATAAGTAAGCATTGTTTTGTTATGTTTTTAAATTTGTCAGTGATTTTAGGGGTGTCACTTCTTTTTCAGGCTTTTGCAATTTTAATTCTTCTAGCCACTAGAAGATGGGTAATCCATTCCTTATGACCCTTATATGTTAGCAAGTTCTGAGGAAGGTTCAATAATACAATAAAGTGTTATCTGATGTCTGGCATCCTGTTATTTCCTTCACCATGTCTCTACCATTTTTGTACAGTTTGATTCTGGGACATGTCCCCTATATGTGGTAGAATCCTTCCAACTGAAGTACTAATTTTTTAATCACAGGTGTGATCTGCCAGCAGATAGTCTATGCAGAGCATCTTATAGGAAACAGTGACACTCTGCTCTACAGAATTTCAGAGGAAATTCTATGAAAGTTGTGTATTAGTTAGTAAATGCTGATTTCTTTATTTTTTTTTTAAACTGGAAGCAACATTTCTGGTTTGCCCATCAACTTGACCATAGATTCCCCAAAAGTTGGAATCATGTTCTAATTAATGTTCATTTGAAAGAAAAAAGTATAATAACCCAATAACCATAAAGGTATAAACCATAAAGAGAAAAGGTATACTAACTCAAAGGTATAGTAACCCAATAACCATAATAATTATTTTGTATTGGTTTGACCTGAATTGAATTTTTTAATTTCATTGTTGAATTTTGAATAATTTAAAAATGCTCATTTGTTTCTCTAGCAGCTTGTTGCCTTAAAAGGAATTGTTTTATTGGCCCTCCTCCCCCAGGCCTCCCAGACTCTATACACTATATATTATATTAGTATATAATATACTACCATGTGATTCCTCATGGGAATCATCTGCCTCTGCTTGTATTATGAGATATGTTGTCAAGCCACAAAGTGTGAGAGTCCCAAATCAAAACCCAGATCAAAACCCAAATCAAAACCAAGCCAAATATACACATAAGAGAAAATGGCCCAGAGGGTAAAATGTATCAGGTGTCTGAACTACAACTCCCACAAGGCAAAGCACATTTGTGGAAAAATGTAGTTTAGTATGGAACTGAATCAAGCCAAGTCAAGTCAGTCAAAATTCAGTAACATTTTAATTTGAGAATGTAGAATTATTTCATTTAAATTAAAGGTGTTGAAACAAATCATTTGGGCATTTTCTTTCCTTTTTTTAATTTTCACTACAGGAAAAATCTTAATGTTTTGTCCTGGTTTCCTGTAGGATGGAAATCCTGAATTTCATTCATTTTTGTTTAGAATTATCTTGAAAAATCCCCCTTCTCTGCTGTCCCACCACTGAATGACTTTTGTAAAGTCAAACACAAAGTCTCTGTTAGTGCCTGGGTAGATAAGATAGTGACTTAACTACCAATCATCTTTCTTCCTGGAATTAGATATTAGAGGAGACAATTTTGCTATTGGGGCCCAAATTTTCAATAAAGGACATATGGCACATGCTAAAAAAAGGTCTTTGTTCTCTTCTACTAGCTGATCCAGAATTAGAAAAGTAGGATTAATACAGCAGCTACCAAAAGTAGTAAACTGCATAGTTGGACTGAAATACACAGGGGTGGATCGTAGGGGGTGTAGTCATAGCCTCCTTTGCCACCAAGAATGCCAGTCTTAGCTTCTGGAAACATGTGCATTGAGCTCTCTGCTACTGCTGTACCTCTTTTCAGCATACTGGATCTGCTACTGGTATCACATAAAAGCAAATAGCTTTTTCTGAAATTATAATCCAGATAGCATAAGAAGAACTGAAAATTCCTTACTCCTGCATTTCTTTGCATTTCTTTTCATCCTTACAAGATACAGTATCCCCTATAAATAATTCTGACAGGTTTTCAGTTGTGTCACCCTGAATTCCTTATAAGATGTCCCTGTCAGATGCTTATCATTCATTTGTCATGTGCTGGGAAATAGAAATAGAATTACACATTCGGTGAATTAAGATGTATATTTCATTAGGAGGGTATTTTAGTTTCCCATGGTCCTTGACACTTCACTTAGCAATTTGCTGCCCTTGAAAAATGTAAGACTTGAAATTGAGATTTAAATGGCTTTGGCTCAGTTTGGCAACACTGGGAAATAAAGCCTTATTACTTTTCACTCTGGGTGATCACCTAACTCTTTACATCTGCATCGGTTGGACAGAGCTAATTTTTCACACTCAATCTGAAGTTTTTCTTTTTTCTTCAATGTGGTTATGAGACAACGAGCCTCCATGTGTAACTCCACTAAAACTAATGAAATTATGACAAAAAACACTGTTACCAGTAATATCAGGAGGTGACTCCTAATACCCCCCATCTCAGTCATACATTTTTACATGGGGTCTACCCAGACTATAGATATAAAATAGCTACTCCTGTTTCTCCACTCAAAACTATTCCCTGCCTCTCCTGATTTGTCCCAGACTTCCTTTCAGCAAAAATGTATGCCTTGTACCACAAACCTTTTGTTTTGATGCAGAAACTGTATTTAGCTGCTTCTTCAGTGATAGGTCTGCAATTAGGGGCTTATAGAGGCACAGAGGCTAAAATTACTTCCCTGGAAAGTGTCCTTCCTGCTTTACAGGAAGCCACAACTTGTTGTAGATACTGACTCTAATGACTGCTATACATTAGAAAAGTTATATCAGTGTATCTAGGTATTAATTTACTGATATAGCTATAGTGATATTAGCCTCAGAATGGACATACACATACTCACAAGAGGCCAGGTACAGACATTACACTTTTATTGGGATAAGTGATCGGAAACTGGTATATACCCATCACAGAATAGAAGTTCGGCACCAATAAACCGGTTTAAAAATGGCGGAACCTTGTCTAAGTTTTGTCTGCCCTCCTCCCTCCCCCCACACTAAATGGGGAATGTGCGTTTTGTTGGCTACCAGTCTAAACTATGTTGCTTACAGAAAACTGTGTAACATAGAATGATTCTGCCTTGGGCTTTATGAATGTCTGTATTTAGCCATAGAAAAGCAGCTTGTAGTGGTATAACTTATTAAGTTTCTAAACTGAATAATATATACAATAATGTAAGCATGATTCTTGGATGGAAACCAGATTTCTGCTCTACAGGAAATTCCAAAATTAAAACAAACAAATAACAAACAAAAATATTCTGCATCATAATGAAAGCATAGAATTTCTTTGGGAAATCCAACTTTTGACTTTCCGAAATAAAATTAACAAAGCGTTTTGAGTTGCTTCCAGACCTGACAGACCTTTCAGGTTCTGTGGCATGGAGCAGTAGAAGCTCTGGTCCAGCTTTTCTCTAGGGTTTCCAGCATTCCTGGGCCACTGCTTATAAAACAAAGTTCCAGGATTCCCAAGAAAACTTGCCTGGTTGCCTTCAGAAGTTTAAAGGAAATCAAAATGTTCTTGCAGAATATTTAAATATCATTGAATTAATATTTTTAATGGAAACACTTTCATCATAACAGTTCTGACTAGCTCTAATAAATACCTTCATATCAATAGCACTGTCCCTACTGCAAGGAAGTTGAACAGGATTTCCCATATTGCTATAAAGTGGCAGAACTCTTTAGCTGAATGACTACTAGTATTTTAGTATGAAAGACTAATTACTACACTGTAAAGATCCCACCTCTAGGACCATATTTCTTTCACATGGATTTTCTAGTTGTCCAACCCATGTCGGTCCATCCACGGAACAAACTTCTTCACAGTTCAGGTGATTTCTTCCTGGGGCCCATAGGTTCTAAGTCTGAGGTAAATACAACAAGTGATGACTCCAGTAATACTGTTCAAGAACAAAATTTTTCTTTATAGGACTCTGATGAATGTAGGTTAGTTTGAGCGTAGAAAATCATGTAGGCAAAGCTAATACAGGTTTAAAGGCTAGGTAATCATCCAAAATGGAAACTTAATAACATGTATTTATTTCATTCAAATGATCAGAATTACCTAATCTTAAAATCAAAGGTACTGTGTTCAAATGCCAAAGATAGAACAGTGAGAGCTACTAACTGCAAAAGCAATCCGACTAATTCAGCTCTTTTTACTGTTTAAAAAAAAACAATGAAAGACTTGGTTGTTTAAGAATTTCTTTCATATTCAAAATTATTTGGAGGGCTTACTTGGACATAACTTAGTGTGTAAATTTTTATGTTTTCTATTTGTAATTCCCAATTTATGTTTTAATTGATTGCCTGAGTCACGTGGTATTTGCTCTTGTTCTCTGGCTGGGTGCCTCTTAAACAAATAGCTTTCAAATTAGCCATTGAATGCTTCTGGATGAATATTCATATGAATACCAAGTTTCATGTGTATCCACAGTAGTTTTTCTTGCCACAAGCATTCTTGGAAACAGGCTCTTATTCCCATGAAAGTTTTCAAAATGAAGAAATGCAGCCAGAAATGCTATTAAAGCAAATCTATCCTTTTTATTTGAACTTACGTTCACCAAAACTTCCCTTCTCCCCCTCTGCTTGTTATTTAGCCAGGACTGTGTGAAAGTACATTTTAGGATTATCTGAATCACATGTAGAGTATCTGATTTTTAATATCCTTTCAGTCTCAATTTGAATTTCTCTGCCAGTTTTTTTTTTTTTTGTTTGGATCAGGAAACCTTTATTATTTTAATTAGATATTTAATATGGAGAACAGAACAATTTGGCAGTCCATAGCCAGAATTAACATTGTGGAAATACAGACAATGTGACAGATTTTGGCTTCTTAAAGCAAGAATAAGAAATACAATCTGCTCTCACCAGATGTGCAAGAAGTGGTATACTTGTCGCTGATCATGGAGGTGGCTTCTTGCCTCCCATACCATATCCGTTTACAGTTATTGTGGCCTCAGAGTCTTAGGGTAGGGGCTAGTTTCTCAGTTTCTGCCAGGAAAAGCAAACTTGTAAACACCACTGAGTGGCTCAGGAATGAGTCCTGATGATCTTCTTGCTTATTTAAAAAAAATCAAATCACAGTCTCAGAACTATCTTTACTGCTACTCGGGGCACAGCTTCCTTTTCTCAGCTCTTGTCCGATCAAGGACCCTATATTAGGACTTCGTGATCTGGGATTTGAAATGCCAGACACCTTTACTGACTGGACAACTCTATTAGTTAAATTGAGAAGCACTATGCTGGGACCCTAACCAACCTGGACTCCCATTTTCAGCAAGGGACAAGAGATTCAGGGGTGTTCAGAGAAGGAAACGGAATATGCTGAAGAGACTTTCCCAAACCCTAGGGATCCTAACCCTCCCAATTATCAAACCAGTTAACCTGCTTCTTACCATTTGGTGACAAATGTCTCACTCCTGAACAACCCTAAGCTCTCTATCTTATTTTGGTTGTAATCATAACAGCATTATATGTGGTAAATCAACCATTGTCTCAGTCACTATTAGCCATCCTATTCTATAGCTGAAAAGAAGAATACTGCTTTCCAGATAACAAAGTCCAGCTATGGTGCTACTCTCTGAGAACAAGCAATGCTGTATTTATTACTGGGAATTAAATCTTCCTAATACTACTCAGCCACAGCTTGGTATTTGCCTTTTTCATTGAAGCCAGAACATGAAAATAAAGCAAAACATCCTTTAAAAGTTTTTCCAAAGGCTACTGTGAATGCCTTCATTATTTTATTACTAATAATGGAACATTTTTCTTATACAATTGTTTCATTAGCTCATTATGCTACACAAGGGGCAAGTTTGTATAATCCACAAATCTCATTATTTCAGTAATAGCAGCGGATGCTAGAATGGCAACACTCTAATCTTCCAGAGAAAAGTGTCATGACAACAATCACTAATTCAGCTTTCACTATATTAAGCCATAAATGTTGTTACCAATTGAATATGCAACATATGTTAGTAGGCAGACTTACAATAATATGCAGCAATCATCTGCAACTTTTAAAAAACCTGGCTGTAATCAAACTTATTTTCTCTTTAAATTTCTGTTAACAAAAACTGCAGATATTTAACATACCATAATGATTTAGTATTGTTGTATTTAATACTTTTATACTGATGTAGCATGAAGGTTGCTACAATAAATACTTACAAAGTATATCTATTAAACTCAGTGAATGCTAATCACCTTATTTTCTGAGCACAAAAATGTAATAAGTAAAGAATAGCTAAGAGAATCCAAAACAGGCTGTTTCCACTGTCACTCTTCAATGATTTGGTCACTTTTGGGGATGAGGTGCATTTTTCTTTCTCTTCTCTCGTTTCTATTTTACTCCTGTCTTTTCCTTTCCCCTTTTAACATTCTTCTGTTATATTTGAATAAACTAAAAACTCAGGTTCTGTATTGCAATTTGCACTTTGAAGGTATTTAGTTTACAGATTCTTTTCTTCACTCTTAGTATAGTAACTTTTTAAGGAAAGCTGATTCTATTTGGTGGCATCAGAATTCAGGGATTTCACATCAAAAGCTTAGAAGTCTGAAGTGGGTAAATTCATCAGTGCTATGAAGTTATGTTCTGTTATGTTCCAGCACCTGGAGGGCAATGAGCAATGTGCAGTTTGGTGAAAGTGCAAAATGTTTTTGAATGTATTTCTAATATGGACCTTTGTGTATTTAGAGTCTTATGATGTACTACAACATTAGACAGTGCCATTAGGTCTTTCAGTGGATGCATAGAGGGGATATAGCATAAGCTGCATCTGTTAAATGAATACAGAGAATGGTAAATATTAACACAGCAATTCTCCTAAATCAGGGAAACACAATGAATAGTTCACACTATACAAAAGAGCTATGTAAACAGAGCATGTGATGGAATATTCCTACTACCTTAAAAATTAAATAGTGCCTGATAAGAAATGAGGATATTGCACCAACCCAAGTTAGTACCATCCTTCCAGCCCTGCAACAGCTCAGGGAAGCTCCTTAAGTGGTCCTCCAGGCCATATAATTGCCCACCCCTGGGTTGGGCCCTTTGTCACAGATGAATTAAGTTGTTAAAGGTGTGATTGCAATTGTTAGGCATGACTTACAAGTGGGTCCAGGCATCTGCAATCCTAGGCCAAATGAATGTGGATTCTCAGCATGTAGCCTTCTGGAGGTATAGGAGGACTCAGAAAAACTCAGGTCAACCATCTACCAGGAACAACAGGATGAACCAATATCACAGAGCAGTCCAAGGTACCATCACAAGCACCTGTATTCACCCCATTGATTTCTTCAGTACTACCAATCCCTACACATAAGAATTATTCTGCTACCTTTCCTATCTCAGATCCTGCTCAGGCATCTCCTCCTCAGGTCCCCTTCATACTCATCTCACTTGCACTCTCAGTCTTCCTTCTCATTCTCTTGTCTTTCTTACTCCACTTCTCAAATCTCTAGTTCCCTTCAATGAGACACCAAATCCAAATGACAGGGCCATAAATTCAGAAAAATGTGAACTTTGAGTATGGTAGGGAAGAATTTTGACTAGGAAATTAACCTTTGTTTTGCCTTAAGAACACAACATATTTTTCCCAAATTGAAAGCAGTAAGGCTGAAGTCTTTCAAAGGTTTATGCAGTTAATTAACTTTACGCAGTGAGTAATATCACTGATTGCAAATAACAAGTGCCCACAAATCCCATGGTAATCAATGGAAAATGCCAATGCTTTGCATACCTGAATATCAGTCGAAGTAGAAAAAATAGACCTTGCATACGGATTTAAAAGCCTAACTTAAGGTATCTAGGTTTGATAAGTTTGGACACACTTTTAAATTTCCATGTCTATGTAAGTTCTTGAGTTACCTTCCAATATACTCCAGGGACCTAGTGGACCTACTGTGGCTAAAAAGGAAAGCCTACAAAGGATGGAGGA
>NW_017728947.1:73648663-73661884 GCF_001723895.1 Crocodylus porosus
AAATTGGATGCTTATCTTGCTGGGATCCTATGACCTCAGCTGACTTCCTGCCCCTCGGGCAGGGAGCTGGACTTGATGATCTTCTGGTGTCCCTTCCAGCACAAATGTCTATGAAATCTATGAAATACACCACAATGTCCATCTACTCCCAATACTACCCATACTTTTTAGCCAATCCCATTAACTACGTGGAAAAGAATTAATCAAAACCTCTATGAACTCCACTGGGAAGTTTTTAAATGCTAATTACTCTATTTAAAAACCCAGACTGGTTGTGTTTAATATGCATCTGCCACCTTCAATGCATTATTTCAATACATATAGACAATCATTGAATTACTCTCCATAGCAGCAACAGAAAGTCAATGGAAACTAGCTCTGCACCACTGCTAGCTTTCCTTTCATCATCAGGGTGATCAACTACAGTCACGTTTTTAATGTGCCCCAGAGAAATAAGACCTGACAAGGTGGGAAAAGGAATGACTTCCATCTCATGTACATAAAAGTAATGTGCAGTTCCAAGAACACAATTATTAATATTAAAGTAAAATATATTGTAACTACACAGCTTACCTACCTAGCTCTAAAAGTCAACATTTGGCCAGATATTTACATCACGTCACCCATACCTGCTTCACCTCAGTGACTATGCTGTTTTACGATTCATGCCTCTATTCCAAGTCTGAAGTATAATTGATGTACCTGTGTCATGGTATTTTTAAAATAAATATTAACAAAAGCCACCATATGCTGTGTACCTGTCAGCTTCTTAAACAGCCTTAGTTGAAGAAATAAAGTCAAATAATAGTATTCATTCTCAGGGTCTGGAGATTTTTTTTAATGATCCTAAATTAAAATTTAAAGTGAAAATAAAAATTAACTTAAACAGGTTTGCAAGCAATTTCTGAAACTGTTTAATTTCTTTTTGTTATAGTTTAATAAGTTACTCCTGTACTATGATGAATATCTATTATAAGCAAGTTGGTAATGGATTTTAATAAATACACACTAGGTTTTACATGTGAAAAATTAAGAGCAAAACTCCCCACAGGTGTCAATCAAAGAAAATCTGAACAAGAGGGCAACCAAGGTGAAAAGAATTAGTTTATATAATAGAAGGAGTAAAAAAAGAGATGAAAGGCAAAGAGGAGGTAATTATGATTTTCCCCACATATCTGTTAATTTAAAACTCTCAATCACCTATGCCTTTATGTAATGAAATAAGCATATAAGATTTTTAAAGCATATTTTATTTAGCATTCAGACAGCCTTCTTAACCTTCCATAATTCAGTCTATTGGTGCTCAGAAATCTCTGTACTAAAGACTTAGGTATACTAGATATAAGCTCCAATTTTTCCTTCATATTATCATTTTAACACAGCTCTGAGAAATCTATTGCAGTTTTGGTGGTAAATCTTTTCATAACACTGTAAACTTTCCCTTTAGAAATGCAACTGTTTTTTTCATTCAATTCTTACATGACAGAATCTGGATTTGATTTTCAAATCTGCTTTTAACCCTTTTAAAAGATGGAATCAACAATGGCGTACCAGAGAAACAAAAAACCTTGAGAAACATACTGTTTACATTGTTCATTATATTCAGTAATGTAACAACAGTTGTGTGAACTCTGTGGCATTTTCCTTCTCATAGTCAGACTTGGCCAAATCAAGAGGTACAATTTAACTGGTAGCCTCTTCTTTCCCGCTCCACTTGTTGTTTGCTGCAAATTCTCCTTAAAATGATTCCCAAAACCATCTAAACAAAAGTTAGCCTCCTGTGCTCAGAGGTAATCTACTTCCTACAGCTAGTCACATCTAATTCTGTCTCCCAAATGAATTGCCTAAGTAGCATCCTCACTGGTGTCACACCAACCTGTGCAAAAAAAAAAAAAATAGAAGGCATTTGATTTTTTTTTTTTATGACTTGAAAGCAACCAGCATAAATTCTTGGTTTTACTAGGAATGCAAGTCCAGGAAAAAGAAAAGCTGTAAACCTATAGAAAGGTGCTGCATTTGTGGTGCTAAATATGCCCTTGCAGTGCTACAAAATGCAAGTGTACAGTGATTCAGGCTGTCTATAGCATATAGTGCTATGAAATTGCTATGAAATATTACCATTAGCTGTTTCAAAAATTGACTTCTCAGCAGTGCTGCATTTTGCAGCACTATGACTAAGGCCTGTAAGTTACACATAGTGCTACAGGGGTATCTAGGATACCCAGCATCCTACAGTCCTCTGCTCTTCCTCCCCAACCCTGATAGTGGAGATGGGCACTTCCTACCACCTCCTGAACAGTCCTGATGCAAGCCCTGGGGACAGTCAGTCTTGGAGTTAGTCCTGGAGAGAGTCCTACTGGTGGTAGGAGGAATGAGAGAGCAATTTTCCTCACCCTTGTCAGTCCCACAAGCAGCCAAGGCATGTCTTTGGCAGCTGCTGCTTTTCAGTGACTGGGCTTCACCTGGGGTGGAGGATCTTCCATCTAGTAGTCTTCTATCCAGTAGTCTTCTGTTGCCTACTGGCTGGAGGTGATATTATAATTCTCCAACCAGGGAGCTAACCAGGGAGCTGGGACATCCATACATCCCAAAGTGCTACAATTTTGTAGTGCTACAATGTGCTGGGACACTTCAAAGCACTACAAATAAACACCTGTCCATACCCTAACACACCAGATGTGCAGAGAATTACTAAGAAGCCCCTCTACAGATGCCAGTCTGAGGAATTAGGATACTGGTCCATACCTGACTGAATCTTCTCTAAAGAAGATTCACATCTAACTTCATGACTTCTTGTTGACTCTGAATGAGCCATCATTCACAACTCTTGCATCTTGACTGTACTGCAGGTAACATGTTTTACTACAGTTCTTATAGAGCAAAATGTGTTTTGGTGTGCATGACTGCCCTCAACCAGCTTAAGTAGCTGCATGAATATCACTTCTCTTCAGCTGAGTTTTTGGATCCAACTTTTAGGAGTTTAGATTTTAATGCTGCATATATGTGGTTGCCTAAAAGCCCCAACAGTGGCCTCTGCTTGCTGCCAGTGACAGATCATTGTACAGCTTAATTTCTGCTTTGTAATGTTTATACATGTTATATGCCTAGATACCACTGGGACTGAGTAAATAACCAAAGAAAAAATATAATTCTTCACCCCCTATATGATTTTGTCAGTGTTTCTCCATATTTTCACAAAGCCTATTATGAGCATAGAGATGAAAAATATGCTGTTGCTTTGATAAATAAATAAGGCACATCAGCTCTATTAGATCAGAGCATGTAAAATGAACATAAAATGCACCAACACCTTCTTTGTATTTGAATCCTTAATACTGAAAAAGAAGCAAGAAACAATGGCAGCAGTTCTAATTACAGAACCCCACTGCTCTTTAAGTAAGCAGTATTTACACTGTACTGGGTGTGAGTTCCCCTTTCAGTAACAAGCTAGCACAAACCTCTATGTTTTAAGGAAAAAAACACCCCATATGATTGGAAAGGTTTTCTCCCATAGTTTCCTTAAATGTGGGAGTCCTTAGCCAAGTCTGTCTTGCTTTCTTTCAAAAGACATGCCAAGGAGTCTGTAGCAGTGGCAAGGCAGAACAATGGTAAATTATATTTAGCAGCTTCATAGGATTATGATGCACCACTAAAGGTTCTGGCAGAAAAATGAAGTGTTTAAACTAGGAGTAATGATCAAACTCAGATCTTCTACATGTGCCAATTTAAGGCACTTTATCCTGATTTAAGGCACATTAAGTATGCATGTCTATATGTGTGAGTCTTAAATGCACCTTAAAAATGGAAGTTTTAGGTTATTCATGCCTAAATCTGATACCTGCAAAAAGCAGGTATTAAATTTAGGAGTGAATAGCTAAAGTGCATTAATTCACATGTATACAAATTAAGGTACATTACCGGTGTATATGGACTGATGTGGGATTAACTTTAGTCCCACGTCAGTCTGTGCACATGGCATTAATGCGCTTTAACACATACACATGATGCGAACCTAAATCACCTTAATGCGTATTAAATTAAGGGCACCTAAATGCACATGTAGACAGGAGTAGCCGTGGCACGGGGAAGCAGAGGCGGCAAGGAGAGTGCCTCATGCTGTCTTTGTGCAGTGCACACTTCTCTTGGCCAGGGAAGTGGGTGGCCAGAGAGCAGCAAGCGGGGTTGCTTTTTGAAGAGGGCTGCCAGCTGCTGGCATTTGCGGCCAGAACCTGGAGCTTTGGGAGCCTGGGGCATCATCACCAGAGGGAGCCTGGTGGCAGCTGGTGATCTGTTCTCAGGAAGTGGTAACAAAGTTGCTGCCATTGCCAGCAAAACTGCTCCCACTTCCCTACACATGTAGACACCTGCCTGGCACCATTTACTTGCAAGTAATTTACTTGCAAGTAACCTGGTGCCACAGTAAATGCACGTGTAGATAGATGCATCCAGTGTTTGGCCTTGGAGAGAGACAGCAGTCACCTCCATCAAGAAAATATTAGATGGTATTTCATTTTAGTATGCTACAAGCACATTTTAACATCTCATTGTCATGATTTTTCACATGACCTTTAAAGTCAGACATGTGGTTTGGAAAAAATTGAATACACACACCCCCACACATGTCTTGCCTTAAGAAACTGCTCTGCTATTGTGTACTAAGAAAATGCTGGCTCCCAAATTATGGCATATGTCATTACAGGCATCCACAATCAGGTCATGTCAAGATGTCTGTTGATTCCTCCATGCTTTTTGTTAAACTGTAGATTGTCAGATTCAGCAGAATGTGTTCCACAAGCTGTTGACTGGTACCAGGTTGATTGGTTTTCCCCCACTGAAGGTCTTTGGGTTCTCCAGTGTCCTGTTCAATTTACATAAGTAATTGACATCTCAGCAGGAAATTGAAAAAATCATTTGGATTGTTCAAATCACAAGAGGAAACTGTCTTCACTTATCAATTAGATTAGGAGCAGTCCTGGATTTAGAGTCATACATGAGAAAACAGCCTGATGCATTATTCCAGATTCAGATGAGGAGAAAAAAACATAAAATTACATTTTATTAAGATTACTAAAAAGACTTAGCAGTCTACTTTTTAGAAAAGTACTACAAGTACAGTTCTGTTAGGCAAAGACCATTCTGGGCTTGTCAAAATTGCCATTTCTTTCCAAACATTTGCAGTTATTATATATTATTACTTTAATTTCCATTTTTCTTGCACATTATGCAACTTAAACATGTTAAAATCCCTAACAAAATAATAAATTAAGCCTTATGAGTAGAGATGAATTTTTCTCCTCTTTAGCAATAGACAATGAGAGTTATATGACTTGCACAAGATAACACCAGAAGTAGGAGATCTAGGAGCAAAACCCAGATCTTTTGGTTTAGCAAACAGAACATAATTCCTGAGCTGAGGTACCTTGTTTCCAAAAAAACCCACTATGGTCCTTGCCAATAATGCATTATTACTATAACCATATTGTCTTCACGACTTTGTCTTAGTGGCTGTCTTCTCCCTGACTTGATGAATATTCTAATCCTCACCTGAAATCCACTTCTTGGAAATTACTCTCCCTATTTCCCAAGCTTTGACTAAACAACTTACCAGGCATGTCTACACGTGTACATTTACTGTGCAGTAACCAAAATTAGTTCATAGTACAGGCATGCATCTACACATACACGCCCATATTGTGCAAGAAATATGGTGACTTGTGCTGCTTGTGCATAAATTTGATACCTGCATCATTCAGGTTTCAAATTTACACCTGATTATTTACTGCGGAGTAACTCACATGTAGATAACTTACTGCTCAGTAACACTGTGTATGTGGACTGACTTGGGACTAAAGTTAACTTTAGTTCCAAGTCACTCCACACACAGTGTTAATGCGCTTTAATGCCTGCACATGTAGACGCTGGCCTATTTCTGCTTACTGCTCAGTAATTTACTGCACAGTAAATTTAAGCCAGAGTAAATGCAATGTGTAGACATGTCCACCATGAAGAAAAGGTGATCAGGACTTCTCACTGTCAGCTATTCCCTAGTAGCTGCCAGTGTGCATGAGCTTGGTCCATGGTAGATGAAAGATAACCAAAAGGGCTAAATTGCCAGGGATTAGTTCCTGTTTCCTACTTTCCTACAGTGTAAGAGCATATATACAGGGTATGTCTACATGAGACATTTACTGTGAAATTGCCTAATGAGCTCTGCAGTAAAGCATCAACATTTACATGTGCGGTGCTATTAGGATGGAGTAAGCTAATTAACTATGCCATAGGATACTACTGCCAACTACAAGTAGCATCCTATGGCAGAGTTATTTACTCTGCTGCAACACATGTGTAGATGTTGATGGGCTGGCTGGGGCACAAGAATGCTACAGTGTGAGAGCTGCCTGCCAGCTAGCCCCATACTAAAGTACCCTCCTCTCCCAGCCAGCCCCTTGGCAGCACATTGAGCTAGGTCAGAGCAGCCTCAGACTGACAGGCTGACCCTTGGGGCCCCTACCAGCTGGGGCTGCTCCACCTCAATTCAACATATTGTGGTCCTGAGCGCACATGCAAATGGTACATCCAGGAGTAATAAACTGCAGCACAAAAGGAGGCAGTGTTTCTTCAGTCACCTTAATAGTACCTGTAGATGCACTCACAAACAGTTATAGAAGAGAAGCTGACACATATTAGCATCTCATCCTCTTTTGCCTCATAACAATTTGTTCAAGTGCCATCCCCTAATACTGCAAATCATTTTCACTATTTTGGATATAATTGCTTGCTGGCAAAACAAGACTTTATGCTATTATTATATTAGGGCCTGCTCCAACTGGAGATACCCCCAGTGGCTTCAGCAGGGAGTGGGATCTGGTTATTATAAATAGGAAAACCTGGCAGTGTGTATATTTCAGAAAACTATCTGTGAAGCCATAGTCTATCCAGAAAAATCACTTAACATTGTGCATGAAGTTATTATATTTAACACAAATGTGCTAGGCAGTGTAGATAGAATCATTTGAAATTTTTCAGGTGCATAACTGATTTGCTGAAAAATGGAGTTTCAGTTTAACTGAAGCCACCCATGAATTTGTGCTGAATTTGATGTATGGTCTTAGCCAATACAATGAATTTTTACTTTTCTTTGGTTATGAAATAACATTGTGTTTAGAAATTGATCTATACTTAATAATTTACAAAAGTACCTGAAAGTGGAATGAAATGCTTCATGTAAAACAAAATGTTTTGTTCTCCTGGAAACAATTTTTCTTTCCTGTTTTGTTTGGTTCAGACACTCTGCTCTAGAAGACTAGGACCATCCCTTTCATTTGGATGGCAGAACAAGATTATATGTAGTTAGTTTCTTCTAACACAGGTGTGATGACATAAAGGAGGCCATGCATGCTTGCTCCTATATTTTAAAGATATGCAATTTACTATTCTAAATTTTGTCAAGTGTGCCACAAAAGAGCTTACAGTAAATACGGATGGATACCGGTGTTGTTTTCCCCTGAATTGTGTTTGGTGGGGAGATTGTTTAGGGCAGAGCTGTACTACTGGCAGCATATGGGCTGCAGGCAGCCTACACACTCCCTCCTGGTTGCCACTCCACACCCCCTTTTTCCTGTCCCAGCAGCTGAGAGGTGGCTGGAGGGCCTGAGCTGCATGCATGGCAAAGGAGGGAGTCTGGCTGCCCACACTACAGGTGTGTGGTTTGTTTGGAGGGAGAGAGGGGGCAGGTGTTGCTTACACAGTGAAGGGGAGCCAGGCTGCCTATGCTGCAGGGGGGGTGAAGGAAAGGGAGAAAGGGAGCTGCCCAGGTAGTACATGCAGCTGGAGGAGGGAGTGCTGTCCATGCAGCATACATGGCTTGAGGTCGGGGAACTGAGCAGTCCATGTGCTGTGCACAGTTAGGAAAAGTGGGGGATCCAGGCTGTGTACATGAAAGCCAGTGCTGGCTGTGGGGTAGGAGCTGGCGTGCCCATGCTCTGTATGTGATTGTGGGGGCACTGGGCAGCCTGTGTGGCATGTGTGGATTAGAGAACAGAGGAACCAGGCTGCCTGCACTGTCCGTGCAGTGGCGGTGGGGAGGCATGGGGCAGCCTGTGCTGTGGGAGTGAGCTGGGAGGTGACTGTAGGGAGGATGGCAGGAGAGGAATGCCCTGCCACGTCCCACACCTCCTCCCCATGATGTGCAGCCCCTAGGTCTGTGGCCTCTGCAGCGTATGACCCCTGGGCCCACAGCTCCTGGTTACTCAGAAGTTGGGCAGCCCTGGTTTAGGATACTTCAACCTATCCAAAAATTTATTGTACTCTTAGAAAACAAGGGTGTTCTTGGTGCTTGATCACACTGTATATCTCAAAGGGGGCACAGTAGCCTATGAATAGGACCAGGGCTCTGCACATGAGGTAGTGCTGTGTGGGGAGAGCACACACTCTGGACATGTTTTTTACCATTTCAGCAGTGTTCTTGGGAGCTGTCTTCAAGCATATCCACCCACCTGCCCTGCACTGTGCTTACCAACCCCTCAAATGAGGTGATGAAACCACCCTGATGGCTACCTCTGCCACTAGTTTGATACACAGGGAGAGCAGGTATTTTGAGGGTGGTGGAAGAGGATATCTCCTTTTCCAATTCCAAATATTATTAGCTGAGGATTTTTCCACATAAATTAAATGCTCATGTAGAAGCATGTGAATATAATAATAATAATAATAACTCTTCATGTATTCATGATTCTATGCTAGGTACTATGAAAACAAACCCATGAAATTTCATTAAGGAAGCAAACTTCAGTTTCAAGTTTCCACACAAAGCTGGTTATTAAAAAGCAGTGACTAGATGTGATTTTTTTAATATTACAAAAAATACTTGACTATGACTTCTTTGCATTAGGTAGAAGGCAGAGTGGGGTGGTACTTCATAGACTAACTTGTTCAGATAGGCATGAGTATCCACTGGGGGACATATGAGTTAAACAAGCTTGTCTAGGTAATAGAATATCTGGTGTGACCATACCATCCTGTGAACATATTAGACCATGATAAGGACAACAGAACCCCTCTGGTTGTCACATCAGCCCTTAGCCTAAACACCTTACACATATCATTAATGACCTCTGACCCCTCTTAGAAAATGGCAACCATCTCAAGGAAGACTTGAGGGATAAGTCTGTCCTGGCTTACAGGCAGTCCCATAAGCTTAAACATCATCTCTCTGGCAACAGACTACCTAATACCTATTCTCACCATGCCACCAAGCTTTGCAACAAACTCAGATGCCAGCTGTGACCCCCTCATCAACACAAATGACATCACCACTTAACTAAACAACACAGATCATAACATCCAGTGTGAAAGGATCAATGGACAAGAGGCATAGCAACATACTTCAGTGACCGTGGCAGAAGTGGAAGGGCAAGGATTATGTGGATCATAAAGACCAGGAAGTCAGTCAGGGGGAGTGGGAGCAGAATTGTACCTGTCCCTGCTCTCTGTGCTTGGGCAGCAGCAATTACAGATACTGCTTCTGCTACAGCAGCATGAACTTGGCTGCAAGCTGGTGCAGCATCTGGGGCAGCACAGTCTCCCCAGAACAAGTCCTGGTGTCCCGTTTGCCCCTTCTCCCCTTCCTCTCAGTTCCCCTTCTGGATGCAGGGCTGCATCTCCCATGGCAAAGCTGGGGGGGTGGGGGTGGGGCAGCACATAGCACTCACCTCACTCCCCCTCCCCCCACCCAGAGATACATCCTGGGGAATGGGGCTGTGCCTGCCAGGCTCCCTGTGGCTGGATTGCATAGGGCTGCCCTGCCATGGAAAAGACTCCTGAGAGGGAGGGAGCAATACAGGCACCTCCTCTAAGTTGGCACCTAGGGCTGATTTCCATCTTGTCCCACCCTAGTTACACTCCTGGAATGGATACTGATCTGTCACCAATTCCAGAGAGACACAAAAGCCTGTGACAAAACACTTTAACCTCTCTGGATGTTTCATCACTTGCCTCATAGTAGCTGTACTTAAACAACAAAACTCCAGAAACCAACTTGGACTTGAAATGGTGGAACAAGAAATCATTCATAGGCTGGCATGAATTAAGTATGGTCTCAACAGGACTCAACAGAGCAAGTCCATTATCTGGACTAGCTTCTAAAGTCCCTATGTCCCTCAGTGGGTTAAACAAGTGTTGAAACAAGTAAGGGCAGACACAAGCTGCCTACAAGAATGTGGTATACGGGGGAAGAGAGATTACAAATGCTTTGAGCAAAGGTGGAGATAAGGACTGTCTTGGTGGTCAAGCACAAATGAGAATGAAGTGACAGGGTAGTGATATTTTTCAAAAATCTAGAGTTCAGAGTAAAACAGGTGAAAGACATCATCAGTGGAACATTAAAAGAAATATTATCAGCTGGGGGAACAAAGTGAGAAATCTTCAATGTATATGCACCACCAGAAGCGAGGAAAGGAGGAAGGCTCTGCTTAGGAAGGTAGCATTTTGTCTGGTCAGAGGAAGACCATGGATAATAGTGGGGGACTTCAGTTGTATAATTGAAGCAGGTGACAGACCGGGGGAAGGAGGAGATAGAACTTTAGACAGTTCATCCAGATTGTTAACAAAGATAATAAAAGAAGAGTAATTAAAAGACATGCGGGCAGGGGAGAAAGTTTTCACTAAAACTGACCCCAGTGGAAAGAAACAATTAAGAACTGACTTTGTGTTCGTATCAAAAGAAATAGAGATAAGGAAGAAAGAAATCATAAATGTAGCATTTAGTGATCACCAGATGCTGACGGCAGAACTGAATTTTGGGAAGAGCCCCAGAAGAGAAAGGGGAGTGTGGAAGTTAAGTGTGTGACTGTTACAAGATAAGGAAATATGTCAAGCGTACACAAGGTAGTATGAGGGGTGGCAAACACTGAAGACATACTTTAAGAATACCAGTGGCAAATGGCGAATGAGGGTGAAGAGAATGGAGAGTTCTTCAGGAAGGAAAGCCAAAGAACACGGGGGAAGAGAACGAAAGAGCTGAGTGAGCTGCAAGGAAAGATGTAGGAGCTGCTAAAGGAAGCCACAGAGGGAAGACAGGTATGAGAAGAACTAGAAGAAACAAGGCAAAAGATAGAAAGCTGGTTTAAAAGAAAGATGAGAGAAAAAATGTTTTTAGCAGAAGCACCCTAGGTGAGAGAAAATGAAGAGTGGTCCCTATACCTTTTGACTAGAGTGAAGATAGTAAAAGGAGAGCTAAAAGCAGTGTGGGGAAATGGTGGTTCCCCGGGTGGAAAAGCAGGAGGAGGTGTCTGAGGCAATGAGAAGACAAAGAGCTATTATCAGAAGAAGGAAACAGACAGGAAGAAGATGAAGGATTTGCTGAAAGAGATTGGAGAGGAAGTAGAAGAGGTGGCAAAGATGGAAGGAAAGATAAGTTTAAAGGAAGTAGAGGAGTTCTTAAAAACCTTTAAAAGAGAGAAATCACAAGGAGCAGATGGATGCCTATTGAATTTTACGAGAAGTTTTTGGGCATGAGTAGGGAGGGATGTGGTGGAAGTTTTTGAGGAAATAGAAACAGGAGAGGCAGGGAAGGATTTTTCAAGAGGTGTTGTGATCATACTGTTCAAGAAAGGGGAGAAGGAACTCCAGAAGAAGCGGAGACCAATTACACTTCTTAATATGGACTATAAGTTAATGGCCAAGATTCTGGCTTTGAGAATGAGAAAAAAACCTCCAGAAAATAATACATGACGACCAGGTATGCACAGTACCAGGTAAAAGGATCTCTGAAGTGATCAGAGTGATCAGAGATGCACTGTCCCACATCCGAGAGAGGAAAATAAACACAGATATAACATACCTAGATTTAGAAAAAGCATGTGACGGAGTTGATCACGATTAAATATTCAAGGTGCTAGGAAAAATGGGGTTCCCAGAGAAATGTATATGTTGAATAAGGTTATTATATAAAGAAGTGGAGAGTCAAGTCCAAATTAATAGCCATCTAAGTGGGGCTTTTACAATCTATACAAAGGTGAGAGAAAGCCCACCAAGGGATTTTGTCTGGCCTGCAGTGGGTCCTTCAGTCCTGCTCAGCCCAGGTATGCAGGGCAGCCCAGGCTGTGGTGCATGTGGCCGGTTCTGCCACTCACTTTCTAGCAGCCCCATCAGTGGTGGCTCCTTCTGGCTGTTGTCACCGCTTGCCCTGGCCCCAGTGCCTGGGCACCCCAACCTGTCCACTGCTGGGGGGGGACCCACATGTGCAGAGCACATGGCTAGGCAGATGGGATGAGGCTGTGGGTGGGTGAGGAGTGGGACAGGTAGGTGGGGTGGGGATCACGGGACAGAATCTTGGGGTGGTGACAGCATGGGTCTAGGGCCCAGGGGCAGAGATGTGATCTTCTCCCCATATGCCCCTGCCCATGGAAATGGTGTCTGTTGCAGTGGTGTGTGGGGAGCAGATTGTGGCTCTACCCTGGGCACCAGCCCCATGTGGTCTTGACCCTGTGATCCCAGCTCTGGCTCGTCCCACCCATACCACTCCCAGATTCCAATCCCTGTCTGCCCATGGCCCCAACCCAGCCACCTGGCCACAAATGGAGCAGAGCCACTTAGAGAGTTTTGGTGAGCTGTTGTGGGGTGCTAAAATAGTGCGATGTGGGCAGGGTGGTACTGCGACATCTCAGCAAAACTCCCTAAGTGGCCCTCCAGCCCAAATAATTGCTCACCCCTGTTATAAGAGGAGTAAAGATACTGGGAGGGGGAGAGGTAAGATGTGTATTATATATGGATGATATAGATGTAGTTACAGATAGACTTTTGATGGAAAGGGTGCTAAAGCAGACATCACTGTATGGAGAAGCAATGGCAGCTAAACTGTATAGATTGAAAAGTGTCATAATGGGAGTGGGATGCTGGAGGGACTTGGAGAAGTTGGCCTTTCAAATGAGAGAGAGAGAAATCACAGTGCTAGGGATCCTGATGGGCACTGGGAGAAAAGGTAATAAAGCATGGGAAATGGTGACAGCAAGAATATGGCATGTACTTTGGTTATGGTTTGGAAGGACACCGTCCTTTACTAGAAGAGTGGTGGCAGTTTCATAGTTTATAGTTCACAGTAGTAGTGTCGGAAGGGACCTGAGGAGATCATCAAGTCTGACCCCCTGCCGTGGCAGGAAAGAGTACTGGGGTCAAACGACCCCAGCAAGGTGACTGTCAAGCCTTGTCTTAAAGACCCCCAAG
>NW_017728947.1:73662508-73679334 GCF_001723895.1 Crocodylus porosus
TCCAAGTCACTGATGAAGATGTTGAACAGTGCCAGCCCTCTTCCAGTCCTCTGGCACCACACCAGAGCACCACGAGTGCTTGTATAGCCGTGCCAGGGGTCCCGCAGTGACCTCAGCCAATTCCCTCAGCACTCTGGGGTGGAGATCATCCAGACCAGCTGATTTAAATACATCCAGTCCCTCCAGAAGTTCCCTAACTTGGTCTAGGTGTGCCTCCCCTGGCTGTGCTACTGTCAATTATTTTATATATGGGAATTGTATTTCCACTGAAGAGGCAACAGATAGCAAAAGGACAGAGGGAAATATGTGTGTTCTTTTGAAATGCCAAAAGAGAAAGCCTGACTAGACCTGAAGTATACAAACTAAGAGACATGGTGGCTGCCAGACTTGGGATTGTCCATCTATGTGAATTATGTAAGTGTGGTATGCAAGGCGGTAATGGAGGGAGAGGGAAAAGCAATGTGTATTGTCCAATTTCACACAGCTGCAGTTTTGAATAAACGGGAAGTATATCAGATCTCTTTGAAGAGTTTATGGTTATGGCAACTGCTGATTCATTACATTAGGAAGGAAGATTTCATGCAGAGGTATAAAATAGGGAAGGTAGGGCTGAAGGTCCTCAAGAAGGTGTGGGGAGCAGTGGTGGGTAAATAACTAAAAGGGGACCAGATTGTAAGAAATATCTTGCCTGTGAGAGAGGTGCAAGACAGAGGGAGCTTGATAACCACATCAAGGTGGTCAGAGGAGAGGTGCAGGGAAGAAGAAATGGTGGGACATGTTTTGGGGGTGTACATATGCCAAGGTGATGTGGGAGAGGGTCTGCTGCTTTCATCTCAATAAACCTGCTGTTAGTGTGGGAGATGGTACTATGTGGACTCATGCTAGAGGGACCAGAAGAAATGTTATTAAGGACTTTATTAGCTTGTTTTAAAATTAATTTATAGAAAGTAAGAAACCTCAGGGTTTTTTTAAGGGTGTGGCTTTCACTGTAAGACAGTGTCTGAACCAACAGAGAGGACTGATGAGAGGGGAGGAGAGTTTCAGGTGGTTACTGAGGAAATAGTTTTTCATGGGGTTCTGTATGAAGAAAAAGAGTCTTGTAAGGGTTTTTTTCTGGGAAGTCGATTTATGTTGTTTAAAGGTTTAATATATGTAGCTGTAAGTTTTTGAGATGTAGTTGTTTTTGATATGAAGTCTTAGTTAAACAAGGATTCTCAGTATGTGAAGCTTTGTAAGTGTAGGCTGATAAGATTGTTTTTAATAACATTTTGTAAAAAAAATAAAAATAAAAATAAAAAAAAGTTCCTATCAGCATGTTTGCCCAATGTGGGCCATGTGTTTAATAGTCATGCTCAGTGTTGGCTGCATTTAATTAACAACTTAGTTGGTTTCTATTGCTGAGTACACGCTGTTTTTGGCAGCAGTTTAATGATAGACAATGTATGTAGTGAGATTTCTTTATATGTGGTTATAAGATGAGGGGCTTTTTTCCCCTTGCCATTGGGAGGGGAACCTTTTATTATAGTCCAGTAAATAGAGTATATTTCCAGAAGCCGTGTTTTATGATACATCCCTGATTATGTCACTGTACACCTCTCATTTTCAGTCAAACATTTTAATTTGCTCCCCAAGACATCTCAAAACCTGTGTACAAAACTGCCTCAAAAATACTTGAAACATTTATCATGCCATTACTTGGATATTCTTGTTTTATTTTCTAACTGCTGCCTTCTGAAACATTTTTATTTCAGATCTGAAATACTATTTAATGTTCCCTATTTAAAAATGTGTCATGTTTTATGAGTGGTTGTTTAAATATATGGCCTTGTTTTGATTTGTGATTGAATGTCTCAAACCAACAAAACATTTTCAAGAAGGACAAAAGAATTTTTGCACAAAAATGGTACTCTGTTTCCATAAACAGTCTTCAGAATAAAATGCCACCTATATGACAGTCCATGAATGGAAGGGCTAAAAGTACCATTCACTGAAGCATTTTTTGTTTTTTGAAGAATTTGTTTTTATTTTGAATGAGTGTTCATGAGTACTTTTACACAATGTGCATCCAGTTCTAATTACAAATTTCATTTGTAACCCCATTGCATATCAATACATACATTTAGTATTAAATAGTTCAATTTTTCATTTCAAAAATAGGAATCTAGGTTTACTTTACCAATGACCTAATGTGTAATTAAAATCTTCAACAAAAACAGTATTATATATGTATTTGAGTGGGATTCTCTGTTCACTCTGTATGAAGTATGCTAATAAAATCAGTATTGTTTCATGACAAGTGTTTGCCTCTCTAAGTTCAGCCAATTTAGCATTGAGCAGGACTCTTCCATTAATATTTTAGAGCTTAACTGTATGGAACTTGAGGTTTTAAGTCTTTTTAAACTGAACATTAAATGTAAACATTTTTTTTTTCAGCACAGTCAACTTTATTCACCTTTTCTTAATTTGTCACGTTAACTCCAAGACAGTCAGGTGGGTGAGAAACTGGCTGCAGGATAGGACCCAGAGAGTTGTAGTGAATGGATCTGTGTCATCCTGGTCAGAAGTGGGCAGCAGTGTCCCTCAGGGTCGGTGCTTGGTCCAGTACTTTTCAACATCTTTATTAATGATTTGGATGTGGGGATGAAGAGCTCACTGGCCAAGTTCATGGACAACACCAAGTTATGGGGAAGTACGGTCACACTTGAAGATAGGCTACAGATACAGGTGGACCTAGACAGGCTAGCTAGTTGGGCAGGTTGGAATCTGATGAAGTTCAATGTTGAGAAATGTAAAGTGCTCCACCTGGGGATGAGCAAACCCCAACACACCTACAGGTTTGGCAGCCCCAAACTGACTAGCACCACAAATGAAAGGGACCCGGGGATAATAATAGGCCACACTATGAATATGAGCTGGTAGTGCAGTGCTGTAGCTAGTAGGGCAAATAACACTCTGGCATGCATCAGTCAATACATCTCCAGCAAAACCAAGGAGGTGATTCTTCTGCTCTACTCAGCACTGGTGAGACTGCAGCTAGAGTACTGCATCCAGTTCTGGGCGCTAGGTGTACAGAACGGGCCATATTTGATTCAGATTCAGGTTCGGCCCGAACCGGGGACAGTGATTCAATTAGTTGATTCGGATCACCATCCCCGATTTGATTCGGCTGAATCTGAAGATTCAATGATGATTCACAGAATCAGCATTTTGGCCATAGACACAGCTTTAAATGTTCTTTCTACATACCTCAAGCGTCCCACAGGAATGCAGGGGGACCTGTGTTGCTCAGCAGTGAACCCAGAAGTGGACTGGAAGTACTGATCAGAGGCACTGGCAGTGGGGGCAGCATCAGCTGATCCCCCTAAGGTAAGTGGGGGAGGAGGGAACTGGTGCAGCAGAGCCGGATCCAGTGGGGAAGGCTCCAAGGTCCCTTTTTGCTGAGCTGGCAGGAAGCCGCGCTCCTGAGCTGTGTGCGAACAGAGCGCGCCGGCATTTGTGCAGGTGGGCAAGGAGGAAGGGCCAAGCAGGAGACTCCAACAAAGGTAGAGTGAAGGCACCACACAGAAATATAAATAATAGCAATTTATATAATGCTGTCGACGTGGAGTACTGCTAGGGCCCCTGCCTGGGGGGCATCGCCTATCTGGGGCTTGTCTGAGGCCTCCACCCAGACAGAGCCCATGGCGGGGCTGGAGTCCCCCTCTCCCCTGGCCTGCAGGGGATGCCCAGCAGGGCTGGGGCGGGGGGCACAGAATGGGGGCCCCCACACCTGTCCTGCAGGCATCTGTCTTAGGGTCCTGGAGGCACAGGTGAGGGAGCTCCAGGAGGAGGTTAGTAGGCTGAGGGGAATCAGAGAGACAGAGGATGAAATTGATGGGTATTTTCTCTCCCTGCAGGGCCATGCATCCAAGGGAGAAGCACCCCGGGAGGTGCTGTCCACAACAGAGTGGCAGCTGGTCCCCTCCAGAGCCAGGACTGCTTGCAGCAGAGCAGCACCAGTTCCCTCAGTCTGGCTGGACAAAAGGTATGAGGCCCTGGTGCCACTGCAGGAGAAGGAAGGAGAGAAAGAAACCTCTGGAGAGGAGGCCACTCCACTCTCTCTAACTCTGAACAGGCTGAAGGAGCTAAGCAGGCCCAGAGGAAGAAATGTTGAATGATTGTTATAGGTGACTCCATCCTGAGAGGTACAGAGGTTCCGATCTGTCACCAGGACCCCTTGGCATGCGAGGTCTACTGTCTTCCTGGAGCAAAGATCCAGAATGTGACAAAGATGATCCCGGCCATTATCCGCCCCACTGATTACTACCCCATGGTCCTAATCCATGTGGGCACTAATGATGCGGCCAGGAGAATTCCCAATCACCTGATGACGAATTACCATACGCTCGGGGGCATGCTGAAGGAGATAGGGGCACAAGCGGAATTCTCTTCTGTCCTACCAGTGAGCGGACGTGGAAGATGACACAAGACCTGAATCAGAGAGGTCAACTTGAGGCTTCAGAAATGGTGTCTCAAGGCAGGCTTCAGCTTCTTAGGCAACAACCCACACATCAGGACGAGAAACATGCTCAGATGGGATGGGCTTCACCTTTCCCACAAAGGTAAGCACGTGTTCTCTTCAAGGTGGCTGATCTCCTCCGGCGGCTTCAAACTAGGCTCATTGGAGGACGAGGAAGACAAGGGCAGACGAAGCCTTGGACCACCAAACCGACTGTCACCTGCAAGAGCAGCCCAGCCTAGACCAATGATGAGTAGAACAAATACCCAGATAAGTAACAGGGACCTGGGTAGTGTTGGGATTAGGGGGGCAGTGCATGCATCTTTGGGAGGCCTCAAATACCACTACACTAATGCTTGCAGTAGGGGGAACAAGCAGAAGGAACTTGCCCTCCTGCTAGCTAACACCAGCCCAGACATAGTGGGGCTCACCAAAACGTGGTGGGACCCAACACATGACTGGGTGGTGAACATCAAGGGCTAAAGGTGTTACAGGAGATAGGAAAGGGAGGATAGGTGGGGAGGGGTGGAGCTCTATGTCAAGGAGCAATACACATCCTCAATGAGTAGCACTGGGTCAGAGGAGGAGCAGACTGAAGTGCTCTGGGTTAGAATACAAGGAGGTCAGGGAGAAAGGGACTTAATGGTGGGGGTCTATTACAGACCACCCAACCAAGGAGAAGAGCTAAACCAGGAATTCTTAAGTCAGCTCATGGAGGCAGTGTGGTCAAAGGATGTGGTCATCATGGGCGACCTAAACTTTCCAGACATATGCTGGGAGGAGCAGTCACCCAGGTCTGACAGCTCATGTAGGTTCCTAGCTGAGATACAGGACCTTCATCTAACCCAGGAGTTGCACAGCCCTACCAGGAGAGACACCTTGTTGGATCTGGTCTTGGCCATGGGCGACGACCTGGTGGGGGGACAGTGGGTGTTCAACCACCTGGGTGACAGTGATCATCACCTGCTGGAATTCACCATCCAGTGCAAGGTGGTGAAGGCCTGCAGAAAGGCAGCAGCCCTGGACTTCAGGAGGGTGGATTTCAATTCCCGGGGGGCAGGAATTGGGTGTCCAAGGAGAGTGGTTGTTCCTTAAGGAGACGATCCTCCAAGCCCAAAGGGAGGTAATCCCTACTCAGATCAAAGAGGGTGCAAAGGCCACCGTGGCTCGCCAAAAGCATCTGGAAATGTCTCCAAGCTAAAAAGGAGGCGTACATCCATTGTAAGGGTGGGGCCATCACCAGAGAGGACTACACCTCTGTTGTTCAGGACTGTAGTGGGGCAGTCAGGAAGGCCAAGACAGAGATGGAACTGGGACTACCTACCAGGATCAAGGACAACAAGAAGTCCTTTTTTAAATACATACAGGGTAAAAAGAAGGTACCGGGTAACGTGGGGCCTCTGCAGGACACATTCGGAAATCTGGTCATTGTATCAGACAGCAAAGCTAACCTATTTAACAATTTCTTTGTCTCCATTTTTCTGAGTAGGGACCTGGTCATCCCCCCAACTGGGACCCCCATAGGCCCCGTGGGAGGCAAACCCAGGCCTAGGGTCAGTGAGGACCTAGTCAGGAAACTTCTGGAGGGACTGGACGTATTTAAATCAGCAGGTCCTGACGATCTCCACCCCAGAGTGCTGAGGGAACTAGCAGAGGTTATTGCAGGACTTCTGGCATGGCTTTATGAGCACTCATGATGCTCTGGCAATGTGCCAGAGGACTGGAAGAGGGCCAATGTGGTTCCCATTTTCAAAAAAGGAAGGAAGGAGGACCCAGGAAACTATAGGCCCATTAGTCTTACCTCTGTCCTGGGTAAGCTGTCTGAGAAAATTATACTGGCGCATGTCCATGAGGGGCCAGCAGGGGAGACTATGCTTAGGGGCACCCAACATGGGTTCATTGGAAGCAGGCCCCGTCAGACCAACCTGGTGGCCTTCTATGACCAGGTCACCAAATCCCTGGATGCAGGTGTTGCGGTGGATATAGTCTTTCTGGACTTTAGGAAGGCCTTTGACACAGTCTATCACCCCATTTTCATTAAAAAAATAGGACACTGTGGTGTCAATGCCTACACAGTCAGATGGGTCACTAGTTGGCTGGAGAGCTGCACCCAGAGAGTGGTGGTGGATGGGTCTTATTCAACCTGGAGGGAGGTGGGCAGTGGGGTTCCCCAGGGCTCGCTCCTTGAGCCCGCACCGTTTAACATCTTCATCAGTGACATGGATGGGGGAGGTAAAAAGCACCCTGTTCAAATTTGCAGATGACACTAAGATGTGGGGAGAAGTGGGCACACTAGAAGGGAGGAATAAGCTGCAATCAGACCTGGACAGGTTGCAGGGGTGAGTGGATGAGAACAGGATGGGGTTCAACACTGACAAGTGCAGGTTACTGCACCTGGGGGGGAAGAACCAGCAGCCTACCTACACAGTGGGGAACTCCCTTCTCATCAGTGCAGATGCAGAAAAAAATCTTGGAGTCATTATTGATGCCAAAATGAACATGGGTCAACAGTGTGGGGACATGGTCAGGAAGGCCAACTGTATCTTGTCATGCATCCACAGATGCATCACGAGCAGGTCCAAGGAGGTGATCCTCCCCCTCTATCCAACATTGGTTAGGCCACAGTTGGAGTACTGCATCCAGTTCTGGGTGCCGCACTTCAAGAGGGATGTGGACAACATGGAGAGGATCCAGAGGAGGGCCACCTGCATGATCAGGGGGCAGCAGGGCAGGCCCTACGAGGAGAGGCTACAGGACCTAAACCTGCTGAGCCTCCAGAAGAGAAGGTTAAAGGAGGATCTAGTGGCCATTTACAAACTAGTCTGGGGGGACCAGCAGGCATTGGGAGAGTCCCTGTTCCCTCAAGCACTCCCAGGAGTGACAAGAAATAACAGTCACAAGCTAGTAGAGGGTAGATTCAGACTAGATATTAGGAGGCACTACTTCACTGTCAGGGTGGCTAGGATCTGGAACCAACTTCCAAGAGAAATGGTGCTGGCTCCATCCTGGAGGTCTTTAAAAGGAGGCTGGATGAACACCTTGCCGGGGTCATTTGACTCCAGCACTCTTTCCTGCCATGGCAGGGGGTTGGACTTGATGATCTGCTCAAGTCCCTTCCAGTCCTATCAACTATGAAACTACTTCCAGTCCACTTCCAGGTCCTCCAGTGAGCATGCAGAGATCCCCCCCACCTTGTCCCTGTGGCTCGGTGATAGGCTGCAGGGGGACCCCGGTTGCCCCCCCCGACCCAGGAGGAACCAGTCACTGAGCCAGGGGAGTGGGCGGGGGGGGATTCTGCTCGATCCCTGTTGGACCCAGACGTGGACCGAAAGTGCTCCTAGTCCACTTCTGGGTCTGCTGCTGAGCATGCTGGGGAGCCCCCTGAGCTCCTGTGGGCCACTGAATCAGGATGAATCTCTGCTGAATCGAATCAGGGACCAAAGCTCCACACAACCCTACTGGGCACCACACTTTAACGAGCTTGAGAGAGTCCAAAGAAGAGCCACCTGTATCATCAGAATCTCATACAGCAAGCCATATGAGGAAAGACTGAGGGATCTGGGACTCTTCAACCTGAACAAAAGAAAGCTGAGAGGGGACCTGGTAGCAGCTTACTGCTATACTAGGGGAACACATCAAGGGCTTGGTGAGCAACTGTTACCAGAGCACCCAAAGGGAAAACGAGGAGTAATGGCCACAAAATCCTGGAAGACTGATTCAGGCTCAACATTGGGAAAACTTCTTCACAGTCAGGGTGTCCAGACTGGAATAAGCTCCCTCCAGAGGTGGTGCAATCACCTAATTTGGAAATCTTCAAGAGGAGACTAGACAGTCACCTTTCTGGGGTCACCTGACCCCCAGTTATCTTTCCTGCTTGGTGCAGGGGGCTGGACTCAATGATCTTCTGAGGTCCCTTCCAGCCTTACAATCTATGATTCTATGAATGTTAAACAATTTAACACTTAACACAGTGTGCCATGACACCATAGGAAAGTATGGCTGAAGGAGAGCTCATGAGGTCATCTAGTCCAGTCCTCTGCTCAAAGCAGGATTGTCCCAGACTAAATCATTCCAGTCAAGTTTTTGTCCAACCTGTTCTTGAAAATTTCCAGGGAAGGAAATTCCACAACTTTTCTAGGTAGCCTGTTCCAATGCTTGACCACTCTAACAGTCAGAAAGCTCCTCCTAATCTTCAACGGAGGTGCAAGTCAACCAAACAAAACATCATATTATGCCAACTAACAACGGGAATACTCTCAGAGAAAGCTGCTACTGTATGTATGTAAGAATCTGTCTCAGTGCAAGAGAAACTTGCAGGATCAGGCCCTAAATATACAACAGTTATTTAAAGGTATAAGTGACCTCATCAGTGGCTTAACAGTTGGATTTTCCATCACTTCTATAATCCACCCACCTCTACATGCTACATAATTGCAAACAACTATATTAAAAATGATGGGTCATTGGATGTTGCTATTATATTTATTTACCTCTAGTATGTTACATAACAATTGGAACATGCAGTAAATCAAAAGAAAATGAACTAGAAGAAGAAATCATCAAACTATTCTTACCTTGGAGCAGCAGAATGGTTTTCTTGGACACTTCCTTAATAGACTTTTCCACTGTAACAGCTAGTTACTAGGATACAACCACATGACAGCATCTTTATTAGAAATCATGTGGGAGTAAAAAAAGGTCAGTAGCTTCTTTTCAATAAAGGCTTGATAAGTAAGAAGAGAAGGGCAGTGAAAACTGGAAATAGGCTTCACTGTTCCTTTCCCAAGACTCAAAAGGAAAACTGATTTTAGTACAGCATGGGAAATGGTCAAAGCAAAAGGTTGTAGCAATCAGAGAAACATTATGCAAAGTAAAGCTGAGGATATAACAAACACCACTAAGGGCTTCATCTAAAGCATATTAACAGCAATGTGAGGTTTTCCCATTGATGTCTGAAGCTTAGATCAGGTCCACAAGACAAATTTGCTATCTACCTGTGATTGAGTAGAGATTTATTTCAACCTTTTAACATAGTCAATATGTATGATCAATGGCTACTGGGACCTCAGGGTTCTATTGCTGCCTCAGATTTGGACCTAGAGAGTTTAGGTGCAGATTCTACATAAATTCATATTGTTACTTGTATTCATGTGAGTAAAGCCCCTACACACAACGTCTGGATAGTTACTTTAAATAAGGCTTAAGTAATGAACACAGTCATGTGTAAGTTGTCTCCAAAGAAGTGAATTTCACCCATAAGGCTGAAAATTGGGCCTATAAACCCTAAAGCTACATTCAGTTCTTTATTACCAAAAATATTCTTAATCTTCAGCTTTGTGGTTGCTTCAAAAACAGCCTTAACTGTAATTTGAGGCTTTTACAAGCTTTTGAAACAAAACCAACAATTCACAAACACACTGTTGCATATAATTAGCAGATTAAATTTTGGGCAATTTATACAGTTGTAAAATCACTGGAAGTCGGGTCATCCATTGCACGGGTTATTATACCATTATTCTCTAGGTATTCCCTCCCCCATAGTGTGGCACAAAACTTCTACCTTTTCTTTCCCTGGTGGTTACAATAAAGTCCTTCCCAAGAAATAAACTCCTTACCTTAATTGCTAGTTTCTTCCCAACATGGCTGATACAAGCTTGCTGCTCCTGAGATGGAGTGCTGCAGTGAAGTCCACTGCAACAAGTCACCTTACTTTTTTTGTCACTCCTTTGTGCTACAGAGACCTTTCCAAACTCTAGCCAAGATCAGTGGTTTTCCTAATCCAGAAGCCTTCTAGAAAAGCCATTGGCCCTTGGTGGCTGGTATAGGTCAGCTCTCTCTCCCTCTCTGTCACTGTAATCACTGAAGTGCTGGTCCCTTATGGATGCAGGAACTAAGCTAGATTCCCTGAGCTGCTCTCTCTCTCTCTCTTTCTCTCTCCTTCCCAGTTTAAACTCTTTTTACCAGCTAACTTGGGGATGTCAAGCTCTGTTTTGTTGCTAGATGAGTGGACTGCTTTTGTCCAGCTGAACCTATGCAGCCTCCCCATGTAGTCCCAGGCTGGAGCTTAATGTTTCTTCTGTCCCCACTGCTCATACAGCCATGATGGAAATAGGCTTAGTGGGTGTGTCTTGACCAGCACACACATGTGGTTTGCAGTGCTGCAAACCACACGTGGCACACATGCAAGCATTCACCATACCACCAGAGCGTGGTCAACTGGAGCTATGCTCTGGCTGCTGGCCAGACTCCAGCACCGCTGCTGCCCTGAGAGGCTCCCAGCCCCCAAGGTAAGGCTGCTGGGGCCAGCACAGGTACTGGCCCAAGCCTCTCTTACCCCACCTAGGTGACTTTGCCACTGCTATTTGTCCCTGGGAAACATGTGCCCCTGCACTTGCATGCTTATTGGGATGTGTCAAGAGGTTTGATGCCATTAGTAGAATTGACTAAACGGTTACTGGTATGGTAGAACAAAGAAATGTTGGTAATTAAAGGAAACATTCAAATGAGAGAGACCTAGTCACATTCTAAAACAGATAAATATTTCATTTTCCTATTTCAGTTTATTTGCTTTAAAATGCTTTTTTTTTAAACACAGTTCCCAATTTACCTGTTTATGTATCAGACATAGCCTTCTGCAACTTCTCTTTTCAAACTGAAAGGTGAAACCCTGGCCCCATTTAACTCAATGGAAGTTGGACATTGATTTCATTGGTGTCAGGATTTCATTCCAAAATACGTGGCAGAAGTAGTACTAATCTCTGTTTAAATAATAGGGAAATAACAAATGGTTTATAAATCTAAATATCAAAATCAATAAGAAAAGAAAGCCACAGGCTGCTAAGATTACACTCATTTATTTTTGCCCATTTCATATTGGGAACTTTTTATCAAGCCATTATTTTTAAGCAAAATTCCCATTTTCTTCAATGGAGTGTTCTAATAAAATCTGAGAGATTCATGTGGCTCTAAACCCCATTTCTGTGTCACCACCTTCACCTTTGATTACAGGTGCTAGAACAGGGATTACTAAATATGAAAAAGGTCATGATTCATGAAGACAGAAAGCAGTTTGTTCTAACAAACACATGAATCTAATCCATACATATTGACTTTGGGGCAATAGAAGTGTGCAGGGATTCATTATAAAAGGGATGGCACGCTCACAAGTGGTAGAAGGTGTTTTTCTCCTGAGGAAAAGGTTTAGTTTGTTAATAACATAGCTTCAGTTGTCCTAAACTACAGTATTGAACCCCTTGACCTTTCATTTTCTGTTTCCCTCTTCCTATTAATTAGGAAGGAGAGTGAGAACATCTTTCATTGTGGAAGGGAAACCTGGGTTAGCATAAAGCTATTTCTCTTTGTTGCTGTCTTGTTCTCTGGCCCTTACATTGTAAGCGACATCCAAACATGTGCAACCTTTACCTAACTAGAACTATCAGTTTCCAAGAAATTAACAGGTAAATGTGTAATTATAGAATGATATACAATCATCAGACAGGCTAAATTACAAACTACCCATTACCAATAAATGTGTATCAACTGAATATCACCTCAGGCAAACGGAGCTGGTAAAAGGAAAAACACTTCTGTTTTTGGAGTGCACTGAGCAGATTGAAGCTAGCGATCAAAACCTGCTCTTTAACAACAACATATGATCTCTTGACAGAGGTAACTGAATGCCCTACATGTACTTTGACATATGATACAGACTGTGTGCTGTAGTCATCTATCCCTTTTACAGTGCCAGATTAAATTACTCTAGTGTCCTCTGTGCTACATAGGTTCTTATACCACACTCAGCACCATAGGGTCTGAGTGCCTTATACTACTGCATTAAGCAACATGACTAACATCTGTCATTTGTTTGTTCTCTGATCCTCTCCCCTGGGGGAGAAGTGTATGCAGTAAAGTGTTTTGTTTTGATAGAGATTTTTGTTCAGTTGCTCTTTTTAAAAATATACATGTTGCTATGTATTTATGTTAGAGAAAGCAAAGTCAAAGCAAAGTGCCTTCTATTTGGAACAGAGGCTTATAATATTTCTAAGTTCCTGTGGAAATTCACTATGATCCAGTTGCCTGTAGAAGCAGTAACAAAGGCCCCTAAATCCTGACATAGATGCATATGTGACATTGGGATACAGCCTAAGTCAGGGCTGAGGATGGGTGGCTAAGTCTGGAAAGAGGCAGGATTTCAGCTGCATCCCCCTGTTCAGCATTTTTTATTGGCTGGCCAAGAAGTCCCTCTGCTCTGTGAACTAAGCATTATGAATTCTCAGGTAAAACAGAAGGAACTTGTGACTTTGAGTTTGTGACTTACACTCCCAGATCCTGGGTATTAGGGCTGTGCGAAAGAGCACCATTGTGTTTCACCTTGTGTTTCGACAGTTCGAGGGACCAGTGTTTCATCTCAAATTTCATTTCAAGTCGAAACAGCTGTTCCGTTCTGTTCCATCAAAACAGAGAGGCTGTTTTGACATTGTTTTGAGTTGTGCTGGAGATGGGTAGCCAGCCCATCTGGGCTGCCTCCCACCCTGGGGCGACCTAGCACTGGGCACCGAAAAGCATTTTGAAACATTTCAACCAGCTTTGTTTTGTTTCGAGGCTATTTTGATGGCCTTTGTTTTGTTCCAATTTTGCTGTTTTGACCTCAAAATTGGTCGAAACAGTGTTGGAACAAAATGGATGGTGAAATTTCACACGACCCCACTAGGCATGCCTACATGTGATATTAATGTACACAAATAAACTCCAGAACTTATTGATCTAGAGTTTCTTGCTCCTGGGTGCACTGTTTGTATGTGTGCCTAGGAGCAAAACACTCTGGAGTATATTACTTGTATTTACAAGTACTAGCCTGCTCCAGTGTTTATTAGTTTCATGTGGCCTAATAGGGTGCATGTGTAGACATGGAGATGTTTACTGGAGAGCTGATTAGGCAGCTCTGCAGTACATGTCTCATGTAGATGCACTTCCTGATCCCTAACTTATAGGAGGAGAGCAATCAGCATCCTTATGTTTGAGTTACTTCATGAATTTTAGCCTTAATGCTGTAGAGCAGGGGTTTTCAACCTTTTTAACAAGTGTACCCCTTCTGCCTCAAAGTTTCAGCTCATGTACCCCTTTATATAACCCTTTTGAAAGGTTATAAACTACTGCAAGACCGTTTCAGGCTGGACATAAGGAAGAATTTCTTTACTCTCCGAGCCCTCAAGGTCTGGAATAGCCTGCCATCGGAGGTGGTTCAAGCACCTACAATAAACACCTTCAAGAGCAAATTGGATGGTTATCTTGCTGGGATCCTATGACCCCAGCTGACTTCCTGCCCTTCGGGCATGGGGCTGGACATGATGATCTTCCAAGTTCCCTTCTAGCCCTAATGTCTATGAAATCTATGAATTATTTTTATTTCTTGTTTTTAAGGGGTGGGGCAGATCGAGACCCCCACAGTGAGGGAGGGAGTGGGGCTGGGGCTGAAGCATGGGCAGGCACTGCACAGCCAGGGTGGAGTGCAGGATGGAGCTGTGAGAGTGGCTTGTCTAGGGGGTGTGGAGAGGGGGGGCAGCTCCTGCCACTATGTGCACTGTGGTGGAGGCCTGGGGGGCATGTGCCCCCCCTATCTGTGCACGGGGTATAGGTAGCTGCTGCTGCAAGCTTGACTCTGCACCCCACTGCCACTGCCCCAAGAGCCACATGATGCCATGTGCCTGCTGCCACTGGGTGGGTAGGGGACAGACAGACAGACACACACACATGCAGACACAGACACCCCCCCCACCCCAGAAGGTAAGTAGGTGTGGTGGGAAGGGTGGGGTGGAGTGGGGGAGAGGGAAGGGCCTGGTGGAGTCAGATTCTGCACAGTACAGGAGAGAGTGGGACAGGGGCATATGGGGCCCAGGCTGGGAACCCAGCGGTGTGTCCAGGGGCATGGGGGTAGCGGGCTCCCACTGCATGCACTGCATGCCAAGGGGAGACATGTGCCCACCTGATCTGTGCATGGGGCAAAAGCGGGCTGGGCTCTGGTCTGCCTCTGCACCTCACTGACACTGCTTCAAGAGCAGTGTGACACCATGTGCATCTCACCACTGGACAGCTCACTGCTGGGCTGCTGCCCACCCAGTGATGGGATTGGCATGGCTGTTGCACTGCACTCAAAGCAAGGAACAGTAGTGAGGCACAGAGGGTCTGAATGGTGTGTGAGGGGAGAGTGTGTTTCTGTGCCCACTCCCAGGTGCAGGGCTGGGGGGGCCAGGGCAGTGGCACCCCTCTGTGACAGCACAGGCTCTGGCTGGCTGGATGCAGGGGGAGGGGGTCAGCTCGCATGCAGTGGCTACCACCACCCACTGTCCTGCGCCACTGCCACCCAACCACCATCCCATGCCACCACCACTGCCCACCACCCCAGGCTGCCACCACTGTGCCCTGCTTTCCCCCATCCAGTCTCACGTGTAGCTCTGTGGGCTACTGGTGGGCCTCATGCCTGGCCAATCATGTGCTGCCCTGGGAGCATGTACAGAAACACACTTTACCCCTCTGTCACTGAGACCCTCGCAGCTCTGCAGGAAGGGGGTGGCCATGGTGCCTCCTTGCCATTGGCTATTGGCCCACAGCCAATCAGGAAAATAAGCTGAGGTGGGGGGGCAGGGAGGCGCTATGATGCTTTGCGTGGGGCCAGCAGTGCCTCGCATGCTTCCCCCGGGTAACAGGCAAAGTGTGGGAATGCAGCTGGGAGATGCTGCCACCACTGCACCCTGGGGCACACTCCATCCCCACCCTCCTGCGTGTACCTTTCTAAGTACCCCTAGGGGCAGGTGAATCCCTGGTTGACAGCCCCTGCTGTAGAGCCTTACTACACTTAGAAGTAGTGCTGATGATCTGTGTATCTACTAGGTTATCACTAATGAAGCACTTATCTTTGGCCTTATCTCTAGAATTGCATAGGTATAACTAAAGACATGATTCTTAAATCTATTTAGTTAAGTCAATGCAATATTCAATGTGAGTTTGTCCGTTTTTAATTAAGCTGCTACAACATCAAATAGAGGCACAATTTGTGTTTCAATCACTGTGGCCTCTGTTCATTGTTTCTGCCTTCCTCATGACTTGAGTTATTAATATTAATTATTTTGGTAATTTCCCGCATATAAGTGATAATTTTCAGTAAAATAGCTTCAGTGTTGAGATGCTCAGAGATCTTATGTTAAATGTATCACACTTTTAATGCATGCTTACCTTTTTACAATGTAATTTTAAAATAGTTATATTAAACTACTATTGCATGAATAGCTTTTTCTTTGCTTGACTTGTTTTTCTTTTGTTGCTTTGCTTTTTTGTTATGCTTTCAGAAGAGGGACCAGTAGAAATGGCTTGCAATATTGCTGTAAAAGAGATGCTCCTCCTTCACTTTAAGTAGGGTCAGAGAGTTGTTGTAGCTATAATGGTTCAGGAAATAGGCCAGAAAAATACCATGCTCAAGGGTTTTTATTTTTTTTAAAGTAGTATCTTTTATTGGACAAGCTTTACAGTTGGAATTGATGTTGGAAAAGCACAAAGTGCATTTCCTGACCTGGGATCATGACTCCATTTCCAATGCAAGGCCTCTTATATAAACATATCACAGAATTACAGCAGAGAACAGAAGTTACAGTGCATCTCTAACTTGCCTTCTGTCTGTAAGGGCAGCTGCCCAGGACAGTTCCAACTCTTATTTGTGTAGACATACATAAACACTTGCAGCTTCAAGTGAGCTAATTTCCCATAGCTGAGGGAAATTATGAGTGAAAGTAAATGGAAAGAAAAATCAGGCAGAGAATGTGAATGAAAATGAGAAGTTCTTTAAGAAGATTTTATTACATGATTCTCTAAACAAGAAAGAGGAATCTTTTGAATAAAACCCATGCTGGCTCTGTGTGAAAAGAAGGCAGCAATTAAAAAAAACTGTAATAAAACAGCAATGTACTGTAAATGGAAATATGATTAATAGGTAGCAAGATAGTAAAAAAAATAGATAAGTCATGAAGTACAGAAAATTAATAAGGAAAACACAAGACATCAGGGAAGAATCTGTGGTGAGCATAAGAAGGAGGTTTTCCAATATATTCAGAATAAAAGCTATAAACAATGGTATAGTCCTCTTAAAAGATGGTAATGAAACCCTTTCACTTTCTTGACTGGCCTTCACAGAGTCTTCTACATCATTAACTCATCACCAGAGCGCCCCAAGGGAAGATGGAGTTGAAATGGTTATAAACTACTACAAGACCATTGCAGGCTGGACATAAGGAAGAATTTCTTTACTGTCCGAGCCCCCAAGGTCTGGAACAGTCTGCCA
>NW_017728947.1:73679434-73704392 GCF_001723895.1 Crocodylus porosus
ATGCTTATCTTGCTGGGATCCTATGACCCCAGCTGACTTCCTGCCTTTTGGGCGGGGGACTGTGCTCGATGATCTTCCAAGGTCCCTTCCAGCCCTAATGTCTATGAAATCTATGAAACTCAGCCTCTCAGTTGCTCTGTCTCACACCACTTGGTCTATGGCTGCAGTGATTCCTATATTTTCTTTGTATTCTGGTAAGTTTTTTTTTTTCTTTTTTGGGTGATTCTGTGCAAAATTGCAGGAAATGCTATTTTTCATGGTGATCATGGAAACTGCTGTTTTTTGTGGTTTCTGTGAAAATTGCGAAACTGCAATTTAAGTGGGTCCCTAGTGATCAACAATATTTCTGCTCTACATTTTTAAAGGAAAAGGATGTGCATGTATCACATGATAATGACGTGTTGACCAGTCCATTAGTAAACGGGGAAGATATTAAACAACATCTAGAAGGAACATACATTTTTATATGAGCAGGCCAACATAACTTGCACCCAAGAATTTAAAAAGATCTGATTGAGAAAATAATTTTGGATAGAAATTGAAAGACATAGACAATTCCAAATCACTGGTAGAGCACCAATGTTGTTCTGATATTCAGTAGAGGAATGGGATACCTCAAGTAAACATAGGTTGGTTAGTTTGATAACAATTCTATGCTAAAAAGTGGGTATGCTCATATGAAATTCAGTTAATACTAAATTAAAGGATCATAATATCATTAATGCCAGTCAATAGGGTTTTATGGAAAGCATGTCTTGTCAGTGGTGTAGAGAGCTCTTTCAGTGTTTGGGTTAAAGGTGTGGGGGCAGGGAGGGATTATGCTGACCACTGGAGAGCTGGAGGGGAGGGACAGGGGGCTGCAGATACACTATGGGGCACAGAGCTGCATCTTCTCAGCTCCTATGGCTGGGATGCAACTGCTCTAGCAGGACTTCTAGGGAGACGGGCTATACCTGTACCCTCCTAAGTCACTCCCTTCCCCCTCCCACTGATTTCATTATCTGAGGAGATTATATGTTTGGCTGAGAAAAGTAACTACGCTGATGTCATATACTTTGATTTTGCATGAAACTGTGCAGACAAATATAGATTGGGGAACAATTGACTAGGCTGCTGTAGAGAAGGACCTGGGGTTTACAGTAGACCACAAGCTGAATATGAGTCAGCAGTATGCTCCTGTTGCAAAAAAGCCAACAGCATATTAGTTTGAATTAACAGGAATGTCACTTACAAATCAAGAAAAGCACTTCTTCCACTGTATTCAGCACCAGGAGTACTGTGTCCAGTATGGAGCACCTCCATTTCAAGAAAGATGTGGACAGATTTGGAAGAGTCCAGCTGACAACAAAGGAAATTATTGGGGGCCTAGGGAGCATGACTTATGAAGAAAGGCAGAAAGGACTGAGATTATTTAGTATAAAGAAAAGACTGAGGCAGAATTTGATAACAGCCTTCTGTTAGGGTAACAATATGAATTTTGGGGTGCACTGAGTGTGCAGCTGAATGAAGGCTTTTTTCTGTGTCTCAGCAGAGCTTCTGGTCACAAGGCAGAATGATGTATTAAGACTAACCTTGCAAATGCTTTGGCAAGTGGTTTTCTAAACAAAGTAGTGTTAGAGCCCATTGTGTAAGAAGAACAAGATGCAGCCCACCAGCTATCATCAGGAGTTAAGACAGAAGCCAAACCTTGGAGATGGTGCTGAAATCATCAAAGAACAAAGAAAAACCATCACGTGACAGAGAATATCTGAGTTCATGGTCTTATGCATGCATGCTTAGCAGAGAGGCATGTAAATGAAGGGAATGCATAAGCAATTCCATATTAATGAAGTAAACAGTAAATAGAGGAGGAGCTTGAAATGGGAGGAGAAATGGGTGGAACTGGAGGTGGAACAAGGCAGGGTAAATGTTAATATGTATGAACCAAGGTGTATAAATATTGAAAAGAACTATTGTTCAGGTCTGCTCACATATTCTGTCGGTGAGGGAGCTCGCCCAAAGCTGTCTCCATTCTGAATAAAGCTGTTGTGAGCAATGTGTGCTATGTTTGGTCCCTGCTCTGCTCTGGCTAATGAGTACCAGGATCCATGGGCTATTGAATCATTATTTCCTTAGTCATTAGGCACTGCATGGAGTCGGGTTCTAACATCTTTAAATGCCTGAGCAGTTATTGTAGAGAGGATAGAGATGATATTTCCTCTCTTGCCATAGGGGATAGAAGTCAGAGCAATGGACTAAAGCTGCAGAAGAGGAAATTAGACTGAAGTTGAGGAGGAACTTTCTGACTATGAGTGTGGTGAAGTATTGGAACAGGTTACCTAGAAAACCTGTGGAATCTTCAACCCTGGAAAATTTCAGGAGCAAGTTAGATAGAGACTTGACTGAGATGATTTTATCAGGGATGGTCCTTCTTTGAACGGGGGGGGCTAATGGCCTCATGATTTCCTTTCCAGCCTTACTTTCTTACAATCCTGTGACTGTTGTAGATATTTGACATAGGGTATAAGCAGATGTACATCAAAAATGTTTCCACTGAAGGCAGAATTTGAAGCACATTTAATGTGTACTTTATGAGTAGTATGATATTCTATCCTCTGCTACCAAAATCATCTCAATTTTTGCTGAGGCCTGGGTTATTGCATCACTTTGCTGCTATGGGTATGGGGAATAGGGATCCCAGTGTTCCTTTCAGCCATGATTACCAGAGTTCTCTGGGGCAAAAGTTGCAGACCCTCATGGAAAACAAGAAGCAAAGCACTGAAGGATGCTGCTGAGCTGACCAACTCCATATTTCCCATTGGTGGCATCATAAAGTGCATCATAGTTATCCCTGTTTCATCTAAAGTTATATTTTACACAGAAAGGTCCTACTTGTGGTATGGTAGTGTTCTGTAGCATTTGTCTTGTCACCTCCAATTGTGCTTGTATGATCCTTAGCATGTCTGTTCGCACCCATGGTACCACACAATATTCTGATTAAAAAAAACTAGCACTACACAATATAAGTAAATCATGCATTAAATGAAACTGGCTAACTGACAGCTTTCAAAAAGTAGTTGTCTGTGGAGAATCATCATTGAATATGCTTGTTTGTATTGGGCTTCTTTAGGGGTTGGTTATAGGCCCAACACTAATCAAGGTTTTAATATGTGACCTGCAAGAAAATATTAAATGAGTGCTAATAGCACAAGGATTGGCAGGATGTTAAATAATAATGAGGGCAAGAAAGCCAAGTAGAGACATATGGATTACCTGGTAAACTGTACAGTAAACTAAATACTTTTTAGGATAGCAAACCTGGATCAAGGACAACAAGAAGTCCTTTTTTTAAGTACACAGCAGGTAAAAAGAAGGCACTGGGTAACATGGGGCATCTGCAGGACATGATAGAAAATCTGGTCATTACACCAGACAGCAAAGTGAACCTATTTAACAATTTCTTTGCCTCCATTGTCTATCTGGACACTGTCTCTCACCCCATTCTCATTAAAAAACTAGGAGTGGGTGTGGAAGGCGACATGAGACCTGCATCACAGAGACCAACTGGGAGCTTTGGGAATGGTGTCTTGAGGCAGGCTTTGGCTTCCTAGACAATGACCCACACATCACAATGAGAGACATGCTTGGGTGGGATGGGCTTCACCTTTTCCACAAAGGTAAGCATGTGTTCTCTTCTAGGTTGGCAGATCTCCTCCGGTGGACTTTAAACTAGGCTCATTGGGGGAAGGGGAAAATGAGGGTGGATGAGGCCTTGGACCACCAAACTGACTGTCACCTGCAAGAGCAGCCCAGCCTAGACCAATGATGAGCAGAACAAATACCCAGATAAGTAACAGGGACCCGGACAGTGTTGGGATTAGGGGGGCAGTGCATGCATCTTTGGGAGGCCTCAAATGCCACTACACTAATGCTTGCAGTAGGGGGAACAAGCAGAAGGAACTTGCCCTCCTGCTAGCTAACACCAACCCAGACATAGTGAGGCTCACCGAAACGTGGTGGGATGCAACACATGACTAGGCAGTGAATATCAAGGGTTATAGGCTGTACAGGAGGGACAGGACAGGGAGGAAAGGTGGGGGTGTGGCGCTCTACATTAAGGAGGAATACACATCCTCATCAAGTAGCACAGGGTCAGAGGAGGGGCACATGGAAGTGCTCTGGGTTAGAATACAAGGCAGTCGAGGGGAAAGGGACTTAATGGTGGGGGTTTACTACAGACCATCCAACCAAGGGGGAAGAGCTAGACCAGGAATTCTTAAGTCAGTTCACGGAAGTAGTTAGGTCAAAAGATGTGGTCATCATGGGTGCCCTGAATTTCCAGACATCTGCTGGGAAGAGCAGTCAGCCAGGTCTGAGCGCTCACGTAGGTTCCTAGCCCAAATGCAGGACCTCCATCTAACCCAGGGGATGCACAGCCCTACCAGGGGAGATGCCTTGTTGGACCTGGTGCTGGCCACGGGTGACGACCTGGTGAGGGGGTTGCAGGTGCTTGACCACCTGGGTGACAGCAATCGTCACCTGCTGGAATTCATCATCCAGCGCAAGGTGGCAAAGGCCTACAGCAAGGCAGCAGCCCTAGATTTCAGGAGGGCAGACTTAAATGAGCTATGGAGAATAGTCGAGGAGGCACTGAGGTCCCAGAGAGGAGGGGAGGGGAATCAGGTGTCCAAGGAGAGTGGTTGCTCCTTAAGGAGATGATCCTCCAAGCCCAAAGGGAGGTAATCCCAACATAGATCAAAGGAGGCAGGAGGGTGCAAAAGCTGCATGGCTCACCAGAAGCATCCAGGAATGTTTCCTAGCTAAAAGGGAGGTGCACACCCAGTGGCAGGGAGGGACCATCACCAGGGAGGACTATTCTGTGGTTGCTTGGGGCTGCAGGGGGGTGGTCAGGAAGGCCAATTCGGAGATAGACCTGGGACTACCTACCCAGATCAAGGACAACAAGAAGTCCTTTTTTAAATATGTACAGGGTAAAAAGAAGGTACCGGGTAATATGGGGCCCCTGCAAGACATGCTAGGAAATCTGGTCATCACACCAGATGACAAAGCTAACCTATTTAACAACTTCTTTGTCTCCATTTTCCTGAGTAGGGACCAGATCAGCCCCCCCACCGGTACCCCCTCAGGCTCCAGGGGAGGCGCACCTGGGCCAAGGGTCAGTGAGGATCTAGTCAGGGAACTTCTGGAGGGACTGGACATATTTAAATGAGCAGGTTCTGACGATCTCCACCCCAGAGTGCTGAGGGAATAAGCTGAGGTCGTTGCGGGACCCCTGGCATGGCTTTACGAGCACTCGTGGTGCTCTGGTATGGTGCCAGAGGACTGGAAGTGGGCCAACAGGGTTCCCATCTTCAAAAAGGGAAGGAAGGAGGACCCAGGAAACTATAGGCTAGTTAGTCTTACCTCAATCCCGGGTAAGCTTTTTGAGAGAATTATCCTGGTGCATGTCCACGAGGGGCCAGCGGGGGAGGTTATACTTAGGGGCAACCAACATGGGTTCATTAGAGGAAGGTCCTGTCAGACCAACCTGGTGGCCTTCTATGACCAGGTCACAAAATCCTTAGATGCAGGGGTAGCAGTGGACATAGTCTTTCTGGACTTTCGGAAGGCCTTCGTCACTGTCTCTCACCCCATTCTCATCAAGAAACTGGGGGGCACCCACACAGTCAAATGGGTCGCCAACTGGCTGGAGGGCTGCACCCAGCGAGTGGTGGTGGATGGGTCATTTTCGACCTGGAGAGATGTGGGCATTGGGGTTCCACAGGGCTCGGTCCTCAGGGACTGTTCAACATCTTCATCAGTGACTCGGACAAGGGGGTAAAAAGCCCCCTGTTCAAATTTGCTGATGATACTTAGATGTGGGGAATGTGGGCAGGTTAGAAGGAAGGAATAGGCTACAATCGGACCTAGACAGGTTACAGGAGTGGGTGGATGAGACTAGGATGGGATTCAACACTGACAAGTGCAAGGTGATGCACCTGGGGAGGAACAACCAGCACCATACCTACAGGCTGGGGAACTCCATTCTTGTTAGTGGAGAGGCAGAAAAGGATCTTGGAGTCATCATTGATGCCAAGATGAACATGGGCCAGCAGTGTGGGGAGGCAGTCAGGAAGGCCAACCGTACCTTGTCATGCATCCAGAGATGCATCTCAAGCAGGTCCAAGGAGGTGATCCTCCCTCTCTATGCAGCAGTGGTCAGGCTGCAGTTGGAGTATTGCATCCGGTTCTGGGCGCCGCACTTCAGGAGGGATGTGGACAGCATGGAGAGGGTCCAGAGGAGGGCCACTCACGTGATTAGGGGGCAGTAGGACAGACCCTATGAGGAGAGGCTACGGGACCTGACCCTGTTCAGTCTCCACAAGAGAAGGCTGAGGAGGATCTAGTGGCCATTTACAAACTAGTCAGAGGGGACCAGCAGGCATTGGGGGAGTCCCTGTTCTCCCGAGCACTCCCAGGAGTGACAAGAAATAACAGTCACAAGCTGGCAGAGGGTAAATTCAGATTAGACATCAGGAGGCACTACTTCACTGTCAGGGCGGCTAAGACCTGGAACATACTTCCAGGAGAAGTGGTGCTGGCTTCTACTTTGGGAGTCTTTAAAAGGAGACTGGATGAACACTTTGCCGAGGTCGTTTGACGCCAGTACTCTTTCTTGCCACGGCAGGGGGTCGGACTTGATGATCTGCTCAAGTCCCTTCCGATCCTACTAAGTATGAAACTATGTAAAAGGAAAATTGTTGATTTAGGAGACTAGAATATAGGTTTTACCAGTGGAATGAAGGAACATATCTTTTAAATGAACTGGAGAAGGCAAAAAAGGCTAATGCAATGTATTAACAGGGGAGTAGTAAGTAGGAGTAACAAGTTAAGTTTACTTCATCATACAGTTTTAGTGAATTTGGTACTAGAAGCTGGCGTGTAGGTATGGTATCCACTTTTTAAAAGGATGTTAAGAAAAGTGGAGAGAGGCAGAAAAGAGCCACTAAAATATTTCAAAGATAAGAGAAAATGCCTCACTGCGGGCATGTCTACATGTATATTAATGCTTACTGTGCACTAAGTCAATGCATAGTAACCGGTGCTACTGTGCAGCACAGTGAAAAGACACTTGCCTTTTTTGTGATGCTAAAGTGCAGTAGACTGTCTCCTGCGCATTAGCACAAATAACATAGCTTTTTGCCGTGATGCGCTAATACACAGTAGAATTAATCTACTGTGCATTTAGCATCTTATGTAGACACATCCTGTAAGAGCTTTACATAGCTCAGTCTGTTTAACTTATGTAAACGACAGCTGAGAGATTATTTGATTATATTAGATGAGTATCTTCACAAGGAGAAAATACTGGTTTTAAAGGGCTTTTCATCAAGCACAGGAGTCAATGGTTCAAAGCTGGGGCCAGATATATTCAATTGGCAAGAAAAACATAAACAAGGAGAGTGATTAACTGCTGGAACAGATTGCCAAGGAACATTTCATGATGACTCCAGATCAGGAGCACAAGCCTAAGTTAAGCTTTTGTCAAATTCAAGTGGTTAGGTTCAATATGGAGGCATCTAGGTAAAATTTAACAGTCTATAATACACCGAAAAGCACACTGGATGATTTAATGATGATCCCTTGTGCCATAAACACTGTGAACCATAAATTCAAACAAACCATTTTTGGGGAAATGTTTCCGCCATTTTGTGAAAGCCATCAGTCCTTGAATCTTTTACCATAAGCTATAAATTTTGGTTTTAATGAAAAAAAAACCCGAACAAAACCATACAGAAATCAATGCAATTGTATCTTTAAGAAAAAGAAGAATCTTGTTCTGGAGTGGGACATTGCTTATCGGACACTGTATGGGAAGTTACACTTAGCAGTGGAACAAAGCTTTGGGGCAGTCCTAGGAATTGCATGATGCTGTTAATTTAGAGCCCCGGCAGATGGCACTGTTTCTCAGCAATAGTTATACTTGGCAATGCCTGGGTTCATACTTCTTCTACCTTCATGTTTATTCTCCTGTGAGCACCCCTGTAGGTATTAGAAACACTGCCATTTCAACATCTTAACTTTCGGTTGTTCTGCCTTCTATAAGTGATCTCATCAGACATGTCCATCTACTGAAAATTTCTCCTTTAATGTTTTAGGTAGACTGCAGCTGACTGGATATGAGGTTGTGAATAATGTTCACAAATACAATCATTTCCTAAATCAGCAAGTACAGAATAAATAATTATTCACAAATTATCATTAATAACTTGCACTGCAGTGATGCTTTGGACCCTTAGTCATGGATCAGTGTCCTGTTGTACCAGGCATCATACAGGCAAAAATATGCCCCAAATAATTTAAAATCTACCTTGTGGCCTTACCAAAGAGTTAACAGTTTCAAACTGTTAACTCTTTGGTAAGGCCACAAGGTAGATTTTAACTCTTTAAACTGTTAACTGATTCCCAGTCAGGGTGCTGCAGCACCTTGGCATGACACAAGATCCTTTTAAGGGTGTGACAGAGTGCTGCACAATAGTAATACTGTTACGTATGCAAGTACTGGCACAAGATTTCCAAGATAAACCCAGAGGTTTCAAATAGTAATCCACACTGTCAAAAACATGCTGACCTGTCATGGTCTTTCTGAGTTCTTTGCAACAGAAGAATTCCCCTATTTTTTTCCCATAATCAAAAAAGGAAGGAAAGCTAAGAGCTGGCATTTTCTTGGGGTGCTTCATGCCTAAAAAGGTTGAGAATTACTGCTCTAGACAGATAATGCGAATTTTAGACACAAACACAAATCAGATAAATATTCAATGGGTTACCAATCCATTAAATATATAAATTTTAAACTAAACATAAATTCATAAATATATAAATGTTTACATCAAGATATCTATATTTTGGTGTTATTATTGAAAGAAGGGTGCTCTTTGTAAGAATTTAAGTGAGGGTTCTGGAGGAATTTTTTGTTTCTTTTTTCCTTTATTTAGATTGGTTAATATAATCTCAGGCTGCATGGGCTATTGTTTTTGTTTTGTTCTGGCTACTTCTTTGAACTAGCATCAAAATCTTTGCTGCTCATCATTAAAGTGACCAGCAAGATGTTGTTGAATACTCTGGTAAGCAAATGAGATATCCTTAAGTGTTTTGCTAGTGACATTTCATATTCAACTTATGAGTTTTTACCAAATCAAACTTTTGGCAGCCTGTCTGTAAGAAATGTTTAATATTTTTTTTCCAAATCCCATAAATCTTATTCTAACAGGCCTCACTCAGATTAACCAGGCCACACATGCCTGCCAAAGCACTGATCTTTATTAAGGCTAATATTAACCCTTTCTGTATTAGGGAAAAAAGTGCAAAAAATGTATAAGGTATCTATGTCTCTACAGATATGTAAGGGAAGAGTCCATAAAGGGTGTCTGAAAGCTGGGAAATCAAGCTCTCTACTACACAGCATTCAGGCAGTGTTGCAGAGGAATCAGCTAGTGTACTATGTCCAGGCTGACAGCCATGTTACTATTTTAAGAGACCAACCCAGGAAGCCACAGAGTATGCAGAGAACTTGCAGCAAATTCTCCCCCTGGCTGCAACACATTTCCCACAAGGCTCAGCAAGGAGGTAGATATTCTGCAGAGATCAGTGCAGTTGTTCTTCCCATCCTTTATTTCCCACTGCACTGTTCAGCAGGGAGGCCCAGGCTTCCAGTACAAAACCTTGTTTAATAGTGCTATTAGCTTTCTTAGTGCATGGTCTTCAACATTTATTTTGATAAACTGCATTAGCCTTATTCTGAGGCAAGTACAAATGTCCTCTGAGGCACAAAAATAATCAGACTCACTCCACTGAGAATTAAATTGGAGTGGGTTTAAGTCAAATGAAACAAAGTAATTTGTCATCAGAATAACTTGTTACATATTGCACTTTGAGCTGCTCAGATGTTGATTGGTGTTAGTGCTAGCTCAAGTTTGGAGCAGTCACACATTCAGGCTAAAAACTTTCTCTGACTGTCCCCCACCTATGCAGCTGTGACTCGGTGGAAAGGAAAAGGGGCTGGGGAAAGGGTGGGGAAATGAAGGAAGTCAACCACTGAAGGATAAAATAAAAAGCATTATTAAAAATAATTTTAAAAGAAAAAAAAGAGGAAATAAATTAAAGAAGGGCTCATTTTTTAATAAGTTTGGATTCGGGAATGGGGTGTGGGAGGTGCTGGTTGTACTTCCCAGGGTGGCTGGAAGGTAGGAGTGGTGAGGGAAGGTGCTTTTGTGGGAGCTACTGCCTCTGCCCTGGGAAGGAAAACCCAGCTCATGGGGACCCAATCTCCTCCCTTACCTTGTTCCCTCCCACCCCCCTAGACTCCAATCCTGGAAACTCTGTGCCCTGTGACCTGCCTAGCTGTCATGTGCTCTGTAGGCCGTTTGCATATGGTTGCAGTCCAGGAGAGCGGGAAGGTCACCCATGGGGGCTGGAGAGAGAGTTGTCTTGGTGCCAAAACTGCCCCCTGAACAATAGAGCTCAGGGGGTAGAAAATTTGTCCACATAGAAGAGGAGGGTAGGAGAGGGGACACTGCATCCTGGGATGCTGGAGGGCTGCAACTAGGGTGGCTTATCTGTGGGGAGTGGCCAGCCTACTCCACCCTCATTCTGGGCTGCCTAGCTCCCTGAGCTCTTGCTTCTCTCGGGCATGGTCCCCCGGGAACCTTTGGCCACACTGGCCCTGGCCTCACCTCCAAGGCCAGTCAGAAACCCCAAGCCCTTAGCTCTAGGCATCCCTCACGGTGGGCCCCTGGCCCTTTTGATCCTTCCAGTTCTGGCCCCAGAATTGACTACTTGAGGGTGTTTTGAGTCAAGCTTCTGAGCCTCTAGCCCACTCTCTATGCTGGGTCCACCTTCTTGGCCCTATTATGGTGTAACCCACCTGGTTGTGGGAGCTGGGGTTATTAAGGCACCCCAACCCACCTTTCACTGGGCTGGTAACTGGCCTGGTATTTCCTGGGGGCTCCCGCACCCCTGGGAGCCCCACCAGGCCACCCACTCCCAGCAGGGTGCAGTTTTAGGTCATGCCCAGGACCAGGAGCCTCCTATCCATCCCCATAAACTCCTGCCCTTACCCCGAGGATGTTGCATGCACCCATGCAGTGTTTCTGCCTGGGCTGCCAGCAGCAAACTGCTCTGTTTATATAGGCGGCCAGAGATCTAAGATGGCCACAACAACAAGCACCTGCTGGTTGCTTGGCTCAGCCCTTAAAGTGGCAGGCACCAACAGTGCCCTGCCACAGGGCACCATGAGTGGTTTGTAGGGAGCCTATGCCACAGGACTTCCACTGACCAAGTAACACTGCTACAAAAGCAGTGGTAGCAACTGCCTTCCATGTGCAGGCATTCAGGGAAGATAAGATTGCTCTTGTCCTCATACTCCTGTCTACAGTGGTTGACATGTGGTCAGGCCGGAGACTGTCTCTTACTGTGCATATTTATAGTGTCTAACACAATAGGCCCTTATGGGCTTATCTATGCCATGTTGGCATATTCTGGCTAAGAAGGACCTGAGTCCTGCCCGCCTGATTTTCAGGCTTGCTCCAAATCTAGAGGTGAGGATACTCATGCATGCCCTCTCAGCCTGCTCTCATGCCTTAGGGCTCAAGAATGCTTGCAAGCAGCTGTAGAAAGTAACCCTGGAGAGGTATCACTAGAGTACTTCTAGAGTTGAAACAGCCCTACAGGTGCAGGATGATTGGGCATGGGCAAACACATCCTCGCTGGGACATGCTGCTGTTGTGGACAGGCCTTAATTTTCTGGAACATGCAAGCTTTACTGTCATAATAAAAATATAAGCTTTGAATACATGTACTATCTGCACATACCTTTGTTTCAAAATACTCTATGCTTAATGTATGCTGATCTGATATACAGAGCTCTCCATATTACATTAATACAACATCAAAATAGAAAAATAATTAGCTGGAAATATTTTAATCATTTTAATAGAACCAATTTTAGAAGTAACTAGGATCTAACAGTGACTTTTACAGTATTCAGATTAACGTCCTATTCAGAAGCAAATAATTGTTTTTAACAAAGTATAGATGTACCAAAATATATGGAAGGATTAGATTCATTGTAATATTTCAAGAAAGAGACCAGGCAACTGCTGACCAATGTAAGTTGAAGATGTTCAGATTCTTCTAGGATTGGTACAATATACACATGCAGTTTTAATATGCTTTAAAGCACAGTCAGGTTTTATATATTGTCCACATATATAAAAGTATATAAAAAAAGGCAGCTTCTTGCTTTGGGATTTATTTGATGAGCCAGATTCTGCCCCCACCTCTTGCTCACTCTGCGTAGAGCCACATTCTAGGAAAAAAATTATCTATAAAATAAAAAGGGCTGGATGACACAGTTACCACTGACAGCAGTCTAGACTTACCTTTTCCTCACCTTTCACCTCATCTACTCCAATTCATTTTTTTCCTGTCCTTTCAAGCTGCCCTTTTTCTCACCCCATTTCTTCTGTCCCCATTCACTGGGAGTGCTCTCTCTTTCTGTCTCTTTTACTTTCTATACTTCATTCTAGCCAGTAAGAATAAAGTCATGTTCTTTTAAGGTGAATCTTAGGTGAAATGGGACCTAAGATCTTAAACAGGATAATGAAGGCAGATGCACATTATATAAATAATTACATAATAGTCAGGTTTTACTTTGAAGCCTGTAGTCCTTACAAAGGAGCAGAGATGAAGACAAAATGGCCAATTTAAGTATCAAAATGTGCTTTTGAACCCAGACAGAAACATGACAGTGCATCAAATCTTTAGAAGCCCTGCTGAAGCCAGTGCCTCAAACCAATTCCCTCCGTAAGCCGTTATTTCCTAAATATTGAGTGGTCTTTTATCTTTATCTCAGCCTTAAAGCTATATTGAAATATTGGAAATTCAGTTTTATCAAGCTGTGCACATCCATACACACACATGCTGTAATGAAAGCATGGTTCACAGAGCTTCAGATGAAAGAGGAATTTTCTATCAGTTACTGCTGTGCTGGAAAGTGCTTGGTGCATTGATACTTTTCAACACTGAAAATTAAAAGAATTCTAAATGAAACAATAAAAGCAGCAAAATCAAAATCATCCTTGGCATATATCCAATGAAGTAAATTAATTTATATCAGGGATGCCTTAGGCCCAGAGATGTTAAAGACCGTATACAACTGTCTATCCACACCTGCAGATCTTATCCATGCCAGTCAGAGTTGTCAGAGCAGATGGAGATACATTATATAACCCTTATGTTTTCATTTGTATTTGGTTATTTCCCTCTAACGTCCTCTTACGGTAGATGAAGAAAAGCTATTGTGTGGGATAATCTTACATATGTTGAAATGATGAATGGAGAATTCCTGAGGGTACTTTTCCAAAGGTGTCAGTTTAGCACCCCATTTAAAATATCTCTCAGCCTCCCTGGGTCAAAATGCCAGCCCCTCACTTTCAGTTAGATTGAATTTTAGGAGTTTTTAGAGCAGCAAAACCAAGAAGAAATAAAAATTGCCTCCATGAAAGAGAAAGAGAAATACGTTACAACCTTGTGTGTGTCCAGACAAGTCCACATGTGTGGTTTGTGGTGCCTCAAACCTGTTTGTGGTGATGCAAACCACACACGGTAAACCTACAACTGTGCACCATGCTGCAAATTTGTAGTGCAGTGCCAACATTTGTTACTGGGGTATCCTAGTATCAAAAAAAAACAAAAACCCACCACAAAATGTGACATGGTGCACACAGCAGCAGCAAGCATCACCAGAAACAGAGTCTGACTGTTTAGAGCCATGCGCTGCTTGCCATCCAAGCTCTGCTTGACAGATAAGTGCCACTGCTGCCCTGGAAGGTCCCCAGGCCTCCAGGTAAGGCTGCTGGGGCCAGCATAGGTGCTGACCCTACCTTCCCCTATCCCTCCCAGAACAATTTGAGGCACACTGGAGCACACATGCAGAGAAATGCCCAGGAACACAAAGCAGCAGCACAAATGTACATCGCTGCTTTTTGTGCCCCTGGAAATGCACACCCCTACATGTGGGTATGTGCCCCTTCTGTAGAAGTCTGCTGTGAAGTGAAAACAAAATGACTGGTGTCCTTAGGTATAATATCCAGAACTATATAGGGCATTTGTACATGTGCATCAGGAGTGGGCAGTGTGGGGGGGGCACTTTAATTAGAGCAGCTCTCAGAGCCATTCTAATTAAAAACCCAGAGCATCTCATGTATCTGTGTCCTCATGCTTCAAAATGGTGGTGGGAATGGTTTATCTAAAGCTCATTAAATGAGTTTTAGATAAAGCGCCCCCACTGCCATCTTGAAGTGGGGGGACACTGATACATGAGACATGGGAGGTTGCTGGAGTGTGGTAATTACCGTGCTCCAGAAGACTTGCGTCTGTTCCAACTCGCTGCAATTACAGTGCATCGGAGCACCCTCCCTGCTCATGCATGGGCACCCCTAGAGACTAAGGTGAAATTATACATCACATTTAAATCATGCTAAATTTCTGGAAAGTTAAGTAATGTTTAAGTTAGAACATGTGGTGAGCAGTCACATATTTCAGGTGCAAACAGTAATGCAGCTCCCAGCTGTAACTCAGAACAATTTCTGCAAATTGCCCTGAGTTACAACATTACCCCAGACCAAACAGAAGTTCAGTTAGTTCCAGGGGGAGGGGACCCAGAGCCTGCAGCCAGGTTTGCATAGCAATGGCCACAGCTCTCTGCCAGTGGTCACTGTTTTCAGAATGGGAGGGGAGAAAGGCAGAGGGAGCTCGTTCTTGGGACTCCCAAGACTGAACTCCTTCTGCTGTCTTTCCCCCTCCCATTCTGAAAACAGCAACAGGCTGGGAGCTCCATAGACACAAGTTGCAAAAGATGATACATTTTGAAATGTTTTTATCTGATACCTCATGTAATGAGGGGTCAGATTTTCACCCAGTCAAGCATTTTTTAAGCTGTCTGCAGCTGTGAACATGCGTTTGGTCACAGCTGGAAACTGCTTTCTGTGGCCAGATCAGGCAAACATTGTAACTTTTGTCTGCACCCTTTGAGTTCATAACATTGCACAGCTCCTATTTGCCATTAGAGGGCTGGTGAGCAGGGGCATGGCTAGAAGCTGATCTTACCTCTGTGGAGCAGACTGAAGTTACCCTAACACAAGCTAGGTGTATTAATCCAGAGTTATCCCTCACCTGAAGTCATGTTACTTTGATAAGTAGGGCACTTAGCATGATTTAAGAAGTTTTAACATGAGGGCACTCGCATTTCAAGTGCCCTTGGTATGGCCTGAGTGTAACATGTAACATCACCGTACCCATCTGCAGAGCTTTGCTGGAGCTAGTATTTTCATTTTTCAGCAAATGTTGCCATTTAAAAAAAAAAAAATCATGCTAAATCAGAATAAAGATTTGCCTATGCAGAATCTTCCATGAAATGGACACCTTAAAAAAATTCTATAGGAACATAACAGAGCAAACTAAAAGACAAAAAGGCTTCCTGGGCTTTTGGGCTTCTGGGCTTTGTAGCCAAGTGGCCCATGTGGTTGGCTACTGCCAAGGCAGCTTCCTGAGACCTGAAGGAATCACAGAGCCAGCTGCTATGGAAACCCAAGCTTACATAAAGCAAGGTATATTACTGGTTCCTTGGATTCAAAGTGTTCCACAGGAATGTGTCCTTTTGGTTAAACCTCTGAGGCTAGAAACAGACATCACAAATGAAACAGATTTGCTGTGCGGTGAAGTGTTGCAGCACAGCTGATCGAATTCATTGGGTGAAACATATCGGCCCTTGTCTTACCCTTAATGATATAGGCAAGGGGCAATGTGATCTCCCTACTTTGCCCACTCAGCCAGACTTACTCCTGCAGTTGCAGGTCATGGGTCTGGCTACACGGGGAACCCTGATTTCCCTTCTTATGGATTGGCATACCAAGATTTCCTGGGGTGCCTCTCTGTAAACAGGGAAAGTAGGCAAGTGTTCTGGAAACTTGACGGGCTGGAGAACAGAGATAATAAATTTCTGCTACAATAGAGTGGCACAGTCATTACTACCTTTTGTCACACCACTGATTTTCCTTTGATATGGCAGGTAGCAATGTCTGTTTGCTCACAGTTCGTGCTGCCATAAAAATGCTTATAATAGCACAAATGAGATATCAGGTGACATCTTTTTCCACCCTGACATAGCAGGCAGTTTTGATGGTATGGACATATATTCCTCTGGAACACTCTGATTTTGTCAAATCAGAACCTTCTGATGGAAACTGTTCTGTCAGAAAATGTTTGACCATCTTACTTGCTGTAGCTGCTTGAATAACACATTTTTTCACTGTATTACGACCAAACTCTGGCAACTGTTGTTAAAAGTGTGAAAGCCATGGAAGCCAATGGAATAGCATGGGTATAAGTGAAGGCCAAATTATCTTTTCTCTTATCAGGTGCAAATGCATGGAATGCAGTATGCAAAATTCAACTGAAATTACAGCTGACATTAATCTGCCCCTGTCAGTTTAATCATCTGGCAATTGAAAAGCAACATGTCCTTTTGTTCATGTTCATGTCTTCGAGGGATCATTAACATTTTTATTGAAAACATAAGCAAATTCATTCAGGCTCCAATTCAGCAAGGTGCTAAGCATCTTCAATCCCATGTTCTTCAAAGGGAATCAAAGGTACTTAGTAATTTCCAGTGGCTAAGTACTTCACGGTTTTCAGCTCTTAATTCACATTCTGCTCTCAGGTACAGAATATAACCCCTTTTGAAAGGTGGCCATTATATAGCACTGTGGGAGGTTGGGGTAGGTCACCCGGTTGTGAGTCACCCCAAATCCCCGAATGGCCCCTGGAGAGGAGGGGGTACGCGCCGGACCGCTTGTGCCACCGTTAATCTCGCCTGCCACATCTTGATGGATCAAGGGGTTCACCCAAATGGGGGCGCTGACGGTCCAAACGAAAGGGGTACCCAGACTCCAAAGTCCGGGGGTCCTGAGGGCTCCTCGCTCCCCTACACCCTCGCCCGAGCCTCCGGTTTACGGGACCCCGTTGGGGTCCCTTGTAAACGAACAAGTCTGGCGGGACACCCGCCTGCTGCCGGACCCTCCCCGGCGTCCGCCCAGCACCTGCTGTCACTGATACTAGTGGCCCTCTGGTCAGGATTTGTCCTGCCCTCAAAGGCCTGTGTCTCTAGACCCGGGGGGGGGCTACAGAGTCCGCCTCCCTGCCCGCGGGCCTTCTTTCGTGGCCAGCTGGCCACCAGTCGTCGGAGAAAGTCCCCTCCGGTTGAGGCTCCCTTCCTGGGTTCTCCCGGCGGGACCACCTCCGATCCCTTCGATACCTGCGTCTCCTCGGGAGGCCCCGCTGCTCCCAGCTCCGCTGCGGTCAACTCCGCTGTAGCCGGCGTCCACCGCGTGGCTCCCGGCTCCGTCGTTGTCCGCCCCGCTAGCGCTGGCCCTGCTGCTCCCGGTTCGGCGCTTACCGTCTCTGCGCCTCCCGGCTTGGCTGCAGCCGGCGTCCGTTGCCTCGATCCCGGTGCTGCGGTTACCGGTACCGTCGCCACCGGCGCTTCTGCCGCCGGCGTCCCTCGCGCCGCTCCCGGCTCGGCCGCTGCTGGTTCCGCTGCCGCTGGCATTCCTCGCGTCGCGCCCGGCTCCGCTCGTCCCAGGGCCGCCTTCTGCCGGAGCCTCCGTCCTTCCCTAACCAGAGTAGGGGTGCTCCTTTTATCTGCCCGGGCCGGTCCCACACCGGCCCGGTTTACGTTCCGGCAAACTTTAAAGCCCAGGCCAGACTTCCGGGTCAAATCCCGGAAGTTGGACTGAACCCCGGGCTTTCTCGCTCGGGCCGGGTCCCCTGGGGTCCTGGCCCCCTCACAAGCACTAAAAAAGAAAGGGAACTAGGTTAAATTGAGCTGTGGGTTTTTTTTAAAGAGCAGCTTTTCTTCACATCAACTTAGTTGCCAAATATATTCACCTCTGCTATTGTAAAATTCTGTATTCTCTCCTTTCATCTTGCCAATCTTTTAACCAACTTGTAGCAAGAAGGGGAGAAAACCCAACTGCCTTTAAAGTCATCCTTTTGAGGAATGAAACAAGCAATGCAATGTATTCACCAGTCAAGATGCCAATGGCTTCTTGTTTTACTGTTTTACATCTTAGCTGAGAGAGAATCTTGGACAAAAATGCTACTCTTATCTATGCTACATTGCCATGAACCAGAGTAATGGCATGAAGGCCATAGAGTTCATTGACTCTTACATCTGACAGCAGAGGTGATGAGGATTTGTAGCTAAGTAGTATCTCTGGGCCTTGTTACACATTAATTTTAGGCAACTTCTGGAGCTCTTAACCTCTGGATTGTCCACACATTAACACCCAAAGCAAGTTTTAAGCAGACTATAGGTAGGGATCTATACATCGTGCAGGAAGTGCCCCCCACAGTAGCTTCTTTAATGTTTTTCATTTCACCAGTTGTTCCTTTTCCCCTGGCTACAACCCTGATTGGTAGAGGGGTCCCACTGGCTGGGCCATTTGCCACTGATTGCTGGGGAAGAAAAAACCATGGTTTTAAATAGGCCATATTTACCAGGTTTTTCAATATCCCCATCACTGATTGGCAGACGGGCCCTGGTGGCCCCACCATGTGGTGCTGACTGGTGGGAAGGCAAAAACTGAAGCATATTTAAAACCATGTTTTTTTTCTTCCCCAGCAATCAACAGCAAAAAACCTGGCTGCCAGTCAAGGGTTCATGTATGTGTTAGGGGATGGGGAGGAAGGGAGGAGCAGTAAGCAGTGAAAAGAAAAGCATTAAAGGAGCTGCTGTGGGGGGCTTTCCCTGCACAATTTACAGAGATCCCTAACTATAGGTGGCTTACACCTACACCACTACAGTGCAGGTTTATCTCTGATACATGTTACCCAGAAATAGGTGGGCAGGCCATTGGCAGATTGGCCCTGAGAGCCCCCTGTTACATGCCATCTTCACCCTCCCCTACCACAGATTTGCTATTGAGTACAGGGCTGCTCCTGCTTTGGCAGAAACTCCTAGCAGGGGGCTGGTAGGCACCATTCCACTTGCCTCCAGATACATTACTGGATGCAAGGCTGTGCTGCTCAGCTCCTGTAGCTGGGAAGCGTAGGGCTTCTCTGTTGTCGCAGATGCTCTTGGGAGGGGAAAGAGGAGGGATTCTGGTTTCTGATAGTGCCATGTTCACACCACCCACAACACAAACCTAATCTTTATTCATATACAGTATACTTCATAGTCTTTAGGTAACATATTGCACATATTACTGACTTAACATTAGTCTGAACAGCATCATGTGTGATCCACTTGACTGATGGAAACTTGTAATCTGAGCAACAATCCCTATCTGCTATAATATTTGTCCTGATTGGTTATCATAAGGTGCACCCTTCATGTAAGGGTGCCCCTGGATGCATTATGTCCAACTGAAGACTTGAACAGTTCTGTCTCAACAACTAAACATTGTACCTGTCATGTTCTGGCAAATATTACTGATTTATTGAAATGAATGAAGGAACAGGGAAGTCATTAATACAACATTCATCAATAATCTGTCTGAACTCATTGTATAAAAAAGATATTACAGAAATAGCTTGTGTAAGGCAGTGCTCAGAGTACTTGTGAACACATGAGTTTAATCGTTATTGAGAATGTGAAATAGTGAGACTTCATTTGTGCTGTCATTTCATTATCATGAAGGTTCTGTCATCAACACAGTAGCTAACTGAACCCACTCTTTCTCCATTAAAGGAGGAACAGGAGAAAATGATTTACAGAGTAAGACAAAAGCTATTAGTATAAATCTGGTGCTCATTAAAATACAGAAACATGACTATGATTGAGAACTTCCTAGTAATTTTTGGTGATATGATTTGATTTTTGTGCTTTCCTGTACATTTCTCTTGGAAAGTAACTAATATGTATTGTGAGTTATGGCAGGCACAGACTTCTGTCTCACAGCAGTGATAAATATATAAGCATGCATTTGGTGTTCATTTGCCATTTTGATCAACATTAAGTTTGTTTCCTAGTATACAACAAACAACTATATATATAATTTCATTAATCAGATTTGAAGCTCCTGAGAACTGGCAAAGAAACTGTGTTAGTAGGTCGATAACTACAAAAATTTTACATGCACAACATCAGCTAGATATCTTAGGAGAACAAGTTTGAGCAAAGATGAAGTGGAAGGAATCCTCTCCCCAGGGCTTCAAGAATGAACTCTCTCTGCATACGAAGGATTGTCTCTCTCATGCCAAACTTCTATTGAAATCAAATGGAGTTCTGGCAAAGCAAAGTGCCAAAAGTAGAGCCCTAAAGCCAGTACTATCATTATTAGTAAAGAAATAGGTGTGCTTAAATGTGTAAACCCCTTGCTTACCCTCTGTGATACAAAAGGTACTTAAGAAGGTAATTTCCATCATTGATTCACATTTAAAACTCCTATTGGCTTCAATACACATTAGAGATAAAGGCAGTCCTTGGACTTATGACACAACTGGTTCCTGAAAGCTACATCTTCAGTTAAAACATCATAACTTGGAACTGATTTTTCCATAGGAACAATGTTATTGGGGGATTGGTTCCTGAAACAAAAATTTTCCTGTATCAACTGATTTTCACCAAAAAACCCTCAGAATTTTGTACTGAATCAATTATAGATGAGTAATATAGCTACAATAATATATTTATATTGTAAATAGCAATCATACTGATTTGGAGAGACTTCTTTGAAGGGCTCCTGGTTGGACTTTTTGAAGGGTTCTTGGCTGGAGTCTTCTCAGGAGTCTTGTCTGCAGGTTTTTCTGGACTCTTGTCTGCTTTCTTAAAGAAAGTGTCCAAGGAAGTTTGGACAGATGTTCTCCAGAGAGATGGGCGACACAGCCAATTTATTCGCTGGCATGGTGTCACATCAAATCAAGTGTTGTAAAGTCAAAACTGATGTCAGAGACTCAAAACAGGGTGTCAATTTATAAACGTCGTAAGTCCCATTTGTTGTAACTGGAAATGTCTTAAGTCGAAGACTGCCTGTATAAGACAATGGTAGGATGAGGCATAACAATGTAGATAAAGTGTAAAGTGATGCACATGGGCAAAAATAACCCAAACTATACCTATACTCTGATGGACTCTACATTAGGGCCTTGTTACAGGGGCCTGGAGGAATGAAAGGTAAGAATCCACCCCCCACCCCAATTCCAGGCTTCCTGCCTGCCCCCTGCCCCTGGGGCTCCTCTAGCTTCCCCCACCTCTTTGTGCCTCCTCCCTTCCCCCAATCCTAGGGCATTACTTACTTGTGGCTGCCCATGCTGTCTGTTCCAGGGGAACAGGTAGGGAAGAGTTAACCTGCCTGCCTGGCTGCTGCTCTTTTGGTCCAGTGGCAGCAGCAGTCAGGCAGGCAGGTTAACCCTTCCTGGCCTACTCCCCCAGGAAGACAGTGTGGGCAGCCACAAGTCAGGTGTTAATGTGTGGACAGTCCAGGGGTTAAGCGCTCCAGGAGTCACCCAATTACCATGTAACAAGGCCCTTAGCTGTTACCACACAGGAAAGAGATCTGGGATACATTGTTGACAGCTCCCTAAAAACATCAGCTCAGTGCTCAGCAGCTGTCAGAAAGGCAAACAAAATGTTAGGAATTATGGGGAGGGACTTGTGAACAAAACTGAAAGTGTTATGCCCCTTTATAAATCCATGGTGTGTCCACACCTTGAATACTGTGCCCAGTTCTAGTCCCCACACCTCAAAAAGGTTATAGAAGAACCAGAAAAGGTACAGAGAAGGGCAACAAGGATGATTAATGGTGTGGAGGGGCTTCCACATGAAGAGAGAATAAGGAGGCTAAGCCTATTCAGTTTAAAAAAGAGATACTCGAGGGGGGACTTGATAAGGGTTTACAAAATACTAAATGGTGAAGAGAAAGTCAGCAGGGATTTATTATAGGATGCGTCTACACATGCTTTTATGCGTGCCTAAACTTAATGTGCATTTGCTTAATGTGCTTTAAGGCAATTTAGGTGTATGTCTACACATGCATGCACTAAGGCAGATTAACGCAGTGTGTAGACTGACTTTGAACTCAAGTTAGTCCCAAGTAAGTTGAAATACACAGTATTAATGCACCTTAGTGTGTCTACACATGCATTAAGGTGCTTTAGCTATTCACACCTAAATTTGATACCTGCAAAAGCAGGTATCAAATCTAGGCATGAATAGCCTAAAATCTTCATTTTTAAGGCACATTAAGGGCATGCACATGTAGATTCACCCATTATTTCTCACAATGCAAGATTGGCTCTCCCACTTCTTGGGCCAGTGACCTAGTCATTGGGTTATTGTGAGGAAGCCATCCTCTCCTACTTAGGCTATTTCATTATGTGAAGGTCAATATGCCCTTAGCATGCCTATCATATCAGATACCACCTCATTGTTGGCAAGATGTTTATTTTGTGAGTCCCATCAAAGCTTAAATGTGTGATTGGTGCTAACTGGCTTAGCACTGACATTTTAGTACCTGTGCGGTGTGGATGGAGCTGAGCAGAGTTTTTAAATGCCAGTGGTGCTTAAATGTTGGATTAAAAGGACAAAGCTGGATTCAGGAGTTTATAATCTTGTTATTTTTGGTGGGGATTATCAGTCTCTAGGTCTGTTCACAATTGTGGCACTTCGGCATAGGAGAGTGATAGTCTTTCAGGCAGCTCCCAATCCATCAGTCAAAAAACTAACTTTGTACAAGAAAGTTAGAGCTTAGACTGCCTTAAAGTTTCTTATCTTCTGAAGCACATGAACCATGTAGCTTTGCATTGTGCAGTAACCTTTTGAAATGACCTCTGAAGGAACATTCAGCACTCTGAAAGAGAATTGGATTGACAGAAGAATAAAGCAGTCTCACTGCCTGCCCTATTGAATGGGTTTATAGGAAGTTTTTGTATTTTATTGTTTTTGCTCAGCATTACTGATTTGGGCATCATATTCTTATCCAGGTTACTTAAGAACTGAGGTTCAGTAATGAAGTCCATAACAATAAGTTTCCCTGACTATAGAGGGTATTCATATTGCACTCAGTTAAACAGCCTTCACCAATTCCAGCATTTACCAAGCTCAATGTAAAATTTGGACTGGATCCTGAGGGAAACAGTCTCTTTTTTATCTATGACAAAGTTCTTAGCAAAAAACTGGAGGAACAATACTCACAATGGAAAAATCCCAAAGTGTTGATAATTACAGTAATACATTCAGATACCTGGGCTCTAATTTTCTACAGTACAACCTAATTATGACTAACTCTCATGGGACCAAGAGAAGAGTTCATTAAAAGAGGCTGTTTGCTGCAGTAGGGTTAGTTAATTTGCTGCCGCATAATAATAATAAAAATTGGTTCCTGTAGTTGGGATTGTTAAAAAGGGGGGTGTTATCAACAGGGATCAGGTTGCATTGTATTTGTTTTTGGAGTGGAGCTGAAAGTATGTAATAAGTAGCTGCACTTCCTGCTGTTTTGCAAACCTAATTACTCATTGTTTAAGGGAGAGTTTGATGAGTGGTTTAGGATGGTTTATCCTTCCTAGCTTTCTGAGAGCTCTTATTCAAGTATCCCAGTGAGGCAACTGCAGCCTTTTGATTGCCACATGGATTCATTAGGGGGACTGAACAACGTTTCCATATACTAGGGCTAAAAAGGCTCACTACAAACAACTCCATTTGGCAGTGCTCTGTGTGTGTGTGTGTGTGTGTGTGTGTGTGTGTGTGTGTGTGTGTGTGTGTGTGTGTGTGTGTGTGTGTGTGTGTGTGTGTGTGTGTGTGTGTGTGTGTGTGTGTGTGTGTGTGTGAGCCTGTGCAGGTTCTTACAGTGTGTTTTTTTCCCCCTGCCCACATCTTATTTTTCTCCTTACAGCATAGGTGCTCTCCAGGGAGCAAAATGGAGGTTGAATCAGCTGTTGTGACCTGCATGGCATGGGCTGTGCCATATTCATGTTCCCCTAGAGGGTCAGGAGCACTTCATCTACACCAGATGTAAGCTGGTGTCTGTCCTGGAGAAGATGCAAAGGTTGGAAGCACAAGTATCCATGCTGCACCACATCAGGGAACAGGAAGATTACTTGGACAAGAGTTATGAGAGGCTGGTACTGGAGAGGCCAAAGAGCAGTGAGGAAAGTGGCAGCAGGTGACTACTTGAAGAAAAAGGGCCCTCAGAATTGAAGGGGGATGGACTGAAGTCGGCAATCATTTTCAAGCAGTCTGCTGTGGAACACCTGAGGAAAAAGAGAAGAAAGGACATCTGCAGACTTGAGACAGAGGAGTCAGCAGCCTCGAGAGCAGGAAGTACAGAGCCCCAGAGATGGTGGCTCTAGGACCACTTCACCAAGAAGGAAGAAAAGAGTCATGGTGTTTGGCAGCTCCCTTTTGCATGGGACAGAGGCACTGTTACAGGAAGCCAGGGACTCCCTGTCACTATGGAGAAGGAGCTGGCAGTAGGGAAGAGTTCAGGTGGACTGGATAGCTTGCTAAAAAGTAGCAGAAGGAGAAGGCACCTGGATCCTAGGTTGAAGAGGTGCTTATTAGGACTGTGCAAAATTTTGCTCACAGCTTAATTTTGATGCTGTTTCAACTTGTTTCAAGCTCAAAACAGTGACATCAAAATGAAACAGAGAGCTTTGAAACAGCCTCAAAATGAAATGAGGCAAGTTGAAATGTTTTGAATTTTTAAAAATGTTTCAAGTTTCAAAGCTTAAGCTGGGTTTGCCTGCAGGGAAACAGAAACTAATGTAAGGAGTGGGAGGGGGGGAGGATTCATAGATTCATAGATTCATAGATGCTAGGGTCGGAAGGGACCTCAATAGATCATCGAGTCTGACCCCCTGCATAAGCAGGAAAGAGTGCTGGGCCTACATTACCCCAGCTAGATACACATCTAGCCTTCGC
>NW_017728947.1:73704403-73711205 GCF_001723895.1 Crocodylus porosus
ACGAGCAGAAGAGGTATATTCCTCTTTGGTGATCTCTCCCTGTTTCCACTTTTTATGTGCTCCCCTTTTGGCTCTTAGTCTGCCCTGGATTTCTCTGGTCAGCCAGGGAAGCCTCCTGGCCCCTTTCCCTCTTTTACCTCTCACGGGGATCGTCTTGCTTTGTGCTCGAAGGATAGTTTCCTCACTCATTATTGGCTGTGTAGCTGGTCAGTGACTGTCATCCTTTCCTGAGGTCTCTTTCAATCCCAGTGCTCTAAGGGAAGGATGGAAAAACTGCAGAAAAGGCAGAATTGTTTGAACTGCCCTCCTCTATGCCTTGATGTCAGTTGAGTGAGGGTGTACCTTAGCACACACACAGTGTCACCCACCCATGTCATGAGTTTTGCCTGTTGGCAGCCAGAGGTGCAGGCCCCAGAACCCAGAAGCCCCTGCAGCTGTCTCCTTGAAAGCTGGCAGGCTTCATGGCCTCAGCAGGGGCTAGCAGGCCTGCAGCTTTCACCCTGCTGTGCCTTAACACACAGTGTCACCCATGTCATGAGCTTTGCTTGTCTGTAGCTTGAGGTGTAGTTTCCCCCAAACCCCTGCACCTATATCCTTGAAACCTGGCAGGCTGTGTGGCCTCAGCAGGGACTATAATTCCTGAAAGTCTCATCCAAATCGGGCCAGAAATGACAAAGTTATAGGGTGTTTTAAGTGTCCCCATTATAACCTATGGGCGAAATGTCTATACAGTGAAACTGTTTCGATGAAACGAAATGGAACTGCAGTTTTGAATTGAGACGAAATTTGAAACAAAATACTGTTCCATTGAAATGCAAGTCAAAACAGAACGATGCCGTTTTGCACAGCCCTAGTGCTTATTGCTGAGATAGTAGCACTGCAATAGTCCAAAGGGCTGAAAAAGGTGCAGACAGTAGCTAAGCTAGCTGTGCCACAGTAGTACTGAGAAGCAGGGCAGTTAACTGCTATCATCTGCAGCTGGGAGTGGCTCTGAAGACCAGCTAATTTATCTAAAGAAAGACACCTGTGGTGGCTGGGAGATCACAAGATCTGGAGGGGTGGGACCTAGGTCCTATATCAGCCTAGAGGTTCAAACTAGGAGGCAGTCTGTCTCTGTAGGTTGCCAGGTAAGGAGCTCTTTCATGATGACCTTGGCTAGGAAACTGCCTGAGGACCCACAGATGATCCACTACCAAGGAGGGGGCTCAGCATTATGTCCAACCTGAGAGACTGCCAGGTACCTTGCAACAGGCAAGTACTAATAAGGAACTGTGAGGTGAACTTCCTTACACAGCTGAAGTGCTCGATTTTGATTATAGCCAGGGGGCTGGACTTTTTTTGTCATGATTTGAACTGGTGGACCAGATTTGAGACTGATTAGGGGAGGAAGAGGTCCCAGTAGTGCCCAGGGCCATGAATAAAGTTGAGCCTGTCAAAGATGGGACCCAAGTGACATTATACCCTGAGAGGAGGAGAGCCAGGGTCAGACACCCAGCATGAGAGAAGTGGGAAAGATGCTGAGATCAGACCAGAAGCCCAGCACCAGAGTGAGGTGGAGCCAGGGTCAGGAACATGTGGCCCCAAGAAGGACAAAGACTAGGGACAAAGGCCCACAGCCCAAGAAGCAAGGAGGCAAAGTTGTAGGAGGAGCAGAGACTGATCTGAAGTGTATATGCCCAACAGGGTGAAGGAAGAGTCTGGGGCTGAAGGCCAGCTGAACTGATTGATTGTTGACACCTGTGAGACATGTACATGGCTAGGGGACTTTGGAAGCCATGGATGACCAATAGGACACAACAAGAACAGAGACATTGTTTGGATGGGTGGTCCAGATCAGCAAGATCCTGGGATGCAGACAGCAACCCAACTCCTTTTTCTCTCCATCAAAGGCTTGGCAGGTGCGCAAAAAGGGAGAGACCCAAAACCTATAGGCAGAGACTGAGATGTGACTAGGGGGAGATCCTGCCACCTCTGGCCCCCGGTCCCACTATAAGCACCAATTTGTTGTCCAAATTGGGGGCCTGGGAGGTGTGCTGCCAGCCTGGAGCCTGAATTCAGGATATCACAGAGAGACTGCCAAAGCTTATCCATCCTTTGGACCACTACCCCTTTCTACTTGTCCATGTAGGCACCAACAGTACTGTCAGGAATGACGCTGAGAAGATTAGGGTGACTATCAGCCTATTTACAAAAGAATTAAGGAGCTTGAAGCACAAGTGGTGTTCTCACTGATTCCTCCCATGGAAAGTAAGGGTCCAGGCAGGGACCATTGTATCCTGGAAGTGGCTTGATGATTTTACAGGTCCCTGCCGCTCCTTCTATTCTATGACAAAGTAACTACTTGGGTGAATGAAGGGAATGCTGTGGATATAGTGTATTTGGACTCCAGCAAGGCATTTGATGAAGTTCCACATGCCATTTTCATTAACAAATTAGAGAAATGTGAGCTGGACAAAACAACTATCAAGTGCGTTGATAACTGACTCAGTAGCCCCAAGTAAATTTTAATTATCAGTGGGTCCATCTCAGAATGGCAGTTTTGAGTGGAGTCCCACAGGGGTGTCCTGGGCCTGGTACTGTTCAGCATGTTTAACTAGTTGGATTCTGGGATACAGGTTGTAGCCATGTTGGTCTACAGGCAAAAGGAATCGGAACTCATGACAGAGGTGATCTCTTTTATTAGACAAATTAAATATTTGGAAAAAAAATCATGATTTTCAAACTTTTGGACGCATTCATCCTTCCTCAGGCACAGGACAATACAAAGATTGTAAAATTTCTCATAGGTGGAAATGAAAAATCATATTTCACAGGACAGCTGAAGGTGTTGTAAAATCTCCTGGTTCAGATTGTTCATTTTGTACAAATTAGGCTTAGATAAAAGTCAGAACCATCTATTTACCTCAATGTTGTCTGGCATCAAGCAGGATGTTGAATTTTTAAGCCTCCCTCAGAGGCATTTGGTGTTGGCTACAACCAAGACTTAGGATTTCCACTGGTGTGTACCAGTGCTCCTGCTGGAACCAAAACTGGTAGTTCTTGGCTAGAGGGTCTCTTCCCTCTGCTGAGGATCAGACCAATCACCATATTTGGGATCAGGAAGGAATTTTACCCTATGGTCCAATTGATATGGACTGTGGAGGATTTGGCTTCCACTGTAGTGGAGGGCACAGCTGTGTACCTGCGATCTCTTGAGCATATATTGACAACATTGGATGCCATAGTTCCCCTGCTTCACCTGTGGTAGATCAGGGTGTTATGTCTATGTTGTGTCAGGGCTGACAGTAGTTTTATGTAGAGTTTATATTATGGATTTTATACAGTGGTTTGGATAGGCATGATTCTGCCTTGGGCAGAAGGTTGGACTAGATGACCCCTGGAGGTCCCTTCCAACCTTACTTTTCTATGATTCTATAAGTTTATGATCCTTGACATGGTAGGATGGGGGAGAGGTGGCAAAGGATAAACTGTCTTTATCCAGGATGGTCCTGGTGCAGTTTGCTTTGTCTTGTGGTGCTTTCATCATTGGAACAAAAATTAATAAGCTGTCTAGACACTAAAAACCAAGGACTTAACACTGATATTAGACTTATGGCCAATTATAAACTACCTGATTTCCTGAATGACACTCCTCCATTTTGATCGACTTTGATGTCCCAGTAATTGGTTCTTTTCTTCTGCCAGTTGTTTGTATGCCTCCACTTGGAAATCAACAGTAGACATGACATTGTCTTTATGCCAGCTGCAAAAAAAATGCAGAGAACAAAATAAGCCACTGTACGTAGCATTTGTCAACCTGATGAAAGCCTTTGGCACTGTCAGCAGAGCACATTTGTTCAAGGTCCTGGTAAAGATTGGATGCCCCCCAGTAATACTTGGTATGATACACTCCTTCCATGAAAACATGCAGGCCACAGGTCAGTTTGATGGATCAATCTCTAACAGGTTTGAGATGAAGAGTGGAGTGAAGGAGAGTTGTGTTCTGGCACCTACACTCTTTGGGATCTTCTCTCTGCTGCACTATGCTTTTGATGGCTTTGAGGACAGCATATACCTTCATACAAAATCGGATGGCAAACTACAATTTATCACATCTAAAAGGTAAGACAAAAGTGAGTCACATACTTATTAGGGAGCTCCTTTTTGCTGATGATGCTGCACCCACTGTCCCTGAAGGCGGCCTACTACAAATACTTATGAATTGCCTGTTCCATGCTTGCAGAATGTTTACCCTGACCATCAGCATTAAGAAGACTGTGGTCCTAGGACAGGGTGTGCACCAGTCACCATCTATCAACCTTGACAACATACCTTAAGGCAGTGAATAAGTTCTGCTACCTTGGATCCACAGTGAGTGACAACCTATCACTGGATCCTATATGGACAAATTGCAGGTGGGGAGAGAAATGTAGAGTGACCAAAACTGTATTTCAAAGATATCTGCAAGCAGGATATGAAGGCTTTTAGAATTTTACCTAAACCTTTGGGAGGCCTTAAGAGACAGGACAATGTGGCACTCCCTTCTCAATCATGGAGTCCAACATCACAGTCAATAATGGTTACTTGAATTACAACAGAAACACAACCTGGAAATAGCCTGTCAGCACAGTAGCCCCTAATGCTATATACACCAGTAACCACTGTGGCAACACCTGAAAGTCTAACATTGGTCTCTACATCCACAAGAGAAAATGCATCATCAGTCAGCAGAATAGCTGCAATATCCACCGTCACTCATGGATGAATAGATGCCATTACCATTATCCCTGGGAATCTTCTTTTACTATGCTATTATGGCTTTCACTCAGATGTCATGAGGAATATCTTGCATTCAGAAGCTTATCTAACTCTGTCTAACTATGCAGTTGGTCCAATAAAAGATCATCATAATAAATCCTTGTTTCCCTATAATTCCTGGCTCATAATGGGTACAATATCACCCTAACACTACTGTTTTCAGCCTTAGCATAAACTAATCTCTGGGTGCTCCTGACTGCGCAGTTGGTACTGCACAGTCACTTAGTACTTGCCACTGTGCAGTCCCAGCAGTACACAAGTCATTTTTGAACCTACAGCGCACTAGCAGCAGCATCACAGTTAGTGTCTGCTGATGCTACATCACCATAGCTTATTACTATGCATCTCATGTAGACATACCGTCTGGTTCTTAATTCATGCCGGTAAGTGCAAGATAAGGGGTTAACAAAGTTAACACCAACTGTGATATGATCACGGAGCCCCTGACTTCACATATCTAGCAAAATCCTGGCTGGATAAAATTACAGGACTGTTGTTTCCTGGGTATTTCTGGTTGGGTACTCCATTCTGCTTGATGCTAGCAAGGAACTGGAGATGGAAAACTGGTATTATCATTATATTCATGTTTCCTTTAAATTTAGGAATGTCCTGCTCTCACTAACTGAAAGAGCATATCTGCCTGATATGTAATGTCCAGGTTGAAGTAACATGAGAGAAGCATTGGTATATACTACATCAAGACGCTTGAGCTCAGCTTCTGCTTTCACTACTATTAGGTTTACTAATATTGAGAGCACCTAGACTGTCTCCAGAGCACGCTTACACAAGTATGGTGGCACATCTGTACAAGCTCATCACTTGTCTGTCAGCAGGCCAGTATTTTCCTTCAGAACCACCTGGAAACTTACCAGTCCCTTGAGCTTGTGTGCACTCCCTGGATGCATCTACACATGCACATTTACTGTGCAGTAACCAAAAATACTGCGCAGTATGGGCATGCATGTGTAGATGCATGCCCATACTGCACAGTAAATATGATGACTTACACCAACTTGAGCATAAACTTGATACCTGCATCATGTAACTAACACTATGTGCGTGGAATCACTTGGGACTAACATTAGTCCCAAGTCATGCCACACACAGTGTTAATATGCTTTAATGACTGCCCGTGTAGATGCCAGCTTATTCCTGCTTACTGCACAGTAACTTCCTGCACACTAAATTTAAACTGGCATAAATGTATGCATAGACATGCCCAATGTGTCCTAAAACCTGAAGGACACATCTACACTGGAAGCTATTCTGTAGTGGCTACTGTGTATTTATTTAGTAGTCATATAAACAAGTACTAAATAAATGCACAGTAACCAAAGTTACTGCACAGTGGCACCTGTGAATGTCTTTAAGTGATGTTACTGTGCAGTAGCATAATAATACTGTGTAGATGCACTGTATTAGCACTGTTAGTGCTGTGACACACTGCTGTGCAGTATTATTTGGCTACTGAGCAGTCAGTGTCTTGTGTAAACATGCCCAAAACATACGTAACTTAGAGCAGCATTTGGTATGTGGCAACAACACCATTTGAGACAAAGAGCTAATTGGTGTGCACACACTGTTCTCTACAGTTATTTCAGGGCTTGGTATACATAGAGCATGCATGCTATTCTTCACTTTGGAGATGTTAGCACAATTTAGAGGAGATGTACCCATGCCTTAATTATTTCTGATGACTCCATTCAATTAGATGGTTGCTTTTTCGGATTAACTCAGAATTTTGGCCACCAAGGTTTTTGCACTGCTATCTTGGCACTGACAGTTGACCTTGCTATACTTCTGGAGTTGGACTGAGATTAGAAGGGATGCCAGAGCAATTACCTGCTTTGTAGACTGGATTCACTTTCCCTTTGGGTCAAAGGGAGCAGGAGGGCACATAAACCCCCATGGCTCACTAAGAGCATCCGGGAATGTCTCCTTGCTAAAAGGGAGGCATATACCCAATGGAGAGATGGGGTCATCACCAAGAAGGACTATGTTACAG
>NW_017728947.1:73711216-73731485 GCF_001723895.1 Crocodylus porosus
AGGCAGGGGGTCGGACTAGATGATCTACCTAGGTCCCTTCCGACTCTAGCTACTATGAAACTATGAAACTATTGGGTTGATAGGCTTGTATGCTCCCAGAAGCTCAAGGGACTGGTAAATTTCCAGATCGTTCTGAAGGAGAATACTGACCTGCTGACAAACTGATTTCATTGGTGATTTAGTAAGAATTTTGTCCTTAGCTATTGATTTACTTGCTCCTAAATGTCATGTTCCTCCACTTCAGTCACCACATTATAAAAAATAGTCTGTGAAAGATGAGATAGGAAGGAAGAAGGCTTGAGCATCAGTGACTTTCATTTCTTTCAGAGTGTAATTAGGGACTAAGAATTTTGCCTCCACATTTGATATTTTCAAAGGTTTATTGATAATATGAATCAGATTGTTAAACTTAAAGAAGGAAATAAAACTTTATGGCTCAGATCTTAAGGCAGTATAAATGGCGTCATCAACTTCAGTGGATTTTTGCCAGTTTAACACCACTTGAGAATCTGAGTTTAAAAATAAATACATCTCTCCATGAGCATTTGCATCTTATATGAGGAATAAGTAGAAGTGAAATGTTTTTTCAAAGAAAGAAAGAATTAATGTATTTTACCATTAAATGTAAGGACACTGCCCCTTTAAGAGGCTTGTATGAATGTAACAGTGTTGTATGGAGAGAGCTGGCTGCCTCCAGTTGATCAGGAGCAAGGGCTCCAAGAAGTTGCATCATATAGTTGTCTTCTGTTCTCCTTAAGTTTATTCACTAATCAAATTTAACCTTTTCATGAATGCTGACTATGGCTCCTTTGCTGAACTCATGAATAACATTTCAAAGAAATATTGGACAAGAAGGGTTTATTGCATCATCAAAGTCAGTCATCTGCTATTGCAGGCACTGACATCATATCATTGTTTCATTAATTTATCGAGACCCATCTTAAAGCTAGTTGGCCTTATTTTATCCCCATTTCTATTGGAAGGCTGTTCCAGAACTTCACTACTCTGATAGTTACAAACCTCTTCTAATTCACAGCCTAAAGGAATTCATGGTCAGTTAGTAGACATTGGTTCTTGTACCAGCATTGCTCTTGGTTAAATAACTAAGTTTTTTTTTTTAGTCTTCTCTTGTAAGGAAAGACAAAGCTGTGACCGAACTCCAACTGGCTACATGTATCAAGGACTTCTTATTGTCTTTTTTAGATATGTGGGGAGCCAGAAGAAAACCAAGGGCAATGTTGGACCCCTGCTGAACCAGATGAGACAGCTGACAACTGACACCCTGGAAAAAGCCAGCCTGCTTAATGGGTATTTTGCGTTGGTTTTTCACGAGCCCCAAGGGACGGCCCTGCTCAGTATGGTACAGGATAGCCTGGGTGAGTGAGAATTGTTACCCTGCATCAGTGTAGACCGTGTAAAGGAACACCTTGAGAGGCTGGACACCCACAAGTCAGCTGGCCAAGACAGTTTATCCCCAGGGTACTTAAGGAGCTGGCAGGCATCATAGCTCAGCCACTGGCACAGATCTTCGAGAACTCATGGTGCTCAGGTGTAGTGCCTGAAGATTGGAAGAAGGCCAGTGTGGTGCCTATCTTCAAGAAAGGGAGGAAAGTAGATTTGGGGAACTACAGGCCTACAGCCTGACCTCTATCCCAGGGAAGATCTTGGAAAAAATTATCAAATAGACCATTCATGACAAACTGACTGATGGCAACATCCTGAGGGACAGCCAGCATGGGTTTGTTGTGGGTAGGTCTTGCCTGACCAATAATCTCCTTCTATGACCAGGTGACATATATCGCCTGGACAAAGGAAAAGAGATTGACGTCATATATCTTGACTTTAAAAAGCCTTCGATCTGGTGTTCCATGATTTCCTCATGAAAAAATTGGCCAACTGTAGCTGCAGCTACATCACAGTCTGATGGCTGGGGAATTGGGTCTGAGGTTGTGCCCAGAGAGTGGTAATAGATGGAAGTAAATCATTGTGGTGTGCCATGACACGTGGGGTCTCCCAAGGCTCTGTCCATGGGCCTGTACTCTTTAACATTTTTATTAATGATGTAGACACTGGTATCAGAAGTGGACTGGCCAAGTTTGCCAATAACACCAAACTTTAGGATAAAGTGTCCATACCTGAGGATAGGCTGGTGATCCAGGCTGACCGTGATAGGCTCAGAAAATGGACAATGAAAACCTGATGGTGTTCAACACCAAAAAATGCAAGGTACTCCACCTTGGGGAGTACCCGTAGCATGCTTATATGCTTGGCAGTGCTGCGCTTGCTAGCACCACGGCTGAATGGGACTTGGGGGTCATAACTGACCACAATATAAATAAGATCCACCAATGCGATGTTGCAGCTGGTCAAGTGAGCAAAACTCTGGCTTGCATCCATAGATGCTTCCCAAGCAAATCCAAGGATGTCATCCTCTCACTGTACTCGGCCTTGGTGAGGCCGCAGCTGGAGTACTGCATCCAGTTCTGGGCTCCACAATTTAAAAAGGATGTGGAAAAGCTTTAGAGAGTCCAGAGGAGAGGGCAGGAGAACAGGCCCTATGATGAGAGATTGAGAACCATGGGACTGTTCAGCCTGGAAAAGTGCAGGCTCAGGGAGGACCAGGTGGCTGCCTATAAGTATATAAGGGGAGTACATCAGGATCTGGGGGAATGCCTGTTCACCAGCATGCCCCAAGGAATGACAAGGTCAAATGGTCAAAAACTCCTCCAAGACCATTTCAGGCTGGACATAAGGAAGAACTTCTTTACTGTCCGAGCCCCCAATAGACTGCCTCCAGAAGTGGTGCAAGCATCTTCTCTGGACTCTTTTAAGAAACATTTGGATATCTGTCTTGCTGGGATCCTTTTGACCCTAGCTGACTTCCTGCCCCTGGGGCGGGGGGCTGGATTAGAATGATCTTCCAAGGTCCCTTCCAGCCCTAATGTCTATGAAATCTATGAAGATAAGTTCTTCATTTCCCTGAACAACCTAATAGCCCTTCTCCATACTTGTCCCAGTATGAATGCATCTTTCTTGGACTTGGGTGATCAGAACTGTACACAGTTTTTCAGATCAGTGTAAAATAGGATCATACTTAGGTGGAGTAGGATCTGGCCTGAAGTCTTTTTACTTCCACTGTCTTTTCCAACTGATTGAAGCTTCCAGTATATAGTAAAAAAATAAGTGCTATTAATCCTAAATGCATGGCTTGGCAATTGGTACAACTAAATTTCATCCAGACCCTCTAGGCCATTAGGTTCTTCCTGTAAAAGATTCTAGGTTTTCTCTTTTGAAAATGTCTCCCAACATTGTGGCATCATGAGGTCATTGTGCCAAGGTCACTGATAAAAAATACTAAATAAAATCAATACCAAGATCTATCTTTGAGAAGTTCCACCTCCAGTCTGACAGTTCCTCTTTTAGTGCCACTCCACCAGGCCATTCTTTACCTGCATTAGTATTCTTGTACTAATCCCCCTGTCTTCCAACTTCATTAGCAATTGTCCATGTGGCTAATTCTCCAGTGTTTTAGTCTAGGTCAGATTGAATATATTTGCCACATTTCCTTGTCTAGAAAAAACACTTCTTAGAGAAAGGTATCAGGTGCATCCTATATGTGGTAGTTCTACCAGCGGTAAACATAGCCAGTATTTTATCTCATTTTCTTCAAAGTTTGCTGTCAATTTGAACATTCAGAGAGAGCCAAAATATTACATGGGGAAAAGACTCATCAAGAATTAAATCAAATGCCACCCCCCATAGTGAAACCACTAATGCTCAGTAGCCTGATACCAAATGTATTTCACCTTTTTCATTATAGAGGCATACTGAAACAAAGGTTTAAAAGTTTTTCTCCATAACTTCTGAATTCTTTTCCTGAGCATGCTCTGCATAATTTTTCCATTAAATATATACTGTCTATTAGCTTTTTAACCTCAGACTTAATCTTTTTACATTTGTTTTCATTAAGCTACATTTTCCATTTCCATGCCAACTAATCTAAAAAATGAAAATCCTTCAAAAACTGGCCACTGTGTACCTTAGCAGTTGCTGTACTTTCAAATTATCACTGCTAAATTGATTCATTGCATTAGCTAGTTACATTAAGGTAGAAAAACGTTTTTCAAAGAAGACGGGTCCCAAATTACCTAAGAAAGCCATAGTGGTTAATAAGGGAGAAATTTCCAGCCAGCTAAGTTAGCTATCATTACTTTTCAAGTTCTTTTCTTACTGGTATTCTAGTCTGCATTTATTTTTACTATTAGTACCATGACAGTTGCATAAAAAAATTATGAGAAGAGTGGGACGGGAAGGGTTGGGGGTGGTAAATAACAATTTCACTTGGTGTTTCTATGATCCCAGAAGTATTCAGGCCAAATTCCCCAAACACTTTTTTTTCTTGAGGAAAAAGTTTTTGGGAAAAGATGTCTTTCTTTTATCAAGTGGGGTAGGGCACTTATTCAAGATATAGAATACACAAGTCCAGTCCCTCTGTCAAAGGATATTTCAACTTGCATATCCCACTTTCCAAGAGAATGCCATGACAACCAGCCAATGAGCATTTGAGTGTTATATGAGGAATAAGTAGAAGTGAAATGTTTCTTCAAGGAAATAATGATTTTTTTCTTCCATTATATGTAAGGAAACTGCCCCTTTAGGAGGCTCATAGGATACACTCAAATGCTTATAGGGCACTGGGCTGTGCATGGTGATGGGATTGTGTTCTCAAGTTCTTCTGTGGCTATTGTTTCATCTTTTATAAATAATCACTGGAGCAGGGACTAAAACCCAAGTCTTCTACTCAACCTCTGACCTAAGAGCGAGGGACAGAAGTTACACATAAACCAGTTTAAGTGATCAGAAACTAGTTTAAACCTGTAGCAAAACAAAAGTTCAGTGTATATAAACTAGTTTTTAAAATGGCTGAAACTGGTTTAAGATAAACCTGGTTGAATGTAGTATCCTGCTGTTGTGATTTTGGACTGCATATCCCAGAGGCCTTGGGGGCAGCAGGAAGAGGAGAGGAATATGCAGCCTATGCTGGGTATGTGCCAGGGAGCCATACTCTAGTGCTCTCTCAGCTTCTGGCCTGTGCCACTGCAGGCCAAGAAATAGGACTGCATTTCCTGAATCAAAAGTGAATGTCTGAATGTCTGTCCACTTGTTTCTCAGTTTAATCTCTGCAGTTTAGACTAACCTGCAAAGACTGAATCAATTCAGCCTCAGGCTTTTTGACTGTCTGTACTTAGTCAAGAAGACATGTTCGTAAGGACTGAGTATTTCATACAAAGTCAAACAGTTCCACCAGGATGAATTGAGGAAATATCATGTCAGAAAACCCCATAGCCTAGTGTTTAGGGCACTCATCTGGGAGGTGGGAACTGTGTGTCTGTATCCTACCAGGTACTGAAAAAAACAACACAGGCCTCTCTCACACTGAATAAGTGCTTTAAATTTTGAAGTATTGAATAAAAGAGAATGACAGTGACTCCTAACTATTTTTTAAATCTAAAATTTAATTTAACCTTTTTTTATTAACTTTTCTTTCAAGTACCTGGAATGAAAAGTTTCAGTTTAAGCTATATGGAGTGTTTCATGTCAAATGAAATGAAATAATACAGGTTTTTTTTATCTCTTCAAGGAAAAATTAAAAACAAGCAATTGGTTCTGACTGTGTTGCCCTATGGGGCCAGGCTAACCCTCAGGATCTCAATATTGCACTGTTAGACAGGAGGGAATGGTGTACAATTGCACAAGCACACATTAAAAATCAATTAGGTGCACACACACACACACACACACACACACACACTAGGTGCATATACACACTCCAGGTGTATGCACCCCCACTAGGCATGCACACACACATACTACCAATCCAGGCACATACACATCCAAAATTATCAGCCTAGGCAAATGCATGCCTATCACCAATTCAAGCACCTACACACACTATACAGACCAAAAGAACTTAGACCAGAATCAATTATCAATACCTGCACAGCCAACACACATACACAGATCACTAATTTGTATATACATGTGAGTTCCTAACTTGAGTGTTGTGATGTGTATGTATGTATGTATGTATGTGCTTGGTGTACTTGGGATACCTCAGGAAAAGTTAAGGTAAGAAAGTGGAAGTGTAGGGAGTGAAAGTTACCAGGACAAGGATTAGAACCAGTAGACTAGAGAGAACTGGGTTGAAGAACTGAGGCTTGGGGGTTATTTTAGGTTAATTGACCTTAATTGATTAAAGGGCAATGCCCAAAGCCTGCAGAACAGGGGAGTGATGCCAGAGAGAAGCCAGCGCAGAGGCTGGGGCCGAAGCTGGAGCTACAGGGGAGCCAAAAGGTAAGCGGGGAGAGGGAAACTGGAACAGAGGGTGCAGGGGAGCTAGAGAGGGTGTGGAGGAAAGTGGGGGCTGGCTCCAGGAACCAGGGGAGGAGCTGCCAGTGCTGGGAGCTGGAGAAGGGCTCCGGCTGCTGGGAAACCTGCGGGGAAATTGGTGGCAGGCCAGAGGACTGTGGGGGAGAAGGGACAGCTATAAAGGGTGTGAGGAAAAGCTGGAGAACACAGAGGAAAGGGGGAAAGAGGCAGGAAAGGTTGGAAACAGAAGGAGGAGAGAGAGAGATGGGGAGAGACAGCAGGAGGCAGAAATGAGTGGGGCTGAGAGCCTAAAAGTGGCAGGAAGAGCTGTAGAAAGACACAGGAAGCAGGTGGTGGGCAGCAGAAATGGGGCCAAGAGGCTAGAAGTGACAGAAATGGTGTGAAGGGCTGCAGAAAGATGTGGGAAGAAGGCAGTGGATGGCAGGAATGGGACTGAGAGACTGCAGAAAGCAACAGGGCCAAGAGGCTGCAGCAGGGGAATAGAGAAGGGACAGAGAGGAGCTGAGAGGTGGCAGGGGGGAAGTTGAGAGAGAGAGAGAGAGAGACTGGAATTTAAGATGTGGAAGGGACTGGGACTCAGTGACATACAACCCAACTTGGGGTTACAAATGACGGTGGTTTTACTGAACAGGGGAGATGGTGACACTATCTTATTGGTTCCTACATTCTCTCTCTCTCTCTGGCAGCACAGGTTGAAGTCTGGGAGGAGAGAGAGAGAGAGAGAGAGAGAGAGAGAGTCCAAATTGGAGGAGGAAATGTGCAAGTGATATCTACCTATCCCAGGTTGGAAGTTGGTCCTCGATAGCCAGTCAGGGTCTCCTTCAACTCGGTGTTGTCAAGAAGCGGTCACCGGCAGAGCTTCTGGGGTGGATAGGCAGTGTGATGTGGAGCTGGTCTAGTTCAGATAGAAATGGCGTTCTCACTGGGTCTGTCTTCACTGCTCCTTTTTATAGGGGCAGACCTTGTGTGACCCTAGTGACAGGAGGCATGCCCAGGTAAGGGTCAGCCCCTGGTGTACTGAGCATGTGTGCTCCATGCAGGGATGTGCAGTTTCGGGTGTCTGTAATGGTGGGGTACAATGGTAGAGTTGCTGGTTCTGCAGGGTCTTTTGTCTTCCAAATGCTGGGTTCTTGTCTCTGGTCCTGGATTAGATTAAGTAGTTATTGGGTTGCATTAAGTAGTTATTGGATAAAATAAGAAAGCAACATTGGGAACAGAATCCTCCCAGGGGAGTGCACTCCTCACTGGGATACAGTTAGGTTCCCTGTTGATTTGCTTTCCTTCCATGCAGTAGCCCAGATGTACAGACAGGATGGAAGATACCTTCAGCCATGTCTATATTGTAACCTGGTTATTGAACACCTTCCTAAAAATGGGACCTGTAATTTCAGATTTCCTTAGGAAAAGGTGGGCCTAGAGCAGTGGGTCTCAATTTTTTTTTGACTCAGGATACCCATTAGAAAATGTGAGTGCTTAGTTTTTCTTTCATGTTTGGACTACAGAAAAATGAGAGCCAATTCTTCTGTTGCAAACAACTCAAAGTTCACACCAGGTCTGCCCCGGGGAGCAACTAAGGGGAAAACCCCAGGGAGCCTGGGAGGAACCCGGGGAGCAGGAATGGGGCAGAGAAAGAAGAGAAAGAAAAGAAGCAAATAGAAAGGTTCTTACCTTTAGATCGAACTGCGACAAAACCGGAAGTGGCGGTGGGACCTGAGCAGCTCGTTAACTGTGCTTTTATAAAGTTGTGGCCAGCTGATGGCAGCAGCTGGAGGAGCCGATTGGGGGAGTTAAAAAGAGCTGTGTGCAAAGAGAAAGGGGAGAGACCAGCAGGAGTGCTGCTGGGGGAAGCACTCTCAGAGTTCCCTCGGAGTGCGGTGGCTTGCAGTCTGCAGCCCCGGTGGAGAGAGTGAGACCTTGCAGAAGGAGGTTGCTGCCAGCAGCGAGGCAGGAGGCAAGACAGCAGAGCCGAGGTGTGGAGGCAGAAGAGGGCTGGAGAGCATTGAGACCTGGAGGTGCCCACAAAGGATCAGAAGAGGTGGCATAAGCCAGATCACCAGATCAGGTGGGATCACAGAGGGCTCAGACAGCCTCAAGGAGGAGCTGTGGGGGAGACATGCCAAGGGGATCCACTGAGAATACAGTAGGCTGACCCCAGACTGAGTCTAGGCTGGTCAAGGGCCTTGGAGGCTGTGGCCAGTGGCAATAGGGCAGGTGGCAGGAATAGGCATATAAGGGGGTGAAGGGCAGCCCTTGGTCACTGATATTTTCTGCCAGTGATATACTTTGTGTTTTCCTTTTTTTTTTTTTTTTACCCACTGTTGGAGGGGTTGGGAGGTATAGAGCACAGACAGGGTTCAACCTGGGCAATGACAGGCAGCTGTTAGGAGGAAGGGGGAGAAGAGGGGAGCATTTAGCTGGACTCCTACAGCCTACTAAGAGAAGGGCACCAAGCCCCAACTATTGGAGGGACGTGGCCGAAGACCATCGTCATTCATCAAGGTGGGGTGTAAAGGCGAGGTAGAGGGAGGTGGAGCCTCACAGAAGATTGTCGTCCTGCAGTCCCCCACATGAGAAGCACCGATAATCAAACCCCGCTACTGTGAAAAGATCAAAGTTGTGACAGGTGAGATTGGGGAGAGACAATTCGGGTCGACAACATCAACTTGCTGGGATCACAGGGATGGACGGGTGGACAACCTGGGGGTGTTTAAGAGGTGGTTAGATGCACATCTTGCTGGGGTCGTTTGACCCCAGTATTCTTTCCTGCCATGGCAGGGGGTCGGACTAGAAGATCTGCTCGGGTCCCTTCCAACCCTAGAAACTATGAAACTATGAAACCTCGAACATCTGGGGACGCATAGCGTGTGACCAGATGTTTGAAACCAGGCAAGTACAAGGTCATAAGTGTTTTTGACATTATTGATCCATATAATTTCTTGGTTTATTTGCAGAACCATGTGTAGTTATTTCCACACCTAGCAATGCTAATACTAGGCAGCACCCTTAAAAGGATATTGAAGCACCCCAAGGTGTTGCAATACCCTAGTTGAGAACCACTGGCCTAAGGCCAATTTTGTTTCCCTGGGTAATGCCTTAACCATTAGTCTAGTTCAGAGGTTTTCAGCCCTTTTGCATCATTGTACCCCTTGGCAGTTGGACATAGAGCAGTGTACCCCCAGTCACTAAGTGTGTGTGCAGACAGATGCCGAGGGGGAGTTGTTGGCTGGATGCAGATCGGCAGCAACCACCATGTGTGAGCTTCCCCCACCCCCTGCATCCAGCTGGGTGGGCAGTGCCTGCGTGATGGTGTGGCAGCGCTCCATCCCCACCCACTCGCAGGCATCCCCTAGGGCTGTCTCAAGACCCCCTGGGGTATGTGTACCCCCAGTTGACAACCCCTGATTTAGTTTTCCAAAGGTAGGAAGCACTATCACCACTTAACTTTGCACTGAAGTCAATGCTGCTGTCTGCCAGCAAGCTTCACTAATGAGTTAGACAGCACAATCCCAAGGTGACAGGAGCACGTGAGGGGTAAGGACAGGTAGAGCCATTTCGAAAGAAGAATGTTTCAATAGGCAGCAGGTGTTACATTGTAAATGTTGCTCCAACTTTAACATGACTTCATCCAGGGTTAAAGTTGGAGCAGTTTTGCTACATTTGTGTCATTCCTGGCTTGTCTGCAAGGAGCAATTAGAATGTAACAGCTGCTTCAGAATGAAACAGCTCCATGCTTTTGTGTGTGTGTGTCCATACTGAAGGCTCTCCATTGGCAGAAGGAGACCCATATCTCCCAGAAACGTATCAAGTGTTGACTTGAAGAGAAAAGGAAGAGAATCTGCCACATCCCTCAGTAATTTGTTTTACAGTCACCCTCACTGTTAAAATTATCTTAATTTTCATATTCTTCTGTCTACATCTTTCCTCCCAATCAGTGCCACTCATAGTTTTCCATGGCTTTGGGAAATTACCATTAGCCCTTTTGAAGCACAAAGTAGATATATATGTTACTGGTTGACACTGTTCTCTGTTTTCTCAAACAGAATGTAATCAGGTCATGCTCACTGGTCTCTGAGCAACCCCCCAACTTCTAGTTCGTGCATTGATTGAATATTCATTTTTAAAATTAGTTCTATAGATAGATATCTCCTGCTGGGTGCAATATATTATGGGTTAAGAAGTTAGTACCTCTACACTTTAGAAATTAATAATGTTTTACTACTGCCACCTGAGCCCTCCAGGAGGGATGTCCCAAACTGAAGTACCCTGTAACAACACTTTTTTTTTTTCTTTCCTCACATTACTGACAAGTGCTTAGGAAACAACTCATCCTGTTTGTGTTATATGAGTAATTGGCCTGTAACATCCTCTCCTCTCCCCTCACCCTCACAAGTAACCCCTCATAGTCTTTGGCAGTTTGTCAGTACATTGATTCATATGCATTCTAGATCCTGTGGCTCTAAATTAGTACTAACTCTCAAACAAGCAATGGCATCTTTAATATGAAGTTCCATCCATTTATAGCTTTCACAACAGGTTGTAGGCAGTAATGTTAATGTTATGGCACACATTTTTAGTAATATCAGTTATATCAATTTTTTTTCTCATCAATTAGAATTTCCAGTTTCCCTCATTTCCTACCCAGACTCATGGCATTACTGCTGTTACCATGCCATTATCAGGTATTACTGCTGTTATCATGTAATAGCAACAGCAGAAATGCCTACCTGTAAGCAATTGGCAGAATTGCTTCTCTTTGCATTCATTGCCATCTCAGTGCACTTTGTTTATGATATGAGTTTCAGCTGCATTTGCCTCCTTAGCAACTTTCCTTGCACCCTTAGTTTAATGCCCACTTATCTGCTTCAGCTGGTCTCCCACCAAGATTAACTCTACCACCTGTGAGGTGTACAGCAAGGTGACCGAGAAAACTGAACAACATGCTGTGCCTAGAGAAACCAGTTCTGAGAGCTTGGTAACTTTAATCTTTATAATATATTTGTTGGACCACATTTGAGGTATTTTGTATCAGTACCACCCGCTGAACTTAAAATTATTAATGGAAGAAAGGTGCGGGATCACAGGGCTCTTGTTCTTTGATGTTCAATGCCAGATGAATAGCTAAGAAGGTTAACCACAATCATTGTTTTGTATACGTAGATGAGCTCTGACTAGATGACTCCATGGAGCCTTTATCATTCAAATATAGTAAGGTTTCTCTCACAAACCAAGAGTATGCCTAGCCTGTCTGATGGTGATGGTCCCAGAATGAAAGCAAAGTCAAACTGATGCTGGTGTATAGATCATTCCCTAGCACTGCCTAATGTCTAAATTAAATGAGTCTCCCTCATAATTGAAAACAGAAACACAATGGCTAATGGTTTGGAGTCATTTCAGTGTCTAACTGTCTATATTCATGACAGGTTCTTTCTGGATCAGGAGCTTTTGTAATAACCATAGGGTTGCCCTAGGCAATCTGTCACACACACTCAGGGTAGACCTTCAGCTGGTTTAAATCAAGCTAAAATGAAATCCTGGAGCGTAAGTTAAATTACATTGTTGAGGCCATGTCCCACAAATGTCAGCACTGCCTCTTGTTATGTGGCTTGTCTTGAATTATGTATTAATCCAGAAATTCATTTTGAGCCTGGGCAGTAGTGGGGAAAGGACCTGTTCATTGGTTTTCCTTTGGAGGGGCTAGTTCAGTTTCAGGTAACTCCAGGCACATGCACCATTCAGTTGAATTATCCCTTTATAGATAGCTTGGGTTCCCTTCAGAAATTCTTACTGCTCATGATCCACTTCCCTGGCCTCATTGTGGAAGTCCTGCATGTCATGCTAGTATTCTACAGCAGAAGCAGGAGAAAAGGTGGCTGGAATGCTACATGAGAAGTCTAATTTTCAAAAAGACTTATTGTAGCTTAGAGAGGAGTTTAAAATAATATGCTACACAGGAAACAAAAGATTTTTTCCCACTTTATAATGATATCTGCAAAATCTCAGTAAGTGGATGTTATTCTAGGAAGTGAACATCCTACATACTTTAACATAGTTAAGGTTTGTTAAATCTCTAGAGTGAGATGCATTTGGTTAAGATCTCCCAGACTGGAGCAAAGTGGTTATCTCCATGGTAGCAGAGCCGTATCTAGAAGGGCCAAACACAATTTTCTTTTCTTGAGTTTAAGTTAGTGCCAGTTGGATCTGTAGGTGCTAGCTACAGTAGGTCAGGATTTAATTCTAGGCTTCTTAAGCCTAATGATGACTGAAATCATTAGATGTCAAAAACCTTGGCAACTACAGAGGGAAATTAAACTATTTCAGTTGTTCCTGTTTTCTTAGTTAATGGAAACTTACTGCACTTTGAGTGCACAGTAAGAAATGTGTAATAAAATGGACCGTAACAATGTGGTGTAATGCTGATTTTGAAAGCTTGAGCTTTTCTCTTATAAGTGTCACTAACTGAGAGCTAATCAGCTACAAGATCCAACTCCAGCCATCCCAGTTAGCTAACAAGTAGTATCTGAGGTGTCCCAATTAGACAAAATGTAAAGACTATAAAATACATGTATGAAACTGGCTCCTGGTGAGACCTCTTGATTGAAAAGACATCATTATTAGCTCACCTTTGTTAACTAGCACTGAAAATACTTCCAAATACACAGAAATTTGGAGACTTGCAGAAATTGAATATATGTACTTACCTCCAGCAGATCATACCACTGACAGTTGGTGCTGCCTGATTTTCATACATCACTCCAAGTTTTGATCCTGAATGTGATATTGTAAAATGAGTTTATCTCTGATATTGCCTCATATCTATTAAGGACTTCAAACCACATATGTTGAGCTCATAACTATAGGTATTGATAAAATGACAGGACACCATCAGATAACTGAGTGCCATAGATTTGGATTCTGACCTTGACTTCCTTTTAGCCCTGTATCTATATATTCTGTTCCTATCACTATTAACAACTGATCCAGAGGGCAGTGTGACTACTAATGCATAGTGTAAAAATTATGAACTACAATGGAAAAGTTACCATGTTCTTTTAATTAGAATGTGCAGTGTAGTTATGCAATATTAACTGTGGCTGATTAAAAATCTTATTATTTGTGACCTCTAAATAAACTTCACTAAATTACAAAATGATCGACTAGCACAAATTACAGATACCTACAAGATCCTTAATTATGGAATTACTAAACACTGTTATTCTGAGGGAGATCACAGGTTACTATCCTCTAGATATTCTCTCTAGAGCCCATGCTCACTTTTATAGCAGTGGAAAGACATACGAGTGTGAACTTTTAAAATAAAACCACTATAGGGTTGACAAGAAAAAGTGCTGTCGTATTACCTATATGCTTTTTTGTAGATAAGATTGTATTAGGCCATGGAGAGGCTTTATATCTATAGTGTTACCAGCACTGCTACCCTTTCAAGTGCTAAAAAAACTGGAGTAGTAGAGATGGAAACAGACACAATGTCCTCAGCCAAGGCTCCAGGCTGGAGAGTAGGGGTGTGCAAAATTTTGCCTGGCGTTTCATTTCAAAGCCGTTTCAATGCGTTTTGAGCTTGAAACAGCACAATCAAAATGAAACAAAAGCCTTCCAAACAGCTTTGAAACAAAACAAGGGAACTTGAAACATTTCAAAATGTTTCAAGTTTCAAAGCCAGGCTAGCTGGCTTCAGTGCCGGTCTTAGGTTGCAGCCCCTGCGCCTCCTCCTCCAGAACTTGCTCCTCAAGTTCTGGCTGCACTATTCCCCGCACCTTTTGGTTTACGCACACCCCGTCCGTCGCCCCACCAAAGCCCAGGACCTACTGGTCAACCTCTTCCTGGCGCTGGCCAAGCTCGTCATCTGGTGGTCCAGGCAGGAGGCTCTGGCCAGGAAGGCTCCCAGTGCCCTCGGGGCGTTTTTCCTCGGTGTCCTTCGTGCGTGTCTCCGGGTAGAGTACCACTGGGCAGTAGCCGCTGGTGAGCTCCCTCAGTTCGCGAGCCGGTGGGCACTGTCTGGGGTGCTCTGCTTGGTGTCCCCTGGGGGAGCACTCGTTTTGAACCTGAGACCCGCACGAGCACACCCTGTTTTCTCTTTTGTTGCCCCCATAACTTATTGGTGTTTTTACGGCGCTGGTCACCCTGCCCAGTGGCGGCCCCAGGGCGGTTTTAGGCTTTTAGCTTTTTTATGCTTTTATGCTTTTAGCTTTTAGCCTTTTAACCGCCAGAAGACAGAGAGCTCCAGACACCTGGAAGGATCCCCATCCTGAACTGTTTTAATTGATGTCTTCTGGTGCCGGTCACCCTTCGCTGCAGCAACATTGAAGACCAGTGGGCCTCACCCCTTTGGGGGTGGTTTTGACTGTAGGTCCCTGCCCACGCCCCATCAGGGGTGCGGATGCTATGTTCACTACTGGCCGCCATCCGCAGGTGGCCCAAAGGGACTGGCGGCATTGCCGTGTTACAGTCGAGGACATCAAATAGTCCCAGGTTGCAGCCCCTGCACCTCCTCCTCCAGAACTTGCTCCTTAAGTTCTGGCTGCACTATTCCCCACACATTTTGGTTTACGCACACCCCATCCATTGCCCCACCAAGGCCTGGGACCTACTGGTCAACCTCCTCCTGGCGCTGGCCAAGCTCGTCGTCTGGTGATCCAGGCAGGAGACTCTGGCTGGGAAGGCTCCCGGTGCCCTCGGGGTGTTTTTCCTCGGTGTCCTTCATGAGCGTCTCCAGGCGGAGTACCACTGGAAGGATCCCCGTCCCGAACTGTTTTAATTGATGTCTTCTGGTGCTGGTCACCCTTCGCTGCAGCGACATCGACGACCAGCGGGCCTCACCCCTTTGGGGGTGGTTTTGACTGCAGGTCCCTGCCCGCACCCCATTGGGGGAGTGGATGCTATGTTCACTGCTGGCTGCCATCTGCAGGCAGCCCAAAGGGACTGGCTACAATCAAGGACATCAAATAGCCCCAGCCAGCAGCACCTGCCTCCTGTCAGCTGGCAGGCAGATCGGGGGCTCGCTCACACCCCTGGGAGGGCTGTGGGGGCTGTGCTGGAGCCCTCCCAGGGGTGTGAGCCCCCGATCTGCCTGCCAAATGAGAGGAGCTGGGTGCTGCCACCTGGGACCAGTGCTGGGAAGTTTGCTGCTGCTGCCAGTCCCAGACAGCAGCACCCACTCCTCTCATCTGACAGGCAGCTCAGGGGCTCTCCCACACCCCTGGGAGGGCTTCAGGGGCTGTGCTGGAGTCCTCCCAGGGGTGCAGGCCCCTGATCTGCTTGCCAGATGACAGACTGATGCTGGGCACAGCCCGCACCCAGTCCCAAGAAGATCGGTGCTGCCACTGGCTCCAGGCAGCAGCACCCAGCTCCTGTCACCTGGCAGGCAGATCCGGGGCATGTACAACCAGGAGGACTCTGGCACAGCCCCCATAGGCCTCCTGGGGATGCTGGTGTGCCCCTGATCTGCCTGCTGGATGACAGGAGCCAGGTGCTCCTGCCTGAGGCCAGCAGCAGCCAGGGCCATCCCTGGGGATGCAAACTGGGGCAACTGCTCCAGGCCCTGTGCTTTGGGGGGCCCCACAGAGCTGGGCAGAGTGGTCATAGTGACTGCACCATTGCTGCCTCTGGCTTCATGTCTGGCCACTCACTACCCACCCCCCTGCTCCTGCTGCCGCCGCCAGTCGCAGCAGCTCCTTTGTATCCAGGGTATGCTGGATCAGGATGGGGGCAGGTCCCTGCACAAACTGATTTGCCCCAGGCCCTGCACCCTCCTTGGGTTGAGGGTGCAGGGCCTAGGGCAAATCAGTTTGTATGGGGACCTGCCCCTAATCCTGTGCACCCTGGATGTGGCTTCTTTTGATGTTTTGATGCTGCTGCTTTTGCTGTTTCAGTGTTTTGCACATAGGTTATTATGGGGAAACATAAAATACAGCAGGCAGGCAGACTGGAGGCTTGCCTGCACCCCTGAGAGGTCTGCAGGGGCTGTGCCAGAGTCCTCCAATCTGCCTGCCTGGGACTGCCTGATTGGGCAGCACCAATCTTCCAGGCAGCAGCACCCAGCTTTTCTCATCTGGCAGGCAGATTGGGGGCCCACACCCCTGGGAAGACTCTGGCACACCTCTGCAGCCCTCTTGGGGGTGTGAGCAAGCCCCCTATTTGCCTGTCTGCTGCACTTTATATTTTCCCATAATAACCTATGGGCGAAACATTGAAACAGCAAAACAGTTTTGATGAAATGAAACAGAACAATGCTTTCAAAATGAAATGAAATTCAAAATGAAACACTGTTCCACTGAAAAGTCAAAATGAAAGTCGAATCAGAATGGTGCTGTTTCGCACAGCCCTACTGGACAGCGATAAAGTTGTAACAAAGGTGTGTTCTCCAGCCATGGACTATAATAGGAGGTTGCTTGGCTTTGTGCTACTTCTCTCCCCCTATGGGACGAAAGGGGACCTGTCAGTGGGTATGTTTCAGTCCAGTGCCTTGGTTGTAACCCTGCTGTCCACCCCCACGGAGATGTGAGTATGCTGTCTGTGATTGGGCACCAACCTCAGGTCCCTAAGGGCTGCCAGCTACCCTCCCCTTCCTCCCCCTCAGAACTGGGAGACCAGAGGGTTCAGTGACTTTCCACCCCACTCTCCATGGGAAACTTCTTGTCACATTAAGGTGCACTGTACATACTGTATGTGCTGCTACAAAATGTAATGCTACAGAGAAGTTGATTTTTCATCCAGCGTAAGTACTGTAGTGCTTCTGCCATTATTGTAATGCAACAGAGGGCATGCACATCTGTCCCCTCAACTTTTTCTGTTCTACGGATGAAACACCTGCTATGGCCTTAGGTAAAATTTTTAGTACCTGAACATATGAACAACACTTCAGGTTTCATCTTTGCTCTGATCTTCCCTGGACTTGTTTACTAAATTGTTTGAACATTCTGATATGTTTAATTATTGGTGCCATCTTATAGTTTGAGTCCTTGACTTCAACATAATGATTAGTAAGAAAATCCTTAACAGTATTGTTAATAGCATTCATACAGAATAAAGAAGAGGGTCAAACATGAGTTTTCTAGGCACAGCATGAAAACATTTATCTAGAACTCCAGAAGAGAAGAGTTGTAAGTAGAGCAGAAAAGTTATTTGCATTTCTAGCCAGCTTGCGTCCTAGGCCTTAAAGAAATTAGTACAAAGTGTGAAATAATGCCAAAAGAAGGCTGTGTGTTTAAAAGAATCCTTCTGGGAAGATTTTAGAAACTGTCTTAAAGGAACATTACAAATGCAAAAACCTATAATGGAGCGATCCATTAAAACACTTGTTTCATCTGGTGCAGTTTTCGGGTTATGGGATGTATGTATAACAACTGCCTTTAATGAGAAAAATGTATATTCAGTATAGTTCAACTTCTGGTTTTGCATTGGGCATAGGCAAACAAATCTAGTAAAAATTGTTCTTGTGCGCAAGACAACAACTCAACAACCTAAAAATACATCTCTCGTTTGCTAAATTGTTCTGGAAAGGTAGCAGCTTGTAAACTCTGTGAAGCCTGTAGTGATAGCATCTTCTTACCTAAATTGGTAACAGGACCACATTCTTTTTGCTTGAATACCAGCACAACTCATGACACCAGAATTTTATCCAAAGTGTAGAAGATTGATTGGAAAAAGTACATTTAGAAATGTTCTTACTACTTATACCATCCTATATACATAAGAAACCAATTTGGGCCATTTAATCATTTAGCTGGGACAAATCTATGCAGTTTTAAACAAAGTATTTGATATGGTCCCACACGGGAAATTATTATTTAAGATAGAGAAGATAAGGACTAACATGAAATTTATGAAGTTGATAAGGCACTGGCTCTAACAGAGACAACTATGGGAGATACTGAAAGACAACTAGTGGAGTTTCTCAGAGCTGTCTTGAGAGCTCTACTTAATATTTCATTGGTGGTGCCTGTAGGTCTAGGTCTAGATCTAGGTGCCAGCTAATGAAATTGGTAGATGATATAAATTTGGGAGGCAACATTGAGGAGGCCTGGATTATCATAAAGGAAGAATGAGGTGACCTTGAGGTAGGCACTAATAGAAATTCAATGAACTGTAAATGTACAAAGTGCAAGGTTATGCACTTAGGAACTAGGAGCAAGACCTTTTGCTAGAAAATGGTGGCTTACTGATTGGAGACAAAATGGGGAGAAAAGGGATCTGGGTTTGTTGATTAACTGATGACTATGAGCAACTAATGTGATGTGACTGAAAGACAAATAGAATTCTAGAATGTATCCAGCAAAATATTTTTGATGGACATGCGAAAGTATTGATGACATTTTACCAGTGCCTTGTACAATGGTATTTAATCTGTTGCACAGTTCTAGTCACTTGCTTCAAATTAATCTTTTTGAATACAAGTACATAGAAAGACTACTAGGATAATTAGGGGAATGGAAAGCCTATTGTACATATGTTGATTTAAAAGAGCATGGCTTGTTTAGCTTATCAAGATTACACATTATAAACACATTTGGGAATAAGTACCTGAGACAGAGATTATTTAAGTTAAAGGATAATAATGGCACACAAGCAAATGGATATACACTGGTCTTGATGGAGCCTGACCTTTTAATGGAAGGAGATGATAGAATAAGGGTGATCCTGGAGTTAGGAATAAAAAGTGTGGTCTGAGGTTTCAGCCACTTGTTTTATTTGTGTAAACAAGTGGGGGTTGAAAGGAGGCTTGATGTCACCTGCATGTAAGCAGGGCTACCCCTAGGGGGAGCAAATCAAGGTGACTGCCCCAGGCCTCGTGCTTTGGGGGCCCCCACGGACAGTGCTGTACAGGCCCCACCACAGCTGCCACGTGCTGCTGCCACTGAGCACTGCTGGCTCTGGCTAGCGGTGGAAGGGGAGGTAACAGGGCTCAGCTCCCCCAAATGGAGGGCAGCAGCAGGCATAGCCTTAGGCTGCATGTGGGCTGCTGCAGCAGGGGAGGGGCGGGCACACTCAGCTACCCTGCACTCACAGCCAGCCCAGCTTCATGCAGGCAGTTAAGTTTCTTTTAATCTTCTTTATCACCCTGGGCTTGGGCAGGGAAGGGGTGGTTGAGACCCGCCCCCCCAGTGCAGGAGAGAGTGGGGTAGGGGAAGGGTGAATCATTCACCCCAGCCCCTGCCCCTGACCACTTTCTGCTGCACAATGGGGATTGTCCCATGACCTGGCCCAGCCGGGGCCCCATTCACCATGACTGGGGCCCTGGCTGGGCTGGGTTGGACAATCAGAGCCTGAAGGTTCCTTCAGGAGAGTGGGAGGGTGGCTCCCACTGCTGTGCACATCATGGGGAGACAAGGACGGGGAGGGGAAGGGGAAGGGAGAGTTCCATCTGCCTCCTTGCTCCCCCACGCCACACATCTGTACAAGATGCTGGGCTCCAATTGTCTTATGACTGGCCTAGTCAGGGCCCCAGTCATGGGGATCAGGCCCCAGCCAGGCTGGGTCATGAGACAATCAGAGCCTGGCAGCCCCTCCAGAGGCATGGCACTGGGCAGCCAAGGGGACAGTGGAGGGACATGTGTCCCCTGGATCTTTGCACAGAGCAAGGGCAGGCCACAGCTGTGAGCTGCAAGGTATGATCTTCTCCTTGCCTCTTTGCCTAGCCACTGCTCCTTCAAAAGCGGCACGTCATCATATTCCTTGCTGCCTGGCCCACCCAGCAGTTGGATGCACATGACAGCGCCCGCTGCTTTCAAAGCAACAGAAGCAGGGAGGTGCAGAGGCAAGGAGACTTCTGGCCCAGAGGTGCAGCTGAGGCTGGCCCCCCCGGGTAGTGTGCAGCTGGGGCCTGGGCAGGAAGGTGGCCAGGGATGGGGCTGAGACTGGTGCC
>NW_017728947.1:73731845-73742210 GCF_001723895.1 Crocodylus porosus
TGAGCATTACAGTGCTTTTAACTTTTAGGAGGGCAGGCTTATCATACCTTGGGGGTCCTTGAGCTAAGTTTAATGTCTCCTTGAGGACATGGCAGAGCTGTCCAACTCACCTTGTCCCCTAAGCCAAATCCTAACCATGGGGGTCCCTGCAGGCTGGATCCAGCCCAGGATGCCAGGACCTAGTGGCCATGGCAGCTCTAACTCCACCCTGGAACGTGCGGTGACAATAGCTCCAGCTTTGACTGACTTAAATTATATGGTGGTGGCAACTCCAGCTCAAGCACAGGGCATGTGGTGGGGACTAGCATCCAGGAAGGTAGGACTGCAGCAGTGGCAACAGGTGAAGTGGACAGAGGGCAACCAAAGCAAGGCCTTTTTTTGCCTTCTTGCCACCAATCACAATGTACACTGGTGCCCAAAGGCTCTAAATTCTGTGGCCATTTCCCCCTCCCCCCAAGCCATGTCAGCTAACTTCCAGTGGGCCAGAAATGGGCTGTGGTCTAGATCTACACTATGGACTGTGTTTGATACCTCTGGCCTCGAGTTTACAGAATTTGAAGGAGTGGGTGTACAAATAGAAAAGGTTAGGCTGGATATTTGTGACAACCTTTTCTCTTGCTTTTATTCTTTTCTGCTTAAGCTTTCAATATAATACATATAAAGTAATTATAATAAATCTGTTAATGTCTACCACTGACAGGTCTGTGTACTACTGGTGGTACGCATACCACAGATTGAGAACCACTGTGCTAGTGCAAAGAAGAAATATTTTTCCAGCTTGATGCATAACCTGGCTTCAGGGTTTAGGATTATGAGGTTCCAGCCCTCCCTGAAAAGCATCAGAGATTGGTCAGGTCATGCTGATGTTCCTAGTACTTGTCCCAGGGGGTTGATAATAAAGGGGCAGGAGACCCCTCCCACAGTGTGGGTCATGGCGGGTACAACCCATCACAACAACAAGAAGAAAAGCCCTGAGAACAGTGCACACTCACCTTCCCCAGGGACAGCTGGGCTGGACGAGCCACAGAGGGGTGGAGCACCTATGTGATTTATCAGCTGCTTTTCTCTGTGGCTGGGGACGGTTTGGCCCAATGACATCATCAAAGAATGCCACCCAGTGGAGATAAAAGCCAGTGGCAAGAAATCAGCTGGGGGGACGCAGCAGGGAGGTGGCTGCAGGACCATCCCCCGGGCCAAATTGAGACCTCCCAAAGTTTACAAGGAGGGGCTGGAGAGGGACCCAGCAGAAGGTTCCAGGGCTTGATTTAAAGGCCCACATCACCTCGGACAGTGAGGGAGTCAGTCCAGAGGAGGATGTTGAGGGAAGGCGAAGCCACTGAATGCTGAGTGGGGAGTGGGCAGAGGCCCCTCCCTGAAATTTTGGTTCTTAATTTATCTTTCAGTTTATTTTGGAGCCCCAGGGCCAGAGAAAAGGCCAAAGGACAGATGCTGAGGCCTGAGCGCCTGGGGCTGCTCAGAAGATCCTGACGCTGATAGGGTAGACCCATCATTGAGGCCATCTGATCACCCCAAGCACATCCAGGCAGTGGGGAGGAAGGCTGTTACGACCACCAAGGGCCAAAAGACAGAGAGGGAGTGGGACACTACAGCAAAGCAGAGTCAAACTGTCCATTTCTTTGGCAGTCCCAATAGGCTGGTGCATAGCTGGGGTGTAGGGGAGATAGAGCCCCAGGAAAGCCAGCTAGTGATGATGCCCAGTGCATTCCCCACTGCAGAAGGGAATCCCACTACTGAACAGAATATCCACGATGTGGCAGGTGAGTATTGGGGTATCCTCCGGGGAGAATGTGACCACACATCATGACAGCAGGCATTGCCTCCATGACAGACCCCTAGGGCATGCTCCAGGGCCTCATGGGAGAGGCTCCATGAAGTCAGACAGGCACACTACTATTAAAAGTTTTCAGGTGCCTAGTAGTTGGATTTTGCTCACATGTTCAGTTAAACCAGAGGGTTGGTTAGCCTGATTAGTTTGAAGTCAGGCAGACAGCAGGGCAGGGGGGCACCTTAGAAACTAAGAGCTTCAGAGAGGCATGAGTTTTCATGGGCAACAACCTATTTCACCAGATACTATGAGTTAAACTAGCGGTATTCAACTGGAGTGCCATGAGACCCTTTCCAGGGTGTGAGAGAATAAACACTGTTGTCAGGTGAAACTGCCAGATATGACTCATGCAAAGTTAGATTGGGAAGTGGCAGTGGCAACAGCATGGGTCCCTGCCTGCATTAGATTTATTAGGAGTCTTGCCGCAGCCTATGCTGGTCCAGCCCAATGTGCCTTTCGGAAACAAAGACATGCAGTACACTTCCATATGGTGGCAGTGGCTTGTTGTCACAGGGCAATTAGGTGCCCTGTTCCTAAGTAGTGAAGAAGGGTAGCTGCCAATCACCAGGGGAGCCCAGGTGATGGTTGCCGGGACAACCAAGCTGGTCATGTGACCAGAAGGGGGCAGGGCCAGGCCTTTATAAACAGCCCAGGCCAGAGCCTAGAGAGCAGTCCCCTTCTGGCAGCCACAGGAGCAGAGAGAGAACCCTAAAGGAGGTATGAGGAAGAGCCAGCATGACGCGGAGTTGGTACTATAGCCTGGAGGCTTATGTTGTGTTACAGCCAGCTGGCTTATAGTTTTGTTTAGTTATTGTTATACCAGAGGACTGGGTGAGGCTGTAGGGGTGTGAGGAGGCCTCATGGGAACTCCCCAGTAGCTTGGGGGTTCCTGGTGCCCTGCGTGGGCAAACGAGTGGTGCCAGGGACAGCACAGTTGTTTGGCGCCGGGTGGCGCAGAGCCGGTGATTATAGAAAGCCCAGCGAAGGCAGAGAAAAACCACAGGAGCGGGCGGATACTAGAGAGGAGCCCCGGAGAGGGCATGTTTAGAGAAGCAGCCCCAAGAGGGGCATGGGTTATTGACAGACACCCCAAGAGGGGTGCAGCCTAGAAGGTGTCCCGGAGGGTCTCCACTGCAAAGGGAACCCCGGGGAACCAAAGGGGCCAGGTAAGGGGTAGGGGAGCCTAATTAGATACTTATTATTGTCAGGATCCCAGAGAGGCCAGGTAAGGCTTAGGTCGCCTGAGTCTAATTGAATACCTATTATTGACAAGAACCCAGAAGGGCCAGAGAGGCCAGGTAAGGTTCTGGCCACCTGAGTCTAATTAGATACTTACTATTGACAGGATCCTAGAGAGGCCAGGCAAGGCTTAGGCCGCTGAGCCCAGTGGGCAAAGTACCACCAGTAAGCCCGATAGGGCTAAGGAGTAGAGGGGCGCTAGGTTTGCGAGACAAGCCCAGGGGGCACCAGAGAAGGGGCACCAGAGAAGGGGCGCTGGTTGCAAGACAAGTCCAGAGGGCACCAAAGAAGGGGCGTCGGGCATGTGACAAGCTCAGGGGGCGCCAGGCAAAGGGCATCAGTTGCATGGCAAGCCGGAGGGCACCAGAGAGGGGCGTTGGTTGCGTGACAAGCCCGAGGGCATCAGAGAAGGGCGTTGGTTGCGTGACAAGCCCAGGGGCGCCGGGCAGGGCACAGAGAAGAGAAGGACCTGACAACATCCGGAAGAGCTGCGAGGCTTGGGGCGTAATAAAGGGGAGGTAGGAGGCACGCATAGCCCTTAAGGCTGGGGTGTATCGAGTCACCCCATACGGAACAGGGGATAGTCCAGCAAATACTGTGTATTAGGAGATAAAAGGCAGCCTCCCTAATTGAACCGTTTAACAGCAAAGATGTGGCGGGCGAGGATAGAGGGTGCTGGATTGCCTAATTGACATGGTAGGGGGGCGCTAGAGGGATCACGGCCGCTCCTAGACCCCATGCCGTGACACTTGTGCTTGCTTTGGGTTTATTGGATAAACCTAATGGATGGAGGAGCTTCTGCTGTTGCCACAGGCCTTCCCAATCTGGCTTCACATAAGATGCATGGGGCAGTTCCACCTGGTAACAACGGTGGCATTCCAGTTTAGAACCACTGAAGTAGACTGAGGCAGTACAATAGTATTGCCTCACCTGGGCTACTGCCAAATTCAGAAAACTATGGAGGGCTTAGAACCACTGAATTAAACCAATATCCAGATTTGGGTTAAGCAGGAATTTTTCCCAGGTAAGATTGTCACAGATCAAGATCTTTTCCTGCTCTTATTTATTTATTTTCCTTTCTTCTGTAGTACAGGGCAGGACCATCATTTTCTAACATCATCTAGGCATATTTCACCTCTCTAGTTCTCCACCACTGCAGAGGCCAAGGCATTTTAGTCACCTTGGTCTCTCTCTGCCTGTGCCGCACTTACAGTGTTTGAGGCTTTTCGTGTTTTGTACTATTGGTGTTAAGTTTGTTTGTGGACTTCTGGGAGCTATTCTGTGTGCCTTGCAGTGTGTGAAAAGGGCCTGACTTTGCTGAATTTAATACTTATTACATAATTACCTGACGTTGTGAGGGACTGGACTACATGACCCACCGGGGAAGAAGCAACCCCTTCAGTCTAATATTCCAAATCTATTTCAGTAACTGGAAAATTTCTTGGCATATAGATCATAATATAAATTTGTGGCAGAGACTTGTTTTTCCTTACTGCTCATCTCAATGAGAAAAATAAGGTATAGACAAACTAATTTTTTTTAGCTAAAGCAATGAATATAATAACATGCTTACCAGGTACTTGAAAAATATTCTCTGATGCTTAGAATAGACGATGAAAGGACTAGACAGTTGAAAGAAATAACTTAAATTTAATGCTTTGTCTTTAAAGTTCATTCTCCATCAAGGTGCAATTACTGAACAATTGTGCAAAGTTAGAAATAAAACCAGCATGTCTCAAAATGTGTTTCAGTAAAAACAGGAAGCTGACAGACAATTGCATTTCTTTAGCTACAAAAGGGACAAAAGATTGTATATACCTCTTCATCACCAAGATCTATCATAAGCATTGGTTAGAGACTGAATATACGGCTGTAGGGAAAGCTAGACTATTTTCAGCCTCAGATTATTTTATTAAACATCTTGGCAGCAAGCAGTTTGGCTTGTTCTGTTGTCATCTGTTTTCAGCAATGAGCTGTGGGGGGGGGAGGTTTGTTGTGTTTTTTGTTTTGTTTTTTAATACAAGGAAGTATGTCTGCCTACTCCATCTAACAGTTATGAGATTTCAGACTATCTGATTTTCATCACATTCTCACCTGGCATTTTGAAACATCAGGACATATCTATAGTTCTGTGCAGATTAACCAGAATGCAGTGGTGTGTCCACAGCTCAGATTCAAACCAAGTACAGCATGGAAAGAAGGCTATAGGCCAGGGGTAGGCAAAATGCAGCCTGCAGGCCAGATGTGGCCCTCCAGACCATTCTATCTTGCCCATGGGTCCTGTAAAAAATTTAGAAAATTAATATTTAGCTGCCCCTGGCTGCCTGTCATGTGGCCCTCAATGGCTTGCCAGCACACAGTAAGCAGCTCTCTGCCTGAATTAATTGCCCACCCCTGCTATAGGCAATATAAAGGTACATACAATGAGGCACCTATTTCTACTGTGAAGTATATTTGAAAATAAATACTTTAACAGGGTTTTTTTTAGCTTCCTGCTGCTGGTGACCAGCAATGACTGACGCAAGTACAAACCATTTAGAAATGAACTCTAGGAAATATTAAATGAGAGTAAAGTACCGTTTTAAAGAACCAAATGAATAATCCTTGTATTTTTTACATTCCATTTTAAACAAGGTACATTTTATGTAAATGGTAAGGTTCTCTTCTAATTATTCATCACTTCTAATTATAGATATCTAATTAAAGAGTCTAACTAAAGATAGGCACAAACTTGAACTCCTAATTTGAGTTCATTTGTAAGGTCCATACCCAAATATGAACTTTGGGCTCAAAGTCATCTCTGGTTCTGAAGCCAACTAGTGTTGGGGAAAAAATGGATAGAAATGTTTATCACTGATGGTGAAAAATGATTCCTTTACCCAATATAAAATTTGAGATTTGCAAGTATTATAAATCCAGACAATAGACAATGGCTAGATGGGTCACTCAAGGCTCAACCTCTATATGCATGTCAGGTGAGCACTAACCAGAGATTCTAGACTTAATTTGGAACACAAGTAAGAAACTTGAAAAAATTTAACCCAAAGAAATTGTACAGACAGCTCCTATACCCAAATAGGGAAAATAACGAGCAGTGGGCATGCTACAGAGTCCGTCAGCCTCTTCAGCTATGAAAAAATTTAAGCATGAAATTCAGTGGACTGTCTACTATAGCAATTTTCAGCTAGGCATTTTTGGCCCCCTGGGAGACTGTGAGCAACTTTTGAGGGGTCTGCCCAGTGTGGCCTAGTAGGGGGAGCCAAGGCAGCTCCCTACAAGGCTGAGGCAAGTCCCAAGGAAAGGGCAAGGTGGGCCCCCTTTGCCTGGCTCCACAGCCTCTATCTTGCAGGTGAAGTTGTGGGAGGGTGGGCTGTGTGATACAGCACCTTTTAGTTTTGACTTCTATTTCACCATTTCACCAGGACAGTATTTCATTTTGAGTTTCATTTTGAAACCACTGTTCCATTTCATTTTGTTGAAACTGTTTCTCTGTTTTGACTCTGTTTCAATGTTTTGCACATAGGCTATAATGGGGAAGCACAAAACTGCCTGTAACTTTGTCATTTCTTGCCTGCTTCAGATGAAACTTGCAGAGATGGTGTCACATGTGTCTGTTAAGGTACAGAGGGGTGAAAACCGCAGGCATGGTAGCCCCTGCTAAGGCACAAAGCCTGCTAAGTTTCAAAGAGATAGGTGCATAGATTTCTGGGAAACTGTACCTCAACCTGCTGACAAGCAAAACTCGTGTCACATGTGCGTGTTAAGGCACTGCAGGCTTGGTAGCCCATTCTGAGGCCTTGAAGACTGCCAGCTTTCAAGGAGATAGGTGCAGGGGTTTCTGGGAAACCTCAGGCTGCTGACAAGCAAAAGTCGTAATATGGGTGACACTGTAGATGCGTTAAGGCGTGCCCTTGCTGGCACTGGGGCCTCTACATGACATGGTAATGTGCCTCAATGAGGTCTTCTCCTTCCCTTCATTTTGGTCTGTCACATTAAATGACAACAGGTAGTAACTTAGTAAGCTGCACAGTAGCACCAGCAGCATCTCAGGCATCCAAACTGTGACAGACCCTTTCTTTCCTCTCCTGTAGGAGCTTCTTTTTCAGCAGCTGCCAGAGAACTCTCCCACATCTCCCAGGCGAGACTATGAACTGCACTTCATCAACCTCCTAGGTACAGAAACTCATGGACTCAATATAGACAGTGGAAATCTGACACACTACAACCTGCCAAACATCTGAAACCCCAGGTACCTCTCCCCTTTTACCTGTGCTGCTACATCCCCTCCGCCCCCACACACACAGCCTGTCCCTCACCCTCTGATGCCTCCATTTCCATTTTTACTGACTGGCTTTCTTGCCTGGATTGCATGTCAGTCTATGGCTTCTTTGTTATTCCTTCCATGCAAGATCAGCACACACACACACCAACTGCAGATGTGGGTAGGAGGTGCCATAACCTCCAGCCACTACATGCACACACACACAGTCCTGGCTGGCGAAAGCCCAGACCCAACATGTCTTTGACAGGCCCAAGGCTTGCTGGTTGCAGTGGAGTTATGAGGCTCCAGGTGAACGCAGCTTAGCGCCTGGGATGCCAGCTTTTGGATTGAAAAATCCTTTGTCAGGCTGAAAAAGCATCAGCAGTTGGTGTGTCTGTGTGCTGTTCCTGGATGGACGGAGGAGGAGAAGAGTGGCTGGTGGATGGCATACTAGCATGGGACAGTGGATCCCCCTCTTCCACATCCCCCCACCTCTGCCATTCTGCCTCCCTGACTCTCTTCACCAGCACCACCATCCACTGATTCAGGCTTTGGCTGCTGCATATGCTGCCCTTAACCCTTGGGTCACACATGATGGTCAGCATGTGGACTACTGGACTGCAAGGGATGAAGCCATTTCCAGATGCCCTCCTTCAGCTGCTTCACCAGTGCTTGGACATCTGGTGAGAGTGGCTTGCCCTAGTCAGGAAGCTCTCCATTTGGCTCTGAAGTTCCCTCACTACAGGGATAACCTGGCTAAGGAGGGCATAGCCAGTGCTGAGGTTCTCAGTGACCTCAAAGAAGGACTTGAGGAACACCAGGATCTGGGAGATGGTATCCCACTCAGCTCTGTTAAGAGGCCCACTGATCCCAATCTCCCTGAGCAAGGCCATCTCATGGATGGTGGTCTGTTGCTCCATCAGCCTTTCGAGCACCAGGTTTGTGGAGTTCCACTAAGTCTCTGCATCCTGTACAATTTTGTGCTGAGGGATGTTCAGCTCTGGTTGTTTGTTCCGCCGCAGCTTGTCCCCCTTGATACTCTGGTGGAAGTAGCCTGCCACCTTCCTGTATTTGGAAATGAGCTTGTTGGTGGTCCTGGCACCATCACAAGCAGCCCTGTCACCCTCCAAGGCGTCCCTGACTATGAGGTGGAATTTGTGTGCCACACAGTGGATGCCAGCAAAGTTGGCATCATGAACCACCTTGACCATATTGGCCCCACTGTCAGTGACCATGAACCCATGGGTGAGCTCACCCTGCCCAACAAGCTACCCCTGCAGCAAGCAGTTCATGGCCTCCATAATCTCTGTTGCCATGTGGGATTCATCCAACACCTCAGCTTGAAGGAGAGTCCACCAATGGCCTGACTGGTTGCACCAGTGCCCTGTGAGGGAGAGGTAGGCATGATCTCCATCCCGGCTGCTCCAGATGTCCAAATAACATGTAATGCCACTTGCAGACCTGCCTTGTGCAGCTCCTCCATGAAGTACTCCCTACACCATCCTGCTAATGGTGGTGTGTGCTGGCAGTTGGTAGGATGGGGCCATGAGTCACCTGAACCCTGGCCACTCAACTAAGGAGAAGGGCTGGCCATCCATGGCAAGCATCTCCCTAATGCTCTGGGTGATCTTGCTCACCCTTGCAATACATCCCCTTTCTGTCCACCTTTTTCCCACTGCTCTAGGGTGGCCTGCCTCTGCTTTGCAGGATGGGGTCTTTGGAGTGAGAGATGGACTTCCCTTTGGGAATGCTCCCACTGGTGCCAGGGTGAGGAGGAGCAATGGCAAGGTGGTGGTGCCTGCGGAGATGCATCAGCATCCCCATGGTGCTCATGTGTTTTTTGTTCCTTTGCCCTGGCTGGTTTTGGTTCAGCAGTGCAGACATATAGCATATGTGTGATCATCTGCCAGCTCAAAATGATCCCAGACCACACTACCCTCTTGCTTCTGGGAGGATGTGCTGCAATTTCCCCCTCCTCAGTAGGCAGAGGCACAGCAACAGGAGGAGCAGACTCAACTGAACTGCTTGCCTCCACAACCTCTACCTCAGCCCTCTCTAAAGTGCCTTCTGGGGAAGGAGACCTGGCTCTAGGGAAAACTTGAGGGGTGTAGAGCAGAAACTCAGCTGATTCCCCCTCCTTCCCCAGAATTTCCCTTGCTATGGCACTCAGATCTAGATCCAGCTCTTCCTCCAGCACTGGAAGCCTCAGCATGGGAAGTGAAACGGGAGTGGAAGAGACTGTCATGCTGGTGCTGGTGCTGCTGCTTGTTGTCATGGTGGTAGTGGGGAGGAGGGGTTATGGCTGGTGCTCTGAGAGGGGATGCAGACTCAGGAACAGGGGAACTTACAACTCTCCCTCTACCCCTCTAAAATGTACAAGTTGTACACCAGACAACAAAGCTAACATGTTTAACAATTTCTTTGCCTCCATCTTCCTAAGTAGGGACCAGAACAGTCACCTCCCTGCTGGGCCAGGGGAGGCACATCTGGGCCAAGGGTTAGTGAGGAACTAGTTAGGGAACTTCTGGAGGGACTGGACATATTCAAGTCAGCCGGTCCAGATGATCTCTACCCTAGAGTTCTAAAGGAATTGGCCGAGGTCATTGCAGGACACGTGGCACGGCTTTACGAGCACTCATGGTGCTCTGGTGTGGTGCCAGAGGACTGGAAGAGGGCCAACGTGGTTCCCATCTTCAAAAAGGGGAAGAAGGAGGACCCAGGAAACTAAAGGCCAGTTAGTCTTACCTTGATCCTAGGCAAGCTGTTTGAGAAAATTATTCTGGCACGCATCCACAAGGGGCCTGCAGGGGACTGCATGCTTAGGGGCAACCAACACGAGTTCATCGGTGGCAGGTCCTGTCAGACCAACCTGGTGGCCTTTTACAATCAGATCACCAAATCAGATGCAGGGGTAGCAGTGGACATAGTCTTCCTGGACTTCTGGAAGGCTTTTGACACTGTCTCTCACCCCGTTCTCATTAAGAAACTGGGGGGCTGTGGTGTTGACACCCACACAGTC
>NW_017728947.1:73743203-73752996 GCF_001723895.1 Crocodylus porosus
CTGGAACCAACTTCCAAGAGAAGTGGTGCTGGCTCCTACCCTGGGGGTCTTTAAGAGGAGGCTAGATGTACACCTTGCTGGGGTCATTTGACCCCAGTACTCTTTCCTGCCATGGTAGGGAGATGGACTAGATGATCTACTCGGGTTCCCTCCGACCCTAGAAACTATGAAAATGTGCATATTAAGCTTGTTAATTCATGCTAAGTAGCCTCTCAATATCTCAAAGTTATGCCACTTCAGATGAAGGTTAACTTTGGGCCCAGGTAACCTAGTTCATCTTAGGGTAACTTCAGTTTATGCCAAGAAGAGCAAATTTCAGTCCTCCAGCATCCCAAGGTGCACCACTCCCGGCTTTTCTTCCCCATATGCAGAGCAGGGATAGAGCCCACATGTCCTAGCTCCTAGCCATACCCCTGCTTATCAGCCAGAGCTGTGTAGGCAAGAAACAGTATTAAACCTTAACGTGGGACTGCTCACAGCACCTTCTAACTTTAACACGGCTTAACATTCCACAGATTTGGAATGGTTTAAATGTAATGTACAACTTCACAAATAAAACTTTTCACTATCCTATGTTAGATAGCAGCTCAAGCTCTCCTCTCTCATCTCTCCTGAATTATGAGAAATTTGATCTTTGACTCTGGAGTCAAATTTTATACCTTGAGCCCATCTCTATAAACCTCTTTTTTCTTGGCAGGTATGAATTGGTTCTAACTCTTTTATTTGTAGAAATACTGTCTGTACAATTCCCAGAGGAAGTGCTGTTTACCAATTTCCAGTTCTATAATAAGAGCACTGAAGTGAAAGGGTACTCACTGCGGAGTTACTGGGCTGACAAAGAGTGTAATCTTGATTGCAATACTAGCTTCTGGCACCATGCAGGGATGGACTAAATATAAAGCTAGCATAGGTGAAGATAGCAAGAGCAAGTTAAATCCTTTTACAATTTTCTCTGTCAAACCTGGTTTGACATGCTGGAGGCCTCTGCTGCCAGGCGTGGTAAGTTTACCATGTACAAGTGGTCTGAGAGATTAAAACTGGCATTTTCAGAGAGACTAGATCCTCTAAGGCTTGTTTGAAAATCCTTACCTGACTCAAATCCAATTACACCTTTTGACAGGTAACTAGAACCTATATGCAGCTAAGTTAGGCATCCAAGTGGCCCACTGTGCAGATATCACATTCTACCCCCTCTGGGAAGATGTGTCACTCAGTGTAAACTGCAGGGAGAAAAGCCCTGGAGAAGGGCAACACACATTTCCTAGAGCAGTGCTCTAAGTACCAGCCCCTGGACTAGGAATGCAGACAGAAGTCAAGCTGTTTCCTGTAACTCAGAACGCTTTGCAGGAAGCATTCTGAGTTACAACAATCCCCTGGACCACACACAAGTTCACTGTTGGTTCCAGAGGGGAGGGGCATCTAGCTGCCAGCTGTGAGCCCACAGCCCATTTCCCCTAGCAATGGCCCCTGCTTCCTGCCATGCTGCCAAGTTTTCAGAATGGGAAGAGAGAAAGGGAGCAGAGGGAGTTCATTTTAGGGGTTCCCCAACTGGCATTGGAGGGTGGGGGTGGGTGAATTGGAGTCCCCCAGTTTGGGGGGGCTCAAATACCCTCACTTCACCATCTAGTGAGGGCTGAAAACCCCCCAAACCAAATTCCCTCTTCCCCGTTCCCATTCTGAAACCAGTAACAGGCTGGGAGGCAGGCAGAGAAGGAGTTACAGAAGACATTCTTTTTTTTAAACCTCTTCATCTGACCCTCGTGCAATGAGGGTTCAGATTTCACCTGATCAGCCATTTCTGAAGCTGCCTGCAGCCATACGCTTTTTTGGTCATGGCTATAAACTGCTTTCTGTGGCCAGATTGGTCAAATATTGTCACTTCCGTCTGCACCCTGTGTGTCACCTAAAGTGTTCGCCAGCCCTCTTCTTTAGAGCTGGCCCAATGGGCAGCCAAGAAGGAAGGATATATAGGGCCAGAAGGAGAACAAAGGGAGTGTTCATTAGTGGGAATAGGCACTATGTTGAAAAAGAAGAATCCTGGGGTCTGGTCCTGGTCCCAGTAGGGTAGAAGCTAATCCTACTACTGTTGTCTATTCATTTGAGCCAATTGGTATTAAATGCAAAAGTTCAGAAATACCATTTAGTGTGTATGTGTATATGTGGGAAAGGTGGAAGGAGGTGGGAAGGAGGAGTGGGGGTGAAAGGAGGGCCTGGAGCAATAACTTGACTCTAGAAAGCTTCTCTACCTTCATGACCAAAGCTCACCTCACTGAGCAGCTCTCTCTTGAGCTTTTGCTCTGCTTCTGGCCCCAACAAAAGAGTACAGTATTATTAGCAATGACTTGCCTGGAACCTGGTATTTAGGCTGGAACCTGGAATTCCCATGTCCTGGGCTTCTGTCCCTAACCATTAAGATATTACCTAGAATTTATGCATTATCCTGGAGAAATGGATTCACTGTAGCACAAAATAACTGGAGTGGTTCCTTTCGGAGCACATTCAAAAGGACAAGGTAAATTCTGCAGGAGGGTGAAGGTTCTCATATCTGTGTAAGTTGCCAAAATTTTTGGTGAAAATAGGGTACTGGGCCTTGGTTCAGGAACCAACCCCCCCTTTCTAACATTGTTTCTTATGAGGCAATTGGTTCCAAGTTACAACAAATCAACTTGAGACACAGTTTTCAGGAACCATTTGTGTCATAAGTCTAAGGACTGCCTATTGTCACGCTGCTGTCCAATCGCAGCACAAGGGACCGGCATGGAGGGGTTAGAAGGGCCGGTTAGCTCTCTATGGGATGGTTAACGCAAGTCCAGCTCATGACACCTGAAGAGACTGAAGGTGAGGCAATAGTCACGGAGGCGGAGAGTAGTTGAAGGTAGAGGTTTATTTACTCACAGTGAGTGCTGAGGGGAGAAACAAGATGCAGAGAAGTAGACTGCTAATCATGTCGGAGCCGGCAATGAAGCGGCGTTCGGCAGTTGCTAATTGCGAACGGGAGGTGGAAGCTAGGTGATCAGGCTAGTGTCCCTTGTGATCATCGAAGCGGGTGATGAACAACCTCGCTTGGGTGCAGCTGTGTGCTCCCTTATATCACTCAGATGACGTGCTCAACAGTGAGCTGGCTGTTTTCACCTATTACCTCTCAGGGTTCTGTGTCCCGGCCTTATTTAGCATTCCAGACGAGCTGACCTCACCTATGTTGGTGACACTCTGATAACGAAAGTAATGGTATGGCAGCGTTTGTTTTACCCTTTTGTGATGGTTGCGGGGAAGAAGGGCGGGGCTTGCCATCGTGGTGCCTCGCGCGTCGATGCCACCATTATGGCGTGCGTGTGACACCTGTATGTGGCAGAGCCAAGGACTGAACCTAAATCACCAAAATCCAAAACCTTGATCTTACAGCCCATCTTGTCTCTGGAGAAATTATTTATATTAAGATAAAGTTTAATTTAAAAAGCATTTTACAATGCTTCTTTGTAATTAGCGTTTACTACTCGATCAGCTAGGAGGGCAAAAGCAGGATTAGAACTTAGGCTGGTGACAAAAAGTAAGGACAACAAAAAGTCCTTCTTCAGGTATACAGGGAGCCAAAGGAAGGCACAGGATTGCATAGGATCCCTACAGGACAAACTAGCACAATTGGGGACAGAGAGGATGGGGACAAAGCTGAGCTCTTCAGTGAGTTCTTTGTATCTATATTCCTAGACACAGACCAAGATAAATCTCCCAACTGGACCGTAAATAGACAAAGGAGGGACTGTGTCCCACTAACTGTTAGCACAGACTTAGTGAAGGGGCACTTGGAGGGGCTGGATGTGTTCAGATCAGCAGGCCCGGAAGAACTTCATCCAAGGCTGCCGAAGGAATTGGCCAGTGTCATAGCAGAGTTGCCGGCACAGCTCTTTGAGCACTCATGGTGCTCTGGTTAGGTCCCAGAAGACTAGCAAAGGGCCAGTGTGATCCCTATTTTCAAGAAAGGGATCACACTGGCGAGGAACCGAGAAACTATAGGCCAGTTAGTCTCACCTCTATCCTTAGGAAAACTGGAAAAAAGCATTAAGGATCACATTTGTGGAAGCCCAGCAGGGGAAATAATGCTGAAAGAGAATCAGCACATGTTCATTGCAGGAATATCCTGCCCGACTAACCTTGTTTCTTTTTATGACCAGGTCACAAAATGCTTAGATGCAGGAGTCGAGGTAGATGTCATCTACCTAGACTTTAAGAAGGCCTCCAATATGGTATCACATTCTGTTCTCGTAAATAAACTGACAGGCTGTGATGTAGATGATTACACAGTCAGATGGATGGCATATTGGCTTAGGGGTCACACACAGAGAGTGGCGGTGGATGGGTTGATGTCAGTCTGGAAAGATGTGGGCAGTGGACTCCCGCAAGGCTCGGCCCTTGGACTGGTGCTGTTCAATGTCTTTATCAGTGACTTGGACGAGGGCATAGAAAGTACCCTGTCCAAGTTTGCAGATGATACCAAATTATGGGTCAAAATTAACACACCAGAGGTAGGGCATAGATCCATGCAGATCTGGACAGGTTGGAAAAATGGGCAAAACTGAATAGGATTCAGTTCATCAAAAACAAGTGCAAAGTGCTGCACCAGGGCAAAAAGAACCACGAACACACTTACAGGTTGGGGGGTGACTTTCTCTAGCAGCACGGCAGGGAAAGGGATCTTGGAGTCACAGCTGACTCCAAGATGAACATGAGTCATCAGTGTGATGAAGTATTCAACAAGGCTAACCGCACTTTATCATCCATTAGCAGATGCATGATGAACAGGTCCAGGGAGGTGAAGCTTTCCCTCTATGCGGCACTGGTCAGGCCACAGCTGGAGTACTGCATCCAGTTCTGGGTGCTGCTCTTCAAGAGGATGCGGAGAATCTTGAGAGGATTCAGAGGAGGGCCACTCATATGGTCAGAGGCCTGCAGACAAAGCCCTATGAGGAGATACTGAGGGATGTAGATCTCTTCAGCCTTAGCAAAAGAAGGCTAACATGATCTTGTGGCTTCCTATAAATTCACTGGGGAGGGCAGCAGGGAATAGGAGATGCTTTATTTACTAGGGCACCCCCTGGAGTAACTAGGAAAAATGGCCACAAATTGATGGAGAGCAGATTTAGGTTGGACATTAAAAAGAATTTCTTCACAGTACAGATTGCCAGAATCTGGAATGGGCTTCCAAGGGAGGTGATGCTCTCCCCTACCCTGGGGGTCTTCAAGAGGAGACTGGCCCAGCACCTAGCTAGAGTCATCTGATCCCAGTGCTCTTTCCTGCCCAGGGCAGGAGGTTGGACTTTATGACATACCGAGGTCCCTTCCACCCCTAATATCTATGAATTTACTTCCGTGGAGAATTATAGTAGCCCTTTCAGGTAACACTGGATTTATTTACCTATTGCTGTGAGATTACTCTGTCAAAAGGAACAATCCATAGCATTTCAGCAGAGACAATTTTAGACAATATAATGCCAGGCAGTCTTTGCAAGCTGAAGTTAAGAGTCTTTAAAATGCACCTTATCACTAATAAAATCCCTCCATCCCTTTTAACATCTATATTTTCTGTAGCAAATCTGTTGTGGCAAATGTTTAGGCATCAATTTGCTACATAAACGGCATGTCTACATGTGTTGCTATGGTGATATTGTTACTGTGCAGTAATTTAGTACTTCCTTTTGGAAATACTAAATCACAGTGCAGTAACAGCCTATACCGCACTGTACACATGGTGCATGGTTATTTTTAGCAGCTACTTCGCTGGCATGCTATACTAGGGGAACCTATCGCTATGGCGAGGTAGCTGCTGGTCACATGTAGACGCCCATGGATGCTATGTTGCTGTAGCATGTTGATATGGCAATGTAGCATCACATGTAGATGCACCCAAAAAGAATAATAATCATTTCTCCACTGTCATAAGGCATTACAGAGTGACTATATAGTAAGTGCTGCTTATGCCTAAACACTCACCAACTTAAAAAACTTCTGTTCTTCTGAAATTTTAAATCAGTTAGAAATAGAATATTAAATAATTGCTTCTTTCTGCAACCCTAGGCTGATAGAAGTAGCTTTGCTTTACTTTGCAATGTAAATCTGAACCTCAGGGCTTTGCTTAAAAGTTGCTATGGTGTATGAGCTGTTCAGTGATTATGAAAAGCCATTATTATCCTGCTTGTGTTAAGTGTCTAAAGCCAAAATTTTGTTTCTCTCACTAGACATCTAAGTGGCACTTGCTCACCACCTGACCATATCACACTCACCTTGGCCCCAGTGACATGTTATACTTAAGACGTGATTAATCAGATAATCATTTCTTAAGTTGTAACCCGGCCACAGGTCAAAGCAATTAATGGAATCCTAAAACAAGCAATGAAGTCATAAAATGTGTAACAACTTTGTGGCTGGTTCCTTTCATATCATTAATTGAATGTGTGGCCACACTGGCTAGGAGTCCTGTAAGCCAATGGGGTTCCCAGCTGTTGGGGAGCACCATGCAGTCCTGTAATAGGGACCCCTATCAGCTGACATGGCTCCCAGCCCCAGGGGTGGGCCATCTGCTTTCATGGCTGGGAGTCTCATCTGCTGACAAGTGTTACTTAATCCTGGGCTCCCCTTGCACCAGCAATAAGGTGTGATGGGATCTGATGCTTGATCCCACAAACACACCTTTGGTCATGTACATGTAGCATGGCATGAAGTGTGATTGTATGGATAGTACATCAGATCCTATCATACCTTTACCTACCCATCTAGCAAGAGCCCTTCAAATTCTGGTTGTGTCCTTTTTTTTATTCTGGAATCACCACTAAGTGCTCACACACAAAATTGCTGCAACTTAGCCATGTTCCCAACGCATTTTTCAGCCTCTGAGCATATTCTAGGGTGATCCAAACATGTCCCCACAGGCCCACAAAGGTCCTTTTTACTTTACAGTGATTTAGGCATGTGTTTGCAAGTGACTAGCCTCTGCCTGGAGGTTCAAGAATAACTAGCAGGACTTTGCTGCTTGCTGCAAATGATGCTTCCTGCAAAGCTGTTTGACAGACATTTTGTATGCAGTCTCCACCCAACTCATATCTAAGGGCCCAAGGAAACCTTAAGCATCTGTAGGTATGTATCTGATGAAGCAGTGTGACCTAGACAAAGCCATGCAGGTGACTGAGGGGGGTATCTCAGAACAGAGAGCAAAGTATAGGGCAGGCAGGACAGCTGTAAGAACTAAGACCAATGAAGCAGACTAGGAACTACAGGGGAGTAGAGGGAAACTTGGTGGAACATGGAGACAAGCTAGGGACACCTGGGATGGGCAGTCCCAACCAAGGCAGAGTGTGCTTCTGGCTAAGGTAGGACTAGGAAACTATAAATCTGGTAGTCTCTGGAGTGGCTGGGTACTGGATTAGGAAGCAGGGCAGGATTCTTGTGAGAGGAGTGAGTGGAGGTGGCCAGAGTGGGAAAGGACATGCCTATGCTTTTGGCCATCCAATGGCAATGTGCTGTCTAAAGGGAACCCAGGACCTAGTTGTGAGACAGGGACAGACCTAGTTTTGTGTGTACCTACTTTATCAAACTTGCAAGGGTCTGAGTGATTGAGTATGCTATGTACCACCTCTGCAATATGCAGACAAGCAGCCTGGAGACATCACTCTACATCAGTGATTCTAAACCATAGTACTAGGGCACCCTGACGAAACTTGAGATACTTCTAAGGGTGCAGTAGGGTGTCACAAAATGTTTGCACACCTATTAGTGCTAATATGATTGTAACACAGCAAGTTTGGAGGAGTCTGAACAGTCCCACACCCCAGAAGCACCTCTGCACACCTACCCCAGACCTGGGAGAACTCATTGGAGGCTGGGGAACCAGGTCTTGGGACACAATGTGTGCCTCAGCAAGGGAGCTGACACAGGTGTGGGGAGTGAAAGAGGGTTAGCCACATGATCCCAGAGCGGGAAGGATAAAAGACACTGAAAACAGCCTCACGGGGCTGAACCTGGCCAGGGAGCAGGTTGCCTGGAGCTATCAGGAGTTAAGCAGCCACTGGGAGAGCCTAGAACAGGGCTTCTGTCTTTCTCTCTCTCTCTCTCTCTCATTTGCTTTGCTGCACAAACCTGCAGGGTCTGCAAAGCCTCTGAAAGAGAAGAGGTAATCGGAAGGTGAAGCCTGGAAGAACCACTGGAAGTGCTAACTTATTTGTTTAACTTCTTTTGTTTCTTTTGCAACACTAACAAGCCTGGGGTGGCCTCCAGGTATTATCTACTAGCCTGGCTGCAGCAGAGGCAAGGGCCCTGAACAGTGGGTTGTTGGCCAAAGCCAGCAGCAAAAGTAAAGCTGGTCGTCTCAACTAGCTTGACCAAACATACCCTGCTGTGATTTGCCCAGACTCTGCCCATAGCAGCTTACAATGATAAACCCAGAGATTTCAAATAGGAAATCATAGTGTTAAAAACATTCTGACTTGTTGTGGCTTTTCAGAGTTCCTTGCAACAGGAAATCACTCTAGTATTTTTTTGTATTAAAAAACAAGTAAAAAGTAAGAGCTGGAACTTTTCAAGGTGTGTCTTGAGTCTAGAAAAGGTTGAGAACCACTGTTCTATACCAGTTTTACTCTCTCTGTCCTGGATAATCAGCACTGCCCTAGTCTTTTTAGCATAGAGTCTTTCCAGAAGTTCTTGCCCAGGCTATGGCCTCCATCATCCTGGGATAACTGCTAGAGGCCCTCATACCTCATACCCAGCATAGATGCCAGCACCCAGACATAGCCCACAATCTATGAGTAGCCTGAATACAGTCTACAGAGCACTGGCACTTGCCTGGCTGCAGTCATGGCCCCTTTATACTGTCTTTAAGATTGGCTGGCCAGTCACTTCACCAGGGCAGATGAGCATCCAGCCAATTTGTGCACACTTTCAAATCATGTTACGTTTACCCAACCATAGAATAACAGACTCTGATCAGGGGTTGGGTGCATAAGAGCCACTTTTTCCTCTGACCTCATTGCATGGGCCACAGCTGGCCAGCTGCCCTGACCAAAAGTTTTAGAGACTGTGATAGAATTCTTGGCTCTTTTCCATAAGTACTGTAGATAAAGGGTTACTTTCTATGATTAGCTGAGGAGTGGTAGGTCTGCCTTGTTTGTATTTAATTATCAGCTCCTTCTGGCTTGGAAAAGCAAAATGGCTGGCTGATAAAGCATAGCTTCATGATTGAACACTTCCTTACCCTATCACCCACGCTTCCTCAATCTTTCTAGGGCCCCTGCCTGCCTGCTCCCAAGACCCACTGGTATAGAATGCCCTCCATGGGGTGCTTGCTTGGGACTGCTGTGGCCTTGCCTAGTGTCTGAGGCTAGCGACAGATGCTTATAAAGCCTGAGCCTGAATTTGAATCAGTCTTTGCAGGGAATCAAAACTAATCAAAATTAAAACGAAGATGACAGATTTCTATTGCTATTTTACATAAAAGTGCTCATCACAAAAACAGACATGGGACTAGGCTTTCTGCTGAAGGAGTAATAAAGGCTGCAGCATTGATTTTGTGGAGTTTTAAACAGTTTACACAAGCAAAATCTGAGCCCATTATTTAGAATATCTTTTTGGAAGCAAAGTTAAGTAGATATTTAGTAAAAGGGTCAAACTGTCTTTTGTCCAATACTTAATGAGGGGTCACTCAAATTAAATCCACCATTTATTTCATGTTTAGTATGCCTTTGGTTGACAGCCATCATTTACATTGGCAAAATAATATGTCATAGAAATGTGAATACAGCTACAACTAACG
>NW_017728947.1:73753254-73765959 GCF_001723895.1 Crocodylus porosus
GCTTCGGGGGAGTGGGGGCGCAGCGGGCTTCACGCGCGCATCTCTCACCGCTCCGGAGCCTACCTGTGTGCTCCGGAGCCTATCTCTAAGTCTCCAGACTTTTTTAAGGAGGAGCTGCCAGTCTGCTTGTTTCCAGTCTGCTCTACTATTGTCATGCTTATCTCCTCAGGACATCTCCAGGATGTTGGGTATCTCACCTTTGATATCAAACATATCTTTAGACTTTCCTGCCACTAAGGGCACAGGCAGAAGTGCAGCTTCCACTGTAACTGAGAATGCTTTGCAGGAAGCCTTCTGAGTTACAATGATCCCCTGGAACAAAGAAGTTTTCTACTCGTTACAGGGAGGGAAGGGAATCTAGCTGCTGGCTGCCTACCTACAGCCAGTTTTCCTCTGCCATGATACCTGAGTGGGAAGGACAAAAGCAATGGCCCCTGCTCCCTGCCAAGCTGCAATGTTTTCAGAAAGGCAGTGGGTAAAGGGAGCAGAGGGAACTCATTCTAAGGTTCTCCAGCCAGGATTGGGTGGGGTGGGTGAACTGGAGTTACCCCATCTTGCAGGGGGGGAGGGGAAGGGGAGCTCCAATACACCTGCCCCAACCTCCAGCAGGGGCTGAAACCCCCCCCAGATCAAACTTCCTTTGTTCCCTTTCCCTGCTTCCAATCTGAAAACAGTGACAGGATGGTAGGCAGCATGGACAGGAGTTCCAGAAGACACCTTTTTTGAACATCTTAATCTGACCCTCATACAATGAGAGATCAGATTTTCACCCGATAGGCCATTTTTGAAGCTGTTTGCAGCTATGCACTTGTTTGGTCACAGCTATAAACTGCTTTCTGCGGCCATATTGGGTAAAAATTGTCACTTCCATCTGCATGTAGCCAGGTCTGGCTTAACCCTTCATTCTCTGTGCTGTGCACAGGCAAATGAGGTAAACTAAGTCATGAGATATTATAACAGCTTGGACACAGTTATCCTATGGGTTTTATTGTGGTATTTCTGCTATCACACCCACATTCAAAGTGGCTGAGTTAGGGGACCTCTGTAGCTGAGTGAAGCTGCATTTATGCGATGCAAGGGTATGGCAGGTCTCTGTGCAACATCATTGTTGCTGGGCTCTGGCATGTCCTTCCAAGCCAGTCTGTTTGGGTGCTTTTTGAGTCTGCTCTGAGGGACCAGGTGCCAGTGAGTGACCTGAGTAATAGGGTATGGGACTGGGGATCTGTTACATAGAAAGGCCTGTGCCTCAGTACTGCTGCCTGTTAATGATTGCTACGACCTGTCTCTAGCATTCCTCTGGTAGGATGCGGTAGCAGTGCATCAGGAGGTACTGAAGGATTAGGAGCAGCCCTTGGCCCAATAGGAGGGCAGCCCTAGTTATCTACTAGTAGAAGAAACTCTTGCCTATCCATTCTCTGGGGTGTAAGCTCCCATAAGACTCCTGAAGAGCTCAAGAACATGGACTCATGGTCACCCATCAGCTATCTAGAACAGAGACAGTCAGGGAGAATTGTACTGCAGCACTGCATGTGAAGCAGCTGATCCTCTTCCTGCAGCTCTGTAGCCCTCTCTCTCAACTGCGTCTCAGTGCCATGGTGACTGCTCTGTGAGTAGTTATGCAGTGCTGCTGCAAGCCTAGCTGGCTGCTTTAACTTGCCATCCAAGCAATGCTGAGCCATGTAGTTAGTGCCTGGTGCTGCACTCTGTGCAGATGCTCCATCTGCTATAGCACCATGGGAAGAGTGCTAAGGTCTTCCCAGATGAAGTAGGGTTTTGTCTGTGTGTCCAGAAGCTATATGTCTAGTGAGTGGAATAGGTCAGGACTTAGCCCTAAATGCCTCAGTTCAATCCTGTTTGGTCCCTTAAAAATACATTAAGCGCAAAAGCTGGGTGGGTCTTCGACTCTTCCTCCATCTCCATTTTTGTGACTTAGTCTCAAGATGAAGATGACGGTGCATTACAAAAGCAGGCACATTAATTCATTTCTAGGGACTTGACCAGAGTGGAATAGGATTACAGTTAGGTGTCTAATAGGTTGACAAAGTTCTGATGTACACTGTATCACAAGTCCATCTGGGACAATTTTGGTTTTATTTGGTGATTTTACATTACTTTGATCAGAAACCAGGCTTAAACTGAACTTTGCTCTCTTCTTTCCTTTATGCATTTTCAGAAGATATGAATACACTCTACAATATGGTTTTACGGGTTTTAAAGGCAGATGGGGACCCGTTGTGTGTTAACTTAGTCTGCCTTCCTAGATAACACAGATCATCACATTTCAACCAGTAATGCCTGCATCAAGCTCAATAACGGCATGAAAACCACTTCAAAATTATATAACACTAGGTGTGGTAACCTTCCTAAAGTAGACTTCAGAGCTCATGTGCTCAGGATTAGGGTGACCATTATTTCTTAAATCTTAGAATAGGATAACCTGAAAAATGTTGATGGCGTAGGTTACCAAAGTGCTTCCTTCTTACAGGTCCTCCAGCATCCCACTTCCTCCCAGTCCTCACTCTCTGGCACACTCTGCTGTCTCTCAGCTCCATCTCAATTGATCACATTCTGTTCAGCCTTCACAAGAGAAGGCTGAGGGGGGACCTGGTGACCGTCTATAAACTCAGTAGCAGGGACCAGAAGGGTTTGGGAGAGACCTTGTTTCCCTTAGAGCCCCCTGGCATAACAAGAAGTAATGGCCACAAGTTGTTGGAGAGGAGGTTTTGATTAGACATCCGTAAGAACTACTTCACAGTCAGGGCGGCTAGGATCTGGAACCAACTTCCAAGGGAAGTGGTACTGGCTCCTACCCTGGGGGTCTTTAAGAGGAGGCTTGATGCCTACCTGGGTGGAGTATTTTGTTTAAATTTGTAAGTACAAAGTGTGTGTTTCACTTGTTGGGTAAACTGCAAAAACCAATCAGCAGAAAGAGCATAGTGTTTGAATTGCCCTTGACCTGAGTCAGTCAAGATAGTACATTGTGTGCTATGCAAGACAAGGAACTGCAGTTGCTATTGGAGTAGGAGTAAATGTTAGCAGATGATAAAGAGGGCAACAGCAGCAAAACTCTGTACATGAGCAAAGCCTCAATGTTTACTTTCTAAAAAGATGGGTGTTGTCTGTCCCAGCAGATTATATCGATTGAGTAGCTGAATAAACAGGTGCTGGGGAACCTTTGGCTGAATGCATGCTGCTACCAAGGGAATACAAATTTCAAGGAAATACCTTGGAAAGTATGATGATTTTAACAGCACAAAGTAGGTTTTATTAAGTATGTGCGAGAGCATATGGAACCTGGTTTCTGATGGAACATTCTATGATTTGTACAAGCAAATTAACATTGTGTTATGCACAGAAAACTATATTAAAAGAACTTTGTTAAGGTTGATGCATCAAAGATGCATGTGCAACCTTAACTTTTCCCCTTTGTGCTAATTAATCATCATATAGTCTTTAATTATATTATCACTTCCTGTGTTTTCAAAAGGAACCCTGCCAATTGGCTCTCTTTTTCATCCTTTCAGTTGAATACCGGACATTCAAAACCACATGACCAATCACTACTCCAAGATTATTTCCTATCATACTCCTTCTTCCATAAACTTATTAAGTTCCATCTTGATGCTATTTAGGTTCATCCCTACCTCCCAACAGAAGGTCATTACAAAATTCACCATTTTGAAGTTTGATAGGTGTTTAACACTTTGAATCAAAACATTAACCTAAAACGGTTTTAAAACAATACCATTTTTTCCAAATTCTCAATCTTGCCAGCCAACTAGAAAATCTGTCATTTGCCCAGTTCAGCTCTCTGCCACATTGATCAGCACTGCTACATTCTTTCCCTATGTTCTCTGTCTTCCCAATTGCCTTCCTCTCCTGTCTTACACCTAAACTGTGACTAATGCTGTTTAGACAATTTCCATAATAATTTTTATTGAAAAAAGCTGCTTTGACAAGTCTAAAATATCTTAGTGAAACTCTTACCACTTTCCACAATTGCTCGCAGGAAGAATTTCATTTCATGTCAAAGTTCCAGTTTCACTGCACCTCCAGTAAGGGACATTCTGCATTATTACTCGTGTATAATGAAACAACAATAAAACAAGTAAGGCAAGTGGCAGAATCTTGTTAACAGTCATCTATTCCAATCTCTGACATGCATACACAATGTGCTGTCTCTAAACCATCCCAGACAAATTCTTATCCAGCATCTTTCTGAAAACCTCCTGAAACAACTTCCCTGGGCTGCTTGTTTCATTGTCCTATTATTCTGATAGTAAGGTTGTTTTTTCTGACGTTTAATCCAAACCTGCTGCAGTTTTAAAACCTATTACTTCATGTCCTACCCTCTGCAGCAAGTGAGAGCAGCTGTTCTCCTTCTTCTTTATGGCAACTTTTCAAATATTTGGAAACTGTTGCCATATACTTAATTTCCTTTTCCTCTTATTAAACACACCTAGTTCCCTCAACTTTCCCTTATACTTATGACACTCCAAACACTTTATAAACTTTGTTGCTCATCTCTGGATCATTTTTAGTTTCTCTACATCCTTGTCAGAATAAGCACCCCAGGAACACAACAATCTTGCTGCGGTCTATCCAGGGCCCAGCAGAGTGGTACTATTATGTCCCATTCCTTACGTACAACACTCATGATACTGCATCACATTGCTGACTCAAGTTGAGTCTCTGATTTACAACACTCGCCCCCCCATTCTTCTCAGCAACATTACTGCCTAGCCTAACTCCCATACTGCATTTGTCTTCATTGAATTCCATCTTGTCATCTATATCCCGGTTCTACAAATCATCAGGATCTTTTTAAATTCTACTCCTACCCTCCACTGAAACTCTCCTTTATCTTTTTCTATGGGTGCTGACATTTGAAAAGGTCATCCTGAGGGAATCTTTGAGTTCATTATTAAGAGTCAGAAGGGCTAAAATAATGAAAAAGTTGAGCTCATAAGAATACTACTGTTCACTTAAATACATTTGCAGAATTATGTTTAAATTCTCTGGAGATAGAAAAGTCAGATAACAAAAGTATGCATGAAAGCATAGTTTCTTAAAGTGTATTTTCAAATTGTTTTTTTCTTCTAACACACATGAATCAGTAGTGAATTTAATCAAGAGGTTTTAAATGGTGATGGTTATTAGAAAATAACCTCAATCCTGTCACTTCATTATAAAGAGAGAAATGAAATGGATGCGTCCCATATAAAGTGTTCAGGCAATTGTCATAGCTAGGAAGATTCAAACTAAAGCCAACTCATTTAGGGCACTTACTATTCAGTACCCAAAAACACTACCCAGCAAAGATGACAATTCCCTTGAAACAGGTCTGTGTATCTTGATTAAACCACTTTCTTTTAAAAAGAAAAAGGATAACTGAACCATGAAATATCTGACACCATAAAAATAGGTGAAATAGCAACTGTTTTTTACCTCAGATTCTGACATCTCCCATATGAGCTTGCTGATCTAAATTAATATGCTAAATTGCTAATTGTGCAATGTCCATCAAATGAGTTCCAGAGGAAAGCTGTTAATGAGATGGGTCTTATTTTGGACACTTGGCAAGTTACAAAAGTTATAGTCATAGTCCCTGGACGTGGAAAATAATGAACAATCTCCACGTATGATAGACACAAACAATGCCTTGCATTCAAAAGCTTGTCTAACTTTATCCCAACTATACAGTTGATCCAATAAAAGATATTATCAAAAAAATCCTTGCCTCTCACAAGTCCTGGGCCATCATGGCTACAACATTGCTGTAAAACACAGACTTGTAATTTCAGCAGGGTCTGTCTGTAAGCAGCGGAATAGGGTTTCAAGTCATGCGGGAGATGCAGTGAACTGAACCTTCACTCTGCAGGACACTCAAGTTGCTTTACATTTGAACAGGAATGTTGCTGATGCAGAAAAAAATCCTGACAAGCTGCTCATTCCAGATGACAGAAGTCAAGCCCAGGCTGGGGAGAAGAAAATTAGAAACACACACAAACTGCTGAGCTCCTTACAAGGGAGGATGAGGGAGGTAGCAGGTAATGTTTAAATGATTACAGATCAGCTTACAGACTATCATAATCAAAGAATCCTGAAAGCTGGCCTAGAAGGGAGAATGAGATCTCTTATTGGTAGACTTACCCAGGATTGTTCAAATCTGAGAATTCACAAAAAATGATGCAGCAGATAAGTAAGTGGAAGCTGAAGTGAAGAAATCAGAATATGGCGCAGTGAAAGAAAAACAACATATCAAGCAGTGGCACAATGCAAAGAAAATATTTAAAAACCAACTAAATGTGAATTAATAAATGACTGTATTTATAAGAAGGGAAAATAGTAAAGTATTAAACATGCAGAGAGTCAGAATATAAATAAATATCTAAGGGCACAGAAGATCTAGGCAAGGAAAAATTAAAATTGTTAATGAAATAGTATAGCATCTACCCCTAAGAATATGTGAAGATATACTAAAATGTACCTGCGGTATCCATGATGCCTGTATTTACTGAAGTGAATAGAAGCGTCAACACTGATTGGCGACTGGTATCCCATGATTCATGCCAGTCCACACAGTGGGTTCTGCACGAGATGCTGAATGTGCAGTAGACTAATTCTGCTACGCATAAGCTTGTCAGGCAAAAATCATGCTAATACACAGTAAAATTAGTCTATTGTGTATTAGAATCACCAAAAAAGTGTGCCAGTGCTGCAGCACATTAAGTTAGTACCTGTTATTACAATCCTGACAAGATACCAGTTATTACAGGTACTAAACTTAATGCACTGTAATTATGGCACATAACTGAATGTGTAGATGCCCCCAGTGAAGCTTAACTACCAAACTATTAGTCAGAACTAATAGTAGATAGTAGGAACATAGGAAGAAAGAATTCAGGTGTTTTTCATCTTAAACAAGCCTTACCAGTAAAATATTTGCTTTTACTGGTGCACTTGAAATGATGTCTTGTTGACTGTTAAAGACTGAAGCCCATTTTTGTTATTTGATAGTAAATGGGACTGACTCCATATGAAATATATTCATCAGAAAGCAACTCTGCCTAAATCTGCTGTGACACAAATTAATCCTATGCTACCATACTAAATGCTTTTTAACTGAATTATTGTTTGAATTTTAATGCGACTTAAGTCCTATTGCTACAGCCTTAAACTAGCAAGGATTCCAAAGGAAAAAAATCTGTTCAAATTTGTAGCTGATCTTATGGGATAAGTTGGGCCTATGAAGTTTAATGGCAGAGAATCTTGCTTTCATTGAATATTTCTGAGGCTAAAATCAGAGTTTTCATGTGTACCCACTAACATTAGTGGAGCTGAACAATTGTAACAAAGAGTATAATCTGGTCCACTGTCTTTTGGTTAGATCAGATAGATCCAGCTTTGTTAAGAAACATGCAGATGCAATTCCCATTGACTTTGATTTTTCTTACACACATCTCAGACCAACACTGGATCCAAAATGTCTGCCTGTAAGGATGGGGACACTAGCTGCCTGTGTTTTACCATGAATGTTTCTGGTAAGACAAGAAGATCTTTGGGTTGCATGCACATACAGAAAACTTGAGCATTTTAGTGGCATGGGATAATATGCATCACTGCTTATTCTCATTAGTCTTTTTTCAATTAATGCAATTTTTAGGCAAATCAGGTGAGTCCTAGTCTCACAACTTAGAAGGGTTATTCCTTTTTATTTTTAGAATTCTTTGTAAGGAGAAAACATTACTCCCCACCTCTACCCCCCACCCCAATAGCCAATTACACATTCACTGTTTCCCTTCCTTGATAGCAGATTTAGCAGTCTTTGCACTCTCCTTAAAGTCAATATCATCATGGCCCTGGGAGTAGCATTATATTCCTTAGTTTAGGAAAGTAGCTCAGTGATTTGAGGAGGTTTTCAAAGAACAATCTGACAATCCTGGGAACAATAGGTATAAGTTTATTTGTGCAACTTGCACACAGCAAGAAAACAATAGAAAAAATATACTAAGTGGAGGTAGTGGAGGTTCTGTAGCTAAATGTTTTTACACTACTTCTTCAGATAGAAATTGTAAGGCAGACACTATAGACAGCTGACCAGTGTTGCAAGACACAAATGCACTTTGAATTGACCTTAATTTACTTAAAAAATATAACTATTGATAAAATCTTATTTGATTTTCCTTTTTTATATTTCCAAGTCTTTTTCATTGCAGGGAATGTAGATAACTGATAAGTGTCCCCTCCTCCTCCTACCCGTATTAATTCCAAAATACACAAAGTCTTTTCATTTTGTTTCTCATGATGCAACTGTCTGTGTTAATTTGTCCCCTCCTTGGATCAGACCCAATGGCGGTACTGTCAAATCGAGACAAAAGACTTGTTTGTTTGGCAGCCATATCAGTATTCTAATACAAACATTAACCCAGCCTGACCAGAAATCAGCAACTCTGAACACTGCTTTAGTGCCAGATGGTCATAAGTCAACTTACCACTTGAAGCAGATATGTCAGAAAGTTGAAACCAATCAATAAACCAATTTAAGAAAGATATGCGAAGGCAAGTTTTTGGTTATTTTACTTTTCGTGTTTTTCCCAAATAGACTGATTAAAATTAAAACCTTATGAATTTTAACAAGGCAAAAAGCAGATGTGTTGTTATATTCTGAAGTGTCTCATCAGTTACTGAAAATTAAGTAGAAAGTAAGGTGTATAAATATTCTCTCTCTAGCCAAATTGGGATGACTTTACATTCAGTACATATAGGCATGATGTAATTGCACTTGGGCTTATTCAGTCAAAATATCGACTTAGATAACATTTTAAAGTATTTTTAGAGTAAAATTTTGCACCATACATTTAACCTGCTGGGTAATGAAGTTTCATAGTTGGCATTTAAGGCAAAGAACAAAATTCAAGGACACTTTAGTACATAATACAGTTGAATAACTGACCATGAGATGTTTCCCTTTGAACAGGTATTGATTTTCAGTGAGGCTTCAAATGGCCTTGAGTGCACTGGGGACACAGCTGACACATCACCTGTCCATTCCGCACATGGGATTGGTAGCTGATGGGGACAAGGATGAAGAAAGTGAACCAAGGACAGACATTAACATACAATGTTCAGCCAGATCTTTGGCCTCAGAAGTAGCACCAGGCAACACAGTTGGCCCAGGCTTTTGGAAGCATAAAAATGTCTGGGACATATCTCCATTGCAATTGGACATGTGTTTGCAGCATAGATAGAGTTCCCTGAACTAGCTGTAATTTAGCTAGCACAAATGATAGTAACAGTGAAAAGTCAGGAATATCAACTTCAGTGTAGGCTCTACCTGTTTCTTAGGACCTTGTGCATACACTTGGGCAGCTAGCCATGCTGAAGTCCATATGCATCCATTTAAGTGTCTTATACACATTTCAGTACTCAAACCTTAGCATCAGGTGGAATCTAACAAATATGTATATCAACTGCATGGACTGGAAAGGCACTGAAATAGTGTGGACTCAGGCCTCACCTGCATCACGTTTACATTCAGTACAGATGAGCACAAATATGACTATTTTGGGCACTGATACCCCCTGAGCCACACTGCTCACCATTCTCATCTGTACACAGGGCCCCCTTTTTGTCTACATAAGCCCAATGAATCTTCATTCTTTGTTTCTTTAGAAACATGAACTGGTACAAAACCAGTTTCACTAAATATCCACAAGGATATTCACACAAAGGTGAATTTCACTTGTATACAGTCAGCAATTTATTCAGTCACTATAACACTTCAAGAATTATGACCAGTGTTGTCACATTATCAGCATGACTGCACAGTTCCCTTATTTACTCTTCTATTTTCAAGATAGAAAATAGTTAAATCTTATGCTTTATGCCAGTGTCACCCAAATCACTTTACTGGAATTATGTATTTTACATTGGTGTAAGGGAAATCAGATTCAGGACCAGAGCCTGTAGGATAAATTTTCAAATGCAGTCATTGTGATGTCATATACAAATCTTATGCCCATATCTCTTTATAAGGACAAAGCAACATGTGAGCTAAGGTAGAGATCTTAGTTACTTAGTCTCCCTGTACAAACAACAGCTTCCTGATATGTTGAGATTGTTTGTGTGAAGAAACATTTTATACATTTCATCCACTAATTCAAAGGTTTATCTGATGCTATTGCAAAATGTCTCTTTTAAATTAGTTTCTACTTCCTTGCAAATAATTTGACATAGTGGAATAAATTCAGTCTCAGAAATATGGTAATCTAGAGTGTATATATATATATATCTGTTTTCTCAGGTCTTCAGTCTCAGAATTATGATAATCTAGAGTGTCTGTGTAATATATAACTAGTTTCTCAGGACTTTCATAACATAGGATCCTCTATTAAAAATTCCCTGCCTCTTTCTTATTAAATGTCAAACTGAGTCCACACCATTCCTAGAAAAAAAAACCAGACAAATAAGCTGATTGTCATGAAAGGAAAAGCATTTTGAGACAGCGTAACTTCAATCTATTGACTGCCTAGAATCTGACTGAAATTGAAAGGAGAACCAGAATGCATGGATCATCATGTGGAATACATGGTATAGTCCTACCAGCTTATGTAGGAAGAATGATACTGAATAGCCTGTGTGCAATCCTCCAGCAATCCATTGCAAGGACAGATGGGTTACAACTGTCACCCAAGGGTGACAAAAGCATGTAGCAGAGATGCTAGGTTCTCAGATGATGGGAATAAGTGTTATTCCCTGGCCATCTGGAAGTGACAAAGGGATGTTTCTCACTACTGGAGCAGTAAGTCCAATATGATCTTGAAATTACATGCTATCCTGATGACAGGAAAGCAGATGAGTTTCATGATGTAGCCAACTCCTCAATGTGCTTTTCTCTTCCATGCAGCCACACTGCTCTTTTGCTTTAGCTTCTATCTGTCTTTTGCAGGCACTGGGACATCCATTTACAGAGTCAATGAATTAGATACAAAACTAACTATTATAGTAGGGCTGTGCAAAGCTTCGGTCCCTGATTCTATTCAGCAGAGATTTGGCTTGATTCAGTGGCTGAATCTCCAAATCTGAATCGAATCAGGAGACCCTTAAACTCTCCGAATTGAATTGGAACCCTCTGAATTGATTTGGAGAGATTCAGAAAGATTTGGCAATTTAGATGCAGACACAGCTTTAAATTTTTTTCTACATACCTCAAGGTAGCCCATGAATGCTGCAATGGCGGGGTGGATGGAACACCCCACAGGAGCACGGGGAGTGTCTCCAGGGCAGTTGCCAGCAGACCCAGAAGTGGATCGGAAGCTTAGAGGCTTAATTTTGATGACCTATAAGCAAGTTGGACATTTTTTATTTCAAATTCACTTTGCCCTATCCAGGAAACTGCAATGAAAGTCTCTTAATACTATATTGATAATACAAATATTCAGAGCATTTAATTTTTATTTGTATCAAGTGTGGGGCCCTGGGTGGTCACCCATTTTGCCTTCCCTTAAGGCCGTGACTGCTTCAAGGCCAACTTTCCTATGATTCAATGGAGCAAGGTTGTATTTCATGAGGCTCCTATTTCCTGTTGCTTTAAAAAAAAAAAATCTTGAGACAAATTGAAGTCATTTTCTGAAGATGTCTGAAAACAACTTGAGCAACTGATATTTCTTTATACCTGACCTCCTATGGAGGGAAAATTAGGGCGGTCTGCTCCTATGTAAAAAATCAGGCCTCTTTAAACTGAAAAGTCCTGTTCTGTTACTGCTTGCAAGAAAGACCTGCCACACACTGTCTGCCCTGGGGCCAAGTGAAGCTGCCCTGGAGGTAGCCCTGCAAGTACCAAATGCTGTAGTAAAGATGGCACTTAGAGAACCTGCTAGGGGAAAATCAAGCTCTGAGAGAGAAATGATTGACATGTCTATGCCTCATTGTTGTGCATCTTTGAGACAAAAACAAACCTGCTTTTCACTTCCCCAGAGATGGAGGGTTTCAACTGTTTTGGGACACGAATGTTTGGCCCACACTTCAAACAGTTTCCTGTTGAGATTTCTTTCTGTTTAATCAACACTGCCTGGACTGAAGCACCAGTTCTTTTAACATTGAAGTGTGTTTATATTTGCAAAGTACAGCAGAAAGCTGGGTGCATATCTGCAGGTTTTATGCCTTCCATGACAAAGTCTGTAAACCTTAGTGAGTCCTTGTCCTCATAAAATTCACTTAATGTTAACATGTCTTTAATATGACAAATCAGGGACTGTCCCTAAGTTTTGTACCTGTCCTGTGTTGCTAATCAATTGCTTAAACTGGAGTTTTCTTTCCATATGTAGACCATATGGCATATCCAGATAAGTGTACACATGTGGTTTGCAGTGACTCAAAGCTGTTTGAGGACCCACAAACCACATGCAGTGCATGTGCAACCATTTGCTGAGCTGCTCATTTGCAGCGTTGTGCCAAAATTTGATGCTGGGAGGTCCCAGTAAAAAAAAAACAAAAGCAAAGCAGGGGGCAGGGACAAAGGAGGAGTACACCTCCCAGACCTGACCTTGTAGGGATTTGGTAAGGAAGGCTAAAGCAGCACTGGGGCTTAGGTGAGCTTCTGGGATTAAGGATAACAAACAGTCCTTTTTCAAATATATAGGTAGTAAGAAGAAGTCTCGGGGTAACATTGGACCCCTACGAGGCAGGGCAGGGCAGTTGGTG
>NW_017728947.1:73766059-73776601 GCF_001723895.1 Crocodylus porosus
GATCTTGTGGCTGCCTACAACCTTATCGGGGCCACCAGCAGGGACTTGGGGAAAGTCTGTTCACCAGGGTCCCCCTTGGAGTCACCAGGAACAATGGCCACATGCTGAGGGAGGATAGGTTTAGGTTAGCTATTAGGAAGAACTACTTCATGGTAAGGGTGGCCAGAGCTTGGAATAGGCTTCCCAGGAGGTGGTGGTGGAGGTTTCACCTTCCCTGGAAATCTTCAAGAGGAGACTGGATAGGCACCTGGCTGGGGTCTTATGACCCCTGCCATCCCCAGTGCTCCTTCCTGCCCATGGTGGGGGGTCAGACTAGATGATCTGTCTAGGTCCCTTCTGACTCAGTGATTCTATGACTCTATGAATATTTATCTGCCCCTAGCTGCCTGTCATGCAGCCCTCAATGGCTTGCCAAAACTCAGTAAGCGGTGCTCCACCCGAAATGATTGCCTACCCCTGCCTTACGGTGACATAGCAATGCACTACATCACCATACGGAGTACTACAGGGGCTTAGTGATCACGTAGGTCTACACGAGATTGGCAGCTACGTCGCCATAGTGGCATGCTCTCCTGATGTTGTGGCAAAATCTAACCATGCACCAGCTCAATCACATTTCACCTCAAGAGAAGTAGAAATGAGCCTGAATCAGGAGCCATCCCTGATCAAGTGCAAACCAGTAGGGGCAGAAACCTCATCCCAAGTGCGGGGAAGCAGAATGTGGTGAAGGAGGTGCTACATGTCTCTAAAACCAAGTCATTGTCTGAGCTGGGTAAGTTATATGATGTCCCTTGGAGTGACTCCTGTGCTGTGCCAGCAGTGTCCACTCTCTATGGAAGATATACCAGGTAACATGACTGCACACCATGCAGCCCTCAGGCTAATAGAAACGTTCTTTTGAATTCAATTAATAGGCAAAGCCACAGGAGACAGATGCTCTCCTCGAACAACAAGGGTGTTTCCAACCTTCTGGCACATGGTTGCCCTTCTTTGCTCCTCCATACATCCGGTGTTACACTGACAAGCTAATCTCAACAGTGTTCTGCTTTGCCATGTGTAGACCTAACAGAGCCCAGCCAGTGGTGTTGCATGGTATGTACATCTAAAATCCGTAAGCATTATAACAAAGTTCTTTTGTGAAAAAACCAGACACAAGGAATTGGTGGAAGATTTTATTACATAATATTTACAAGTGTACAATGGTGCCCTTATCTGAGGGTTCCAGGCAGCCATGAGGAGGTGGAAGGTAGGATTGAAGCAAGGACCAGAGGGGCACAGGACTTAGTCTAGATTCAGAGCTCAGAAAAGGCCTTATAAATTATGTTTGCACAGTTTTTGTTACAATGTGGACATTGGGGTTTTTTATGGGGGAACATTTCCTTATATGAAAACCCATTTTTCCACTGCAGGAATTAATATTGAGATGAATTACAGCAGTCTGTGTGCTTCCGACATTAATATATATCAGCTGGTGTTTTTTCTTTAAAAATGTTTTTCTAGTGTTTTTCTTAAGCATGTTTTTCTTTAAACAAAGCATTTTTTTCTGGAAAATAAAATATAATTGCACATCCATAGAATATAATGTGCCTTCTGTCTATATTTTCAGGTTGAACACTGAAGATGTAGCCAGTGGCTGTCTTATAGAAGATCTTGCAGGAGCGCTCCTAAGAGAGGTTTGTTTGCCCATTCTGCTGCTGATAAGACTGATGGGCCCTACAAGCTCCTAAAGGATCTAGGGTAAGGGGGCACGCAGGGCTGAGGGAGAAGCTTGCCTCCATAAAGGGGCAGAGTGTGACCTCCAGTGTTATTGCTGAAGTTATGTTATAGCCCAGGGGCTTGTATTTAAGTTGCTAGTTGAAACTGGTGGACTGGACTGAGGCTACTGGGGAGAAGGAGGCCTCATAGAGGTACAACACTGCATAGAGCCCCAGCACTGGAGAGAGCACACAGAAAGGGGTGGAGACAGCCCAGTGTCAGAAAGGGTGCACAGACAGGGCCAGAGAGAGTCCAGCACCAGAGAAAGTGTGCAGACAGGGCTGGAGAGGGCCCAGGGCCGAAGACGGTGCACAGACAGATCCAGAAAGGGTGTACAGACAAGGCCAGAGAGAGCCCAGGCCAGAGAGGGCATGTAGACAGGGCTGGAGAGAGCCCAGTACCAGAGAGAGCACATGGACTGGGCTGGGGAGGGCACGCAGACAGGGACAGAGAGAGCCCAGGCCCAGAGAGGGCACACAGGCAGGACTGGAAAGGGTGTGAAAACAGGCGTCAAGGGCCCAGTAATGGCAGGAGGCCAAGCTAAACTAAGGCCTCAGGAGGATTAGTTTGAATACCACCTTTGAGGCATGGGGCATGGTAAAAGGCCAGTTCTGGAGCCACACATCTAGCCCATAAAGCTCAGGGTGTCTCAAGAGGAACGGACTTTGATGAAGCCCCAGCAAGGGATCCATGGGCAGCAGGATCCACTGGTGGGGGGGAGCAGAAACATAACCACATAAACTCCTGGGCAGCCTTCCATCTTATTATTTCAACAAACAAGATGTGGCAGATTAGACTAGAAGGTGCCTGCAGGGCAAAGCTGGCACAGTCATGGAGCCCTAGGGTAATCTCAGCCATCCCTGTGGACCCCACATTGTTACAGTGAGAAAGACACCCCCATCCCCCCCATCCAATCTAGTGTCAGGGATGGGGAATCCGTGCAGCTGGGCTGACTCTCCAGCCTCCGCCCCCTCTAGTGCTGGGGTTGGGCATTATATTCCCTAGTTTAGGAAAGTAGCTCAGTGATTTGAGGAGGTTTTCAAAGAACAGTCTGACAATCCTGGGAACAACTGGGCTGACTTCCCCACCCCCAGGCCACTCTAGTGCTGGGGATGGGGAGTCAGCCCGACTGCGCTGACTCCCTGCCCCCGGCTGGATCTGGCACCAGGGATGGGAAGTCAGCCCAACTGAGCTGACTCCACATCCCCAGCCGGATCATGCGCTAGGGATGGGAAGTCAGCCTAGCTGGACTGACTTCCGATCCCCAGCACTATGGCTGAAACTTTTCTCCTTTCAAAATGTTTTGACTAGTCCTTTTGTTTGGAGGCTGTTTTGAAGCCCTTTGCTTCATTTTGATTTTGCTGTTTGCACCTCAAAACGAGTAGAAACAGAGTTGAAATGAAACGGCCCATGAAATTTTACAGAGCCCTAGTGTTTATTGTGTGCAGAGGGGATCTAACACTTTATTGGAGGAAACTTCCCAAGGGCCTGCAGGCAGAGACCTTGAGCTGCTAAGCTGCTTGTACCATGTCTCCATGAAAATTAAAACAGGCATCAAATCTTCCCCAGGACAGAATTTCACTGGAGGCATCAACATACAAAGTTCAAAAAGTGTAGTACCTGAGACTTTGTATGAGTTTCTTTGACTGCTGTGCTCTGGACATGTCTGATATGAAGACTGCAAGAGTGGTTAGTGTCGCACACAATTACTGTCTGTTGCCCAGGACACTGTGTTCTTGGCTACAAATGGATGAAAGTATACTCCCAAGTATCTGGGACTTGGATTGACAATCTTTCAAGCACCAAGGTCTAAACAGCTTGTGCAGCTTTTTCATGCAGCCACTCTGTGAGCTATGACAGTCATTCACGCCAGTACTATGTTAGCGCATGGTTTACTGGCAAGGTATACAGCAAAGAGAAACATAATCATCCCAATGAATTTCAGACATGATCAAATTGCAGGCTACGTCAGATATGCTAATGACAACGTAGACATTTTTGAGGAGACAATTGATGGGAAGGGGACCGTCTATGCATTTCAAACAGCTGCTTCCTGCAGAAGTGTTGTCGGTGAATAAATACTGGATCTGAATGTGGAATATCAACTGTCCTATGTCTTGATTTTCCTTGTGACTTCCAATTCATTTTGAATAAAATATTAGCAAGAATAAGACAGAAGAATCATTTCAAGAACCCATCCAAATTGAATGGTATAAGGGAATACTTTCCGCAGTGGTGTCATAGGTAAAGGCTGTGAACATTAGGGTTGTGCGAAATTTCATCAGCCATTTCTTTTGGACACTGTTTTGCCTAATTTTCTGATCAAAACAGCAAAATCAAAATGAAAGAAAGGGCTTTGAAACAGCCTCAGAAGAAAACAAGGCTAGTCAAAATGTTTCAACTATAGCACTGGGGATGGGAAGTCAATCCAGCTGGACTGCCTTCCCGTCCCCGGTGTAAGATTGGGTCAGGATGGGGAGTCAGCCCACCTGGGCTGACTTCCCATCCCCACCGCTAGATCTGGCCTGGGATGGGGAGGCAGCTCTGCTAGGCTGACTTCCCATCCCTGGCACTAGATCTTTCCAGCGACTTGGAGTTGGCCAATTGGGCTGACTCCCGCCCCCCTCCACCCACTGTAGTGATGACTGCTCACCCCCCACCCGACATAGCATCAGGGATGGGGAGTTAGCTCATCTGGGCTGACTCCCAACCCTGCAGCCTGATCTAGCATTGGGTTTGGGGAGTCAGCCAAGCTGGGCTGATACCTGGCCCCATGCCTACTCTAGCACTGACTCCCTGCTCCCACCTGATTTAGTGTCGGGGTAGGAAGTCAGCCCAGCTGGGCTGATCTTCCCCACCTGATCTAGTGCTGGGTTTGGGGAATCAGCTGAAATTAACTGACTCCCCATCCCCTGCCTGCTCTAGCCCTGACTCCCCGCTCCCCGCCTCATCTAGTGTTGGTGATGGGAAGTCAGCCCAGCTGGGCTGATTCCCTGCCGGGCCCTCTCTAGCACTGGGGATGGGGTGCTAACGCAGTTGGGCTGACTTCCCGACCCCAGCCTGCTCTAGTGCCGGGGATGGGAAGTCAGCCCAACTGGGCTGACACCCTTTCCCTGGCCAGATTTAGCACTGGGGATGGGAAGTCAGCCCAGCTGGGGATGGGAAGTCAGCCCAGATGAAGTCAGCCCAATATTGTGCCAGGGATGTGAAGTCAGCCCAACTGGGATGACTCCCCATCCCTGGCCAGATCATGCACCAGAGATGGGAAGTCAGCCCAGCTGGACTGAGTTCTGATCCCCAGCGCTATGATCGAAACATTTTGACATTCAAAATGTCACGGCTAACCTTGTTTTGTTTCGAGGCTGTTTTGAAGTCCTTTGTTTCATTTGAATTTTGCTGTTTCAACCTTTGAAATGAGTTGAAATAGTGTCAAAACAAAATGGCTGGTGAAATTTCACACAGCCTTAGTGTTTATGGTGAGAACACTGCTGAGAACATTGTCAAGGGCAAGCATTGGAGTCGAGTGATCCGTGCTCACAGACTCATAACTGAAGCACTATGGACAATCCTAGGCTCTACCATGATACAATGGGCTGATGAAAGCCACATGGAACTAGATACTTCAGTTGTGCATGTGGCTTGAGAACTTGGCAAGGCATTCAATGCTGCAGATGACCAGGCTTTGGAAGCAGCAATGCACAATCTGATCCCAAAATTAAGAAAGTAGAAGTACTGTTGGATGCCTTTGACAAAGCTCGGTAGGCAATACATGAATCTTGTTTCCATTCTGCTGCAGTTTACAAGCAATATCACAAAAGGAAACTGGGACTCGTATCTGGAATCATTTGCCAAAACATTGCCTTGGTTTGCCGCTTTTGACCATGTGCATTATCTGAGATGGGGATGTGTTTTCTTGGCGGACATGAAGCAACTGAAGAACACAGCAGCTGAAGTGTATGTTGACTTCTAGTCCAGTGACTTCATTCTCCAAGAAACAAACCAGAGGTTCAGCCAAGTTCCAGATGACCAAGGACTTGAGCATGTAAACAACATTTGCAAAATTGCTGGGGGACTGATTGGAATAACTCAATCAGAGTCAGCCCTCAGTCAATGGGGTTTGACATATGTAGAATGAACAAGGCTTGCCAATGACACCAGAAAAATGCTTGGAGTAATAAGAGGAAGAGGGATCACACAAAGAATTGGGGAGAACCAGAAGACAAAGGGATGAGGATGGTGTTAAAAAGCTGTCTACTAAGTTCAAATTATTCAAAGTGTTGAACAGGGAATCCCCAGAGCTGGAGTGCCTCACTACTGGTGATATTCCCAAAGAACCAATTATACAAGACCTGCTGACTGCACAACAGTTAGGACAAAACATTGTAGAGACATTTGTCACTGATCAATTTGTGCATAAAACTGTCAGCATACATGCACCAATCCCAAAGAAAAAGTTAAAAACTCTTGCTTCCATATATACAGTACAGTTAGCAACAGAAAAACACAAACAACAGACCTCGGTCATGAGAGTTGATCATGATCTTTTCAGATGCCTAGTTATATCTATGGATGCTGGCAGGGATATTGCTGTCGAGAACCTCTTGCAGCAAGAACTCTGCACCATACCGCTATTGCTAACTACAACAGATGGAAACGTGAAACCAGCAAACAAACCTCAACTACTCTCCATTTTGGAAGAGAATATTTCGCAGCCAAGTTTGAAAGAAACCATGATTCCAACATGTGTAGTGATTGATGATATGTATGGCTGTGGTTCAGGCCATGGAAAAACCCAAGGATGCAGTGACCTTTGGAGACTATGCGGATCTTTTGCTTTGAATATGATGTCCAATTTCAAGGAACTTTGCAGCAGGGTAGATGCCATGTTCAATAGCTACAAAGACCCATTGATCAAGGATGTTACTGGAAAGCGCTAAATAGGGAAAGCAAGGGAAATAAGAGCTGAAATGAGCACAGGGACATCATGTTACCTGTGCAGTGGAGAATATTCCTTGAATGCAAGGAAAAGAAGACATTGCTTGTCATGTTCCTCGAAAGGGAACTCTTACAGCAAGCATCACATGGTGACAAAGAGCTAATAGTCAGTGGTGGTAATTCTGGTTATGCTGCCTCCTCAACCAGAAGAAATGTGGCCCACCTCCATTCCACACGAGAAGAGGCAGACACCCCCGTGATCTTGCATCTCTCTGAGGCAAAGTCAGAAGGAAATGACAGAGTCCTGGTCACAAGCAGCGATGCAGATGTCCTGTTGCTATTGACTGCCTTCTGGCCTGGTCTCAGCAGTGAGCTGTGGATGAAAGCAGGCACATCAAGATCTCAGCGATACATTGCTGTGCTGGGCTGCTGGCCACCGCAGGGTGCGATACCACAAACCAGCTTGCAGACATTTCTAAGAAGTTTGTTGGAAGATCTTCTGTGAAAATCTGCATCTGCCGTCTCAATTTGGAGTATCTCACGCACCAGATGCCCAAGTACTGGCCAGAGCCAAGGAATTTGCGTATAAATTGTATGAACCTACAAGGGAGACAAATTCCATTCACACACTGTGGTGTGCTCGGTTCAGAAAGGGAAAGAAGTGCAAGCTTGAAAACCTGCCACCAACACAAGGTGCACTACTTCAGCACATCCATCACACCCACTACCAAGGCTTAATTTGGCAAAATGCAAGGGTGGCAAATCCACAGATTCCAAGTCCCACAGAAAGTGGATGGCACATCGAGCATGGCACGCTGGTGCCTCTACTGATGACAACAAAATGCCTTACAGCTGAGTACTTGGACATCACAACCTGTGGATGTAAAACAAGCGGACATCAACATGCTACAGGGTATTGTTAGTGCACTAGGCTCAAACTGAGAGACACAGCAGCTTGCAAATGTGTGGATTGGCTCCAAAACCACACAATAATGACAGTGACTAGGTTTATGCGTGAATTGAATGCTTCAAGTTATATGTTTTAGAAAATGTTGTAATGTTTACTTGAGGATCGGATTTTAATCCAAAACTTTAAAAAATCGACCAAGAAACTTTGTCTGTTACTTGGTTGACTTTTGGACCGCTAACTCCAGGAGCTCTAGTACTCATTAGGCAGCCTCTTATAGCATAGGATCATATTTCTGTGACATAAGAATGTTAAATGGATACTTAACTTTCCTATATTTGAAATCAACTCCAGCTGATACATATTAGTTAATGTCGGAAACCCACAGACTGCTGTAACTCATCTCAGTATTAATTCCTGCAGTGGATTTTCTGATCAAGGACATGTTCCCATATTACAAAAAAATCCATGTCTACATTGTAACAAAACATTTGAGCAAACTTCACTTTTTCAGTATCTGCACCCTAATTTATGGGCTCCTGAGGGGGGCACAATTTTAGGGCTAGGCCCAGTGGTTTGGGGCTTTATGCTAGAATAGGACTTGTGTATGTTACCAGTGGAAGAATAGGACTTCTGAGGATCAGAAATAATTAGTGGTGGGGCATATGGGGTCCTGCAGGAGGGATTTCCAGCCTTTGAGGGTCAGCGGAAGTTTTGATTGGTGTCATCCTCCCTTCTCCAGTAATCTGTCTTTGATACATAGTTCTGTCTGGCATGATGCATTTGGGAAGCTGGACAAGTTTTTGCCTTCTCACAGGAGCTTCTGCCTCTATGATATGGCTCATAGTGTCTATAGTCACTATGTAGTCCAATGGAAAATCTTCCTTGCCCTTGAACTTGTCCACCACAAAGAACTTCTCCATAGCCCTGAAATTAAGAAAGAAGTGTGTTAGCTTTTATTCACGTGGGAGATAATGTCCATCTAATTTAGCCCACAGTTCTCCAAGGGAATCTCACCTTTCAAAGAGGTGCCTTTCTCAGCACACCTGTCCAGTATCTTGCTAGAAAACCCTCCAGTTGTTTTGGCAGGAGTCCGTAGGTGGAGCAGGTGCTTTTTAGGAAGAGTCTCTGTAGCTATAAAACACAAGGAAAAACCTCCAAAACAGCATCTCTGCCCCAGCTCAGGCAGGAAGATTAAGAACAATTGCAGAGGGATTACACTGTTGGGATGCCAAGCCAGAAGGCATTCCCCTGCTCTAGAAGGGTCTTAAGACAGGGATTCTGATCTCCTTCAGACACAAATTTTTCTGCAAGGTTTAGTACCTAAAAGACAGAATGATAACATGGGTCTTTCCCAATTCTTCTTTTCTACTGTGCACCACCATACCCCGTCAGAGCACACGTTTCCATGCTTTCCCATGCTCCAATGAACGGGACAGTCAGTTCTGGGAGTCTGCAGACAGCCAATGAGAATCCATTGTCAGAAATAATATCTTGAGGCTGGGGTTGACTTTCAGCTGGTCTAAATTGTGTCGCTCTGGGATCTGACCCATTACTTTTTCCTTTGCAGAAAATGATTCAGGCTGCAATAAGTATGGTCTGCTGTGAGGTCTGTTGTATCTGTTGTATCTCTTTTCACTGTATCCTTATTCTACCTATGGTTTTTGTCTGTATTATGAGGAAGATCTTTTGCTGTTTGCATTTCTGGTTTTTCTTTCGTAGTCATGTCAGTCCCTACTTTGATAGTTACTGTGCCATCTTTCTTTTTGGTTTTCTTCTGTTCAATGCTGGAAGAAAGCAAAAGACTTGAGTTTCTTTTGTACAATTAGCATCTGAATAGAGACCTCCCTGTTCATCCTGCAGTTGCACTAACAATTTAGTCACCCCCAAATGAACAGAGTTGTTGTAAGGACTGGGCAGAGTGGCACCTTTTAGACTGACTGGTTCAGAAAGGCAAGAGCTCTTGTGGGCACCAAGTTCTTTCCTCAGATGCTATGCTATATCTAGGTTGTTTCCCACAAAATTTATGCCCCTCAGGCAGTTGGACTCCAAGATGCCATCCTGCCCTCCCTTCCACGTGACTTCAGACTGATCTGCCTAATCACCACCACAAGGACAATGGCTTTCAAAAAGTGATCATAAAAAGCCTGAAGGCATATGCAACTCAAAGGACTTCTACTGGACAGTATGAACAATAACAAGTAATGGACAGTAACAGCAGTAAACCCAGTCTTGATGGGGTCTTTCCTGAAGTGTAAGGCAATTATTTTGCAATTATTTTGCAGACTTCTTTTGTGTAAGGCAATTATTTTGGCTCACAACAGAGGTGACTCTTAAAGGAGGAAGAGGAAGGGCATGTAATCACCACATCACTGGCAGCAGCAGCAGAAGGAAGCTGCTTCATGGAAGATATAAATGCGGAGGACTTACACACTTGCATCATTGTGCATCTCAAACAGTACCTCTTCTAACAGCTCAACACACTGTAAGTGATTGGACAGACCATAGGGGGGTCCAGGCAGAGGGTGGGGTGGGGAGCCACATCACCGTGGCCCATGCGCAGTCAGCATGCTGAGCTTCCTGACTAATGTTTCAGTGGTTCACATTGGAGCTCCCCTCTGGCGCAGGTCCCGAGCCCAGGGGGTCAGCCCCACTCTGTCACTTTTTCCACAACTGAAGAATTTGGCAGCAAGAAGAGGAGGGGGATGCTGAGATGTGACAGCGCTCACCCCCTGGCTTCCCGAGCAAAGCCCCTGGACAGGTCTGCTGATCTGAAGAAGCCAGCTCAACTGTTCAAGATAACATTCTCTGGACCAACTCGAAAGAATGATACTGGGGAAAAATGACCATCTTACAACTGAAATTGCTTTAGCCAGCTTCCCACTTCCAGCCATGGCTTGCAGGAATTCCTGGAAAAATGTCCTATGCAGGTTTTTCTTGTGGAT
>NW_017728947.1:73776612-73783974 GCF_001723895.1 Crocodylus porosus
ATGTACTTGTGGATGCACAACAAGGTGCAGTTAACCCTGCCAACCGTGACCTCACATTGTCGGCCCATGTTCATCTTGGAGTCAACAATGACTCCAAGATCCCTTTCTGCCTCTGTGTTCTCAAGAAGAGAGTTTCCCATCTTATAAGTGTGCTGCTGGTTACTACTGCCCAAGTGCAGCACTCTGCACTTGTCAGTATTGAAGCGCATCCTATTTTTGTTAGCCCACCCCTGCAACCTATTCAGGTCTTGTTGCAGTCTTTCCCTCCCTACTAGCGTGCTCATGTCACCACAAATTTTGGTATCATCAGCGAATTTAAACAGGGTGCTTTTCACCCTGTCATCCAAATCGCTGATAAAGAGATTGAACAGCGTGGGCCCAAGGACCGACCCCTGGGGGACTCCGCTGCCCGCCTCCCTCCAAGTTGAATATGACCCATCCACCACCACCCTCTGAGTACGATCCTTCAGCCAATCTGCAATCCCTCTGACTGTGTAGGCATCAATGCCACAGTCACCCAATTTTTTAATGAGAATGGGGTCGAAGATGGTGTCAAAGGCCTTGCTGAAGTCCAGAAAGACTATGTCCATGGCGACACCTGCATCCAATGCTTTTGTGACTTGATCATAAAAGGTAATCAGGTTGGTCTGACATGACCTGCCCCTAATGAAACTGTGCTGGTTGCCCTTAAGCATCATCCCTGAAGCCAGCCCATCACAGATGTGCTCCTTGATGATCTCAAAGAGTTTCCCTAGGATTGAGGTAAGACTGACAGGCCTTTAGTTGCCCGGGTCCTCCCTCCTCCCTTTTTTAAAGATGGGGACCACGTTGGCTATCTTCCAATCATCTGACACCTGGCCTGAGCACCATGAGTGCCCTGCAATAAACCTTGCTAGCTCCCTCAACACCCTGGGGTGGAGAGCATCTGGACCCACTGATTTGAACACATCTAGCCCCTCCAGAAACTCTCTAACCTGGTCCTCCCCAACCTGAGGTCTGGAGGCGTTCCCCTCGAGTCCATCTTGCATCACGGTGGGGAAGTCCTGGTCCCTGCCCAAGAAAACAGAGGTGAAGAATTGGTTAAAGAGGTCTGCTTTCTCTTCTGGCACAACCACCAGATTGCCCAGAGGATCTTGCAGGGGCCCCACGTTTCCCAGTGCTTTCTTCATCCTCCCTATATATTTGAAAAAGGACTTTTTATTATCTTTGATTTTGGACACAAGTCCTAGCTCTATGTCTGCCTTAGCTTTCCTGACAGCCCCCCTACAGGCCCGAGCAGAGGAAGTATACTCCTCTTTGGAGATAGCACCCCCCTTGCACCGGGTGTACACCGCCTTTTTGGCAATCAGGTATTCCTGGATGCCCTTGGTGAGCCAGGGGGGCTTTTGGACACTCCTGCCCCCCTTCCTTTCTGTTGGCATGGTCACCCCTTGGGCCCCGAGTATCGTCTCCTTAAGGAACGACCACTGATCTTGGGTACTGAGCTCCCCTGCTCTCAGGAACCCCAGCGTCTCTCCCACTAATTTCCTCAGCTTGTTGAAGTTGGCCCTCTTGAAGTCCAGGGCTACCGTCTTGCTGCGGGCCCTTGACACCCTGCGCTGGATGGTGAATTGCTGAGACCTGCACTCCAGTTACCATTCCAAATGGCTGCCTATCTATGTGCTGGTTCGCATTCTAATTAGAATGTGTCAGAGAAGACTCAATGAATTAGGTCTGCTCCATGTTCTAATTAGAATGCTTCAGTGTGGCCTCACCATCACATTTATAAGACCCACACATTTAAAAATAGCTGCTGGGGCTCTTCATCTAAAGCTCATTAAATGAGGTTTAGATAAATCATCCCAAAGCCATTTTTAAACCTGCATGGGCTTAATACACATGACATTTTAATTAAAGTGGTTCTGCAGGAGCCACTCTAATGAAAACATTCCACTCCTACCCCCAAGCACGTGTATAGGCAGCCATAAATATTTAAGAATGTTATATTAAGCATTTGGAGAGACTGAAAGAGACTTATCCCAGAATCCCTTGTAACTTTGTGATTAGCATGTTGACACGGCAAATGCAGGCTCAAATTCCCAATATGTTGGCAGTAAGGAGTTTGGGGAGTTAGTAGAGCAGGAATGGCACACTTCACAGCAGGATTCTTTAGTCCAGTCCAAACTATGAACTTTTGCTGATGGAACTGTAGGCACCTATGGTCATTGAACACCACAGCAGGCATTTTAAGAAACTAAATTTTGGATAGCAATTTAGGCAGCACAGAGCAGTGCTAATAAATTACTTAGTCCTTCATCAGTATCTGATTTTTTCATTGTATCTCAAACTTCAAGCAAGCAAAAGAGATGTATTTCCATTTTTTAAAAATTGGGCCCATATGTTGACTTAATAGATTACCTCACTGGTATTATTTTGTGGTATATAGTTCCTGCATGAAAATGAGTTCCTGCATGCAGATTATTTATTAAGTGCATGCAAAGGATGCGTATGGTTCATAAAAGTTGTACAAAATCAGCTAATACTAAATAAAAACAAACAGGAGGCTCATTTAAGATAAAGGAAAGGACTTTTCAAGTATGTCTATTATTTTTAAAGTCCTCCTTTATATATTCTCTTAATTAGTCAAAACAATTAAAAACAAATTGAGCTTCCTTCTCAAAAGCAAAAGGAAGAGGCACTAATAAGAACACTGATTCTCTCACTTAGTAAATTATGTGAGTAGATGCCATTTACAGAGCAGATTTATATTATGGTAATATCATTTTTTTTATCATGAATGCAATTATTCTAAAAAGTCTTTCAGTCATGAGTAATTTTGTACTTGGATGATTCATTTGTATTGTGATTAAATAAGGATTTGTGTACATTTTGATCTTTAAAGATAAATGCTATAAATTATGCCAAGGAGTGATGGTATTATTATGCATAGGTTATGTTTTGTACTGTTTTGTACATGTTTAGCTAAACAAAATAGACTTAGTGTTCTGACTGACATACAATGTGTTTAAAAAACAGCCAATTGCCACCTCCACAATTTTATGAGAGAATTTTTCTTTTGAAAAGACTGTCAGTTGGTTCATCATCCATCCAAATGTACAATATATTACTAAGTACAGTGTAAAACCAGTTTTTCCTAGGCCTCCCTGTTCTTCTAGGACAGGCTGGACTACCAACATCAAAGACTAGATGGGATTAAAACTGACAGATTGCAAAAGAATGGGAATGATGAAGGAAACGTATTGCTATGTCAAAGGTGACCCAACAGTCGGTGAGGTCTTGGGACTGACTGACTGTAAAATTGTATGTAATGGACTAACTCTTTTCCTTGGATATCACAAACCTAGTTGCTGCTTAAACCTATGTCATGGGCCCAGTGTTTTTAAGATCCCCTTGGTTAACCTGGTCTCAGGCACTGTCTTTCTTTGATTTGTAATGACATTGGGTTCAGTTACCTGCATTTATAGGTAATTGTTAATCCAAGGAATTCATAAAAACTGCCACTTAAGGGTACCTACAACTACAAGGAATACCCCAAACACCAAAAATCTGCCGTAAGTGGAAGCAAGAGAGATGAGGGCACTGCCAACACTGTTCCTCAATGACAGGGAAGTATTTGTTTCATACATGTTCAGAAGATCCTAGGAAAAGGACCATTCCAGTGTTGTAGAGGAAGGCAACAACCCCCACAGTCATGCCAGTCTGACCAGGGGGAAAAATTCTTTACCGACCCAAATTTGACAGTTGGTATGACATGCCAATTCTTTTAGCAGATTTTCTTGCCAGGAACTTCTGGATTTTCAAACTACTAGCAAGAACAGTGAACCTTAGTCAGAAACACCCAGTGCCTCAGAGGAAAGTGAAAAAAACCCCAGAAGTCACTGTGATATATTTTATTAAACCAACTCAAATAGTTGGAAACAATTCTTTGCAAGCTTTCAGGCACGAACACCCTTCATCAGGCTGAGGAAGCATCAGCAGTTGCTGTGTGCTCTTCCTGAATGGAATGAATAGTAAGGAAGCCAGAGGCTGGGCTGCATGCAAGCATTTGGTTGGAAGGCCACCTCAAAACTTCATTCCTCTCAGAGCTAGACATCATCTTATTTCCAATCTAAATATATCTATCCGTATCTATTTACAGTTTTTTTTATAGTCCTTTGATTTTGTATTGGTATTGTTTTTCAGCCTAGGATGCTCTTCTTTCCCAACATTCACCCCACAAATGTATTTGTAAAGAATGATTATATCCAGCTCAGTGGGTACTGTGGTTTACTGTTTAACCCTTCTCTTTGGAGCACTTGAGTGTGCTCTCACTTCTTTATCCATCTCCCTCTGTCAAAAGGCTTCTTTCTTATAGGACATGTTTTCTGTTTGTTTCCTGAGCCCGAGTGATTTTAGAGACAACACTAGAACCTTGTTTGTTCCCTCTATTTCTCTGCTGCCCATCCTCCCCACAACCACCTTTTTTTCATTTTACATCCTTCTGAAGACAAAGCTGAAGAACCGATTTTACCTAGGATGTGGCCATCCCATTTTCCTGTTGAGGAGGGCCTATTCAGTGCCTGATGGTCCTTACTAACTATTTTGTTCAGAGGCAGACTTAAGAACGCCCTTCTTAACACGGGTGTGAGGAAAAGCTGCAGAAAAGACTGCCCTAAGGGAAAAGCATGCAAGGAGTTCGTATCAGACAATATTTATATATGATACATTCACTGGTTCTTCAAACCATCATAGATGCAAATTTAGAGCTCCTATTCATATTGGATGGCAATTTCCTCACCACACAGGATATAGCCCACAGATCTCTTCTATTATCAAAAAGTATTTTATTTATATTGTGGTCATTGGGAAATTAGTCTGCTCTTTCCTCCCAACATGTAAAATTGTTTGCTAACTGTTTTTACTACTGTTTTTTTTTACATCACAGTCTTCAAAATATGCAGACTACACAGAAATCTTCACAGTACTCATAACTGCATGTTATGTAGGTTTTAATTCTGGCATATTTTAAATGTTTACTGATGTCACATTTCTTATGCTAAGCCAGTCAGATGTTTAGTACAGTCTAGGAGGAATAACTTTGTCTCAGTCACAGCAATGCAAATCAACAGTAACTCCATTGTCATCGGTATAGTTACATTGGTGTTACAGAGAACAAGATTTGACTCCTTACATTAATGCCAGAACAAAAAAAAGAAACAAGCTAAATGAAATCTTTTTAGTGCTAGAAAAGCACTCCCCTCAGTGAGTAGTGAATGAAAAAGATGAAGAAATGAAGAAATGAAGCCTCATAGTTATGTATTTATATGTATATGTATGTATGTATGTGTATGTATGTATGTGTGTATATATATATGTATTTATATTTATATATGCATATATAGTACATATGTACATATACAAGCCATTATTTTTACCTGCATCTTACCTACACATGATGCTGTTATAGAAATATGGATGCTATTTAAATCCTACAAAATTTAAAACTGCTCAGTCCGGGATTTTCAGAAGAGCTTCCTGAATTTGTGCACTTAATCTATGTTCGTTGTCATATAAGTTGGTGCTAAAGACTCATTCCCTGATTTCAAAAAATATTCCAAGCTATGCCAGAATAAAAATATCCTTTATGTAAAAGTCCTTAAAGTAGCTAATCAACATGAAAAATGTCATTAGGTGAGAAAAAAATTGCAACTTTTTCTTTGTAAATTTAACAGTACTTTAAAAACACTCCTTGTGAATACAGACCTCCTTATTTTAATCATATTTTATTTCTCCTAGTGCTGATCTGTCCAATGATCTCAACTAAAATCAAGTTTAGATGTATATTAGTCCATAGCTAATTAAATATTTCAGTACTATAACTTCTAAATTATTATCTGTCCAGATGATACAATCCCAGGCAATCAGTTTCTTCTCCACAGATATACCCTCCTCATCAATACATTACATCTACCATCAGTTTCCTCATTCTGTAATATTTGTGACTTAACACTTTCTATCTTTGGACAAATGAGGTGACCAACACTAAATACATTAGTCAAAACAATGCTTTGTAAAAAATAGCAGAGGATCCTTACACCTGCATAACATCCACAAGCCAATAGAGTATAGAGATGAAGTACACAGCCCCACCAGGGAAGACACCTTGTTGAACCTGGTGCTGGCCACGGGCAATGACCTGGTGAGGGAGCTGTGGGTGCTCGACCACCTGGGCGACAGTGATCATTGCCTGCTGGTATTCACCATCCAGTACAAGGTGGTAAAGGCCTGCAGCAAGGCAACAGCTCTGGACTTCAGGAGGGCAGACTTCAATGATTTAAGGATAATAGTCAGGGAGGCACTGAGGTCCCAGAGGGGAGGGAGTCGGGTGTCCAAAAAGAGTGGTCGCTCCTTAAGGAGACGATCCTCCAAGCCCAAAAAGAGGTAATCCCAACATGGATCAAAGGGGGCAAGAGGGCACAAAAGCTCCCATAGCTCACTAAAAGCATCTGGGAATGTCTCCTAGCTAAAAGGGAGGCGCACACCCAGTGGAAGGGAGGGGCCATCACCAGGGAGAATTATACTGGGGTTGCAGGGGGGCTGTCAGGAAGGCCAAGTTGTAGATGGAACTGGGACTAGCAACCCAGGTCAATGATAACAAGAAGTCCTTTTTTAAATACATAGGGGGCAAAAAGAAGGTACTGGGTAACATGGGGCCCCTGCAAGACACACTAGGAAATCTGGTCATCACACCAAATGACAAAGCTAACCTATTTAACAATTTCTTTGCCTCCATTTTCCTAAGCAGAGACCAGATCAGCACCCCCACTGGGACCCCCTCAGGTCCCAGGGGAGGCACACCCAGGCCAAGGGTCAGTGAGGATCTAGTCAGGGAACTTCTGGAGGGACTGGACATATTTAAATCAACTGGTCCTGAAGATTTCCACCCCAGAGTGCTGAAGTAATTAGCTGAGGTCATTGCGGGACCCCTGGCATGGCTTTACAAGCACTCGTGGTGCTCTGGTGTAGTGCCAGAGGACTGGAAGAGGGCCAAAGTGGTTCCCATTTTCAAAAAAGGGAGGAAGGAGGACCCAGGAAAATATAGGCCAGTTAGTCTTTCCTTAATCCTGGGTAAGCTTTTTGAGAGAAATATTCTGGCACATGTCCACGAGGGGCCAGCAGGGGAAGTTATGCTTAGGGGCAACCAACACGAGTTCATTAGAGGCAGGTCCTGTCAGACCAACCTGGTGGCTTTCTACGACCAGGTCACCAAATCCTTGGATGCAGGGGTAGCAGTGAACATAGTCTTTCTGGACTTTCAGAAGGCCTTCAACACTGTCTCTCACCCCATTCTCATTAAAAAAACTGAGGAACTGTGGTATCAAC
>NW_017728947.1:73785324-73797324 GCF_001723895.1 Crocodylus porosus
GGGTCGGACTTGGTGATCTGCTCAGGTCCCTTCTGACCCTACCAACTATGAAACTATGAGCCATAATCTCAGCTCTAAGCACTTCCTAGATTTGAAAAAGCTTGAATTTGCACCCGCACTTCAAAACAGTCTTGTATCTACAATGGGCCAAACCAATTGCAAAATCCAAGCACCCGTATGTCCTTCAGAAAATGTGTATCTAGGTAAATGCCTAAACTTTTTAAGTCTAACTCTTACCAGCTTACTTATCTTTGCTGTTATTATTGTTAATAGCAAATGTGAATGTGTTTCAAATTAACAGCAAATGTGAATGTCTATCACTGCATCTGCAGCCAGTTCCTCAGTTGATGCAAACTGGCACAGCTCCATAAAGTCAAAGCTGCTCATTTACACTAGATGAGGATCTGACCACAGATTTTTGTCTTTTACCATATTAACTAATCCTCTACCACTTAAATTACACTAAGCTCAGGGATTATTTCTTTCAATGTGAATGACTTGTCCAAGTGAATTTCTATCCATACGAATTACTTGCACATGTTCATTGCACAATACATGGTAACATGCCACATGTTCAACCACTTTATCATTCAATAAAAATGGCAGAAGATTGTAACAGGGTCTCAACTGAAACCCTGTTACTAGAGGGACATGGACAGCTGAAGACAATTATTAATTGGGGGAAGGAGGCAGGCCACTCCCACCGAGAGCCAATGAGGCCTGGGCCTGAAGTATAAGAGGGAGAGAAGGCTGGGGAGAAATTGGTTTCGGGCACTGCAATCCAAGGAGATGCCACTGAGGACACGGCTACAAAGGATCCTGAGGGTGGATCCTAGACACAGGAGTCTATACAAGGATGACAAGAGTCCCAGGACTGGCTGCCCTCCTCTCTATGTACCTGGAGTCCACGCCAGTAATGGAGAGTCAGAGAGAAGCAGAGCCGCAATGCGGGAAAAAACATGGCTCCATGCCAGGATTCGGCGAAGGTACTCAGGAGAAAAGGGGAGCGGGGAACGCCTGACCCGGCCCTGAGGAGGCAGGGATTCAGCACCCCACACCTGAAGAGAAGGGGGTCAGGGAAAAGAGACCCCTAGAATGCGGCGGGCCCCAATCCAGTGAAAGATGCGGCAAGGGAATGTTCGTGGGGCCGCTAACGAGCTGCTAATGAGATAATTAGCAGCAGATATTGGGGCTTTATGTGGTACTTACCTATTCTATAAGTGGACAGGGATCAGCCTGGAGGCCCGGGGGATCCCCAAGATTGGTCTGTTGGACTGCTTCCTCCTCCAAGGGGGGGTTCCTGTAAATAAGAGAAAGAAAGAGCTTAATAAAAGCACCTGTATCATACCCCGATCCAGCGTGGTCCTTCTTGTGAGTACTCGCTCGAATAACACCTCCTTCCTCCCTATTTCTATTGAGATCAAAGTCGTGGTAGGTGAGACTCAAGAGGCTTAGGAGGTACTCTGCACGGACATGCTGACAAAGTGGTGCATTGGCCGGAAACCGGAGGGCTGGGTGGACGCTATGGATATGCAGGCACCCACAGACTGGCAGCTGGCACACGGCTTCATGCTGAGATTTCTCCAGGGTCAGCAGGCTCAGGTGGAGGAGATGGTGAGGATGCAGAACCAGGAGGCGGAAGCCAGGATCCAGCTGTGGGCCTGTCAGCAGGACCTTTGTGAAAAGATCGCAGTCCAACAGATGTCCTTGGTAAGAGAAGGTGGTGGGCCAGGACTACCCCAAATGACAGGGGAAGATGACGTAGAGACCTACTTGGAGGAGTCTGAATGGGCGGTGACAGCTGCAAAATGTGACCCGGGGAGTTGGGCTGCCAGGTTGGGGCCACTCCTCATTGGCCCAGCCCAGGCCGCCTACCAGGCCCTCAGGTGAAATCAGCAATTCTGTATGAATTAGAAATTTCACCAGAGATGTACCAGTACAAATTCCAGGCCAAGAAGGGACCCAAAGGGGGCCAGCCTTGACTGTTAGCACAGGCCCTCTGAGACCTAGCGGAATAATGGTTACGACCAGAAGAACATACTACTCAGGAGGTAGTAGACATGATAGTACTGGAACAATTTTTAACAGATCTCACGGGTAGTGCCCAGAGGTGGGTCCAGTGCCATCAACCTAAGACGGTGGAAGAGGCACTCCACCTAGCAGAAGACTATGCCACAACAGAGGGGGAAGGAGAAAAACCCGAGAGAGAGAGAGGTGGCAGACCAAGTTCCGCCCTCTGACTGAACACAACTGCCCCTCCTAGGCGGGGAGAGGCCATACGAAGGGAGGGACGCACAGGGGCTACCCTGAAGTGAGATGTTGCCAGTGTGGGGAGAAAGGCCATATTTCCCAGTTTTTTCCTAGGTCAGTCCGCGACCTGAGTCCCAGGATGGAAAGGCACAATGAGAAAATGGATGGCAGTTTCAGCCAGCATTGAGACCCAGGCCAGAAGAGCAAGCCAGTAGTGGAGGTCCGCAAAGGTAACACGATTATACTGGCTGTAGTAGATACAGGATGCTCCCAATCTATGGTGCGCAGTTATTTCTTGCCTCCACATCTAGGAACCACCAGCACCCCAGTCTCCATGATATGTATGCATGGTGCGGTTTACACCTACCCGCAAAGTAGGCTGGAGCTCTCGGTACTAGGACAGACAGAAGAGCTCCTGGTTGGCATAGCCAAAACCTTGCCCTGTCTGATGCTGCTGGGGTTGGATTGGCCACACCTGAGGGAGGTAGTCCGCCAGCGGATGCTGGATGTGCCCGGAGAAGATGAAGTGAGGCCCCAGACCCTCTGCTTTGGGGACACGGAAGAAAGCCTGAACATTGACTGGATGGTGGAAGGAAACTTCCACCAAGAACAACAAGACCCCTGGCTCCAGAACTTATGGAAATCCCAGCGTGAGGAACTGGAGGGAGCGACTGGGACTGCCCTGAGACCCCCCCAAGCCCCACGTTACAAGGTAAGAAGGGGCCTGCTTTACCGGGTAGAAGACCTGGAAGAGGGAGGAGAGGGAGCCCAGATCCTGGTGCTCCAGAGATACTGAGAGGGCTTGTTACGGGTCGCCTATACCCTGTCCATGGGAGGACACCTGGTGTGCGATAAGGTGGAGGCCAGACTGAAATGCGAAGTCTTTTGGCCTGGCAGATATAAAATGACAGAAAAATTCTGTGTGGAATGTCCGGAATGCCACAAGACACCGGGGGTAAAACCAGAGCGAGTCCCTTTAATACCCATGCCACTGATCAAACATCTGTCTGACCGCATCGCCTTGGACATAGCTGGGCCCTTCCCGCACAGCAGGACAGGATACCAATTTATCCTGGTGATCATAGATTATGCCACTTGGTTCCTCAAGGCCATGCCATTGAGATCAGTGACGGCCCCAGTGATAGTTATCGCATTACTACGATGGATTGCCTGGGTGAGGATACCCTGGGAGATCTTAACCAACCAGGGAAAAAAATTTATGTTTAAAATTCTAACAGGGGTTTGCCAGGTGCTGAAGATAAGGCAATTATGCACCTTAGTATATCATCCCCAGACGGATGGGCTGGTAGAACAGTTTAACCATATCCTTAAGGAGATGCTCAGGGCGTGTATACAGGGCGATCCTCAGGAGTGGGATGCCCTGTTTCCCCTGTTGCTCTTCACTATAAGAGAAGCCCCACAGGCCTTAATGGGATTTCCCCCATTTGAATTAATTTACGGTCATAGTCCTCGAGGGTTACTAGACCTCATATGCGAAGACTGGACGCAAGCTTGAATGGACCCATCCCAGCCCCAAGTGGTGAGGGAGTTCTGAGAGTGATTACAGAAGGCGCAGGAGATAGCGCGGAGACGCTTCAGCCAGAACCAAGAGAGACAGAGACAATAGTATGACTCCCGAGCCGCTGAGAGAGAGCTGCAGGTAGGAGACTGTGTGGTGGTGTTACTCCCAGATAATACCCTGTACCCGCCAGGCTATGCTTGCTCCTGAGGCCACCGCCCTTTAGATGTCGGTCTTGCCCCAGGACCCTTGAGGGCAAAGCTGATGTTCTTTCCCACGTCACTGCCCCCGCTCTCGCCTGCCACATCTTGATGTATCTTCAATGGGAGGGAGTCAACTGATGGGTTCTTGTTGCCTGGGTCCTCCTGACAGATGTACACGGGGCTCCAACCACCCCTGCACCCCGGCCTCACGCCACCTTCTGGAGCTGGCCCGGAGGAGCAGGCACGTAGCTCCTCTCGCCCATCTGCCGCCCTCCTTTACCCCTCTTTTATATGCTAAAAGGGTCGAGCCTCTCCAGTTACAAACCTGGCTCCAGACCCTCAGCTCCTAGGGCCTATGTTTCTAAAAGACCTGGTCACCTGCAGTCCCAACGACGATCCCGCCCTGATCTGACTCCTCCTCTGGGCTCCTCATTGCCCCACAGCGCCCCGCGTGCACCTGGCTCCAGCGGGTCCTCCGTGGTGATTTTAACTTCGCAGCTATCCAATGTGGGCGCCTCCCGCCAACTCCTGGCCGCTGCTGCTGGCTCCTTCTCTCCGGCTCTTCTGGATCTGGCTCCCCATCCTTCCCCGGGTGCCATGGGGCCTCTCCCTCTTCTTCCTCCATCCACATCTTTCCTTCTTCGGGGCCATCCGCCCCCTTCGTTGCAGCTGCTGCCGCTTTTATTCGCACCGGCCGATGTTCACCGCTGAAGTCACCGGCCGGCCGCAGCTGGATGAAGAGCTGGCTCACGAGCCGCACGACTTTCCCCAGAGCCTTGCCTCCTGCTGCCGGTGAGTTTTCAGGGTCACCCCGGCCCCCGGGACATACCCACAAGCTGATGGCCCAGTGGCAAGGGCCCTTTCATGTGATGCGATGTACAGGATCAGTGAACTATGAAGTCTTACAAATGACACCGATGCAGCAAAGACAAATTTATCACATCAGCCTCCTGCGGAAATTGTGTCAGGGGGACTGGGAGAGCCGGAGGACGAGATGGAGGAAGGGAATGAAACAGTGGTGCAAGACTTAACTGGAGCCTGAGAGATGCCCCAGGCAAGCTGAAATAAAAATCCTGATAGCCGAATTCCAAGACGTGTTCAAGGAAATACCAGGGGAAGCTAAGGGAGTCTACCATCATATTGTAACTCCACCAGGACAAGTAATTAGAGATCACTGGAGGAGGTTACCACACCATTTATGGCCGGTCGTCTGGCAAGAAATTGACCAGATGAAGAAGTGAAGGATTACTGAAGAGTCCAGAAGTCCCTGGAGGAGCCCCATAGGATGGATCTATCCGCTTGTGCATTGATTACTGGAAGCTAAATGAGATTGCTAGATCTGATGCCTTCCTGATGCCTCAGATTGATGACATGCTAGAGGAGATAGGCCAGGCCCAATTTATGTCTATGCTCAACCTCACAAAGGGGTACTAGCAAATCGCAATGGCAAGAGAAGACAAAGAAAAGATGGCTTTTGGGACTCCATGGGGGCTTTTCCAGTTCAAGAGAATGCTGTTTGGACTATGTGGGGTGGCTGCCTTCTTCCAGTGGTTAATGGAACAACTACTTGCCCCACATCAAGACTATGTGGTGGCCTACATAGACGACATTATCATCTTTTCCCTCAGCTGGGATACCCATTGCAAACATCTTTGGCAGGTACTGGGGAGTCTCGGACGAGCGGGGCTCACAGCAAACCTGAAAAAATGTGCCCTGGGGAAGAAGGAAGCACAATACTTCGAGTTTATGGTAGGCCAAGGGGTCATCAAGCCCATGTCAGATAAGGTGGCAGCCATAAGGCAACACCCCCTACCGAAAACATTGAAACAACTCCGGTCCTTCCTACGGTTCACCAATTATTACCAGTGGTTCGTCTCTAACTTTTCAGAAAAGGCAGCCCCACTGACAGAAGTGACAAAGGGATACCACATCCCAATTTCCTGGAACTCAGAAGCCCTACAGGCTTTCAACCAACTGAAAGATGTCATGTCAACATCCAGTCCTGTATAGGGCAGACTTTCAGAAAACCTTTTTCTTACAAACAGATGCCTTGGCAGTTGTGCTAGGCGCCATACTATTTCAGAAGGAAGAGGGGGCCGAGAGACCAGTGGCATTCGCTAGTCGAAAACTTAAACCCACCGAGGCCCATTACTGTACCACTGAAAAAGAATGTCTAGCTATACGATGGGGAATAGAACTCTTTCAGTACTACCTATTAGGTAGGAAGTTCGTGCTTATCACGGATGATGTGCCCCTGCGGTGGTTAAGTGTGGCAAGATTGAACAATGCTAGGCTTATGAGATGGTCCCTAGCATTGCAAACTTTCTGTTTTGCAGTGGAACATCAAGCAGGACGAAGAAGTGGAAATGTAGATTTCTTATCCCACCTAGGAGACGTCCCCATCCAGGACACAAAATCCAGCAAGGGGAATACACCAGAATGTCAAGGATCAAGTTAAGGACCTCCTCATGTGAGCGAGAATGGTCAAGGAGAAATGCTTGCCTCTCTTCTTTTTTTGTGGGGACAGTTGCCCTTCCTTTTTTTTTAACTTTCTTTTTTCCCTTTGGGGGGATAGGACCAAGTAACTGGAGGGGGAGGTGTGTAACAGGGTCCCGACTGAAGCCCTGTTACTAGAGGGATGTGGACAGCTGAAGACAATTATTTACTTGGGGGAAGGAGGTGGGACAATGAGGCCCGGGCCCAAAGTATAAGAGAGAGAGAAGGCTGGGGAAAAATTGCCTTTGGGCACTGCAACCCAAGGAGACACCACTGAGGACGCAGCTACAAAGGATCCTGAAGGTGGATCCTAGATGCAGGAATCCATATGAGGATGACAACGTCCATATGAGGATGACAACTGGCTACCCTCCTCTCTACGTACCAGGAGTCCACGCCGGCAACGGAAAGTCAGAGAGAAGCGGAGTCGCAACGCGAGAAAAGCTGCAGCTCCGTGCCAGGATGTGGCAAAAGTACTCAGGAGAAAAGGGGAGTGGGGAACGCCTGACCCAGCCCTGAGGAGTCAGGGATTCGGCACCTCAAACCCGAAGAGAAGGGGATCAGGGAAAAGAAACCCCTAGAACGTGGCAGGCCCCAATCCACCGAAAGACGTGGCAAGGGAATGTTGGTAAGGCTGCTAACAAGCCGCTAATGAGATAATTAGCAGCAGATATTGGGACTTTACATGGTACTTACCTGTTGTATAAGCGGACAGGGATCAGCTTGGAGGCCCAGGGGATCCCCAAGATCCGTCTGTCGGACTGCTTCCTCCTCCGAGGGGGGTTCCTGTAAATAAGAGAAAGAAAGCTTAATAAAAGCATCTGTATCATACCCCAATCCAGCATGGTGCTTCCCGCAGGTACTCAGCTCAGTAACACCTCCTTCCTCCCTATTTCTATTGAGATCAAAGTCATGGCAGGTGAAAATCAAGAGGTTTAGGGGGTACTCTGCATGGACGCGCTGACAAAGATGTTACACTTTTAACACCTTTGTGGCTCATTTGGATTTTGCTTTACTTTGTACATGTGGGATGGAACTCCTTAATCCCCAGCTGCCAGGGCCTGTGTAGCCAGCTGCAGACATGCCATTAAAAAGTCCCTAGTATGTACAGGTGTGGATCCAAGGAGCTCCCTCATCCTGACCTGCCTGCACTGTGGACTGTGGATGTTATGTTCCCCAATCCCGAGTTGCCTGGGGTTCAGGGTGCTCCCTGAACCCCAAGTGCCCATGACCCAATGCATACATGCAGCCAGCTGCATGGCCCAACAGACACATGATGGGATCTGAGGAACAGCATATTCAAGGCAAACATTCTTTGAAGGAATGTGACCTTTGTTGAAGACAAGCTAGAAATTCTGGGAAAGGTCGAACAGATGGCTTAGAGTCTAAACCTTAGACTACCCAAATAAATTTTGAGAATAGAAGAAAAGGTGAAGGAGAGAAAAAGGTTATGTTTATACGCAAAGGCCCTCAAGAGAAGGAGATCTCAAGCAGTTATTTGATCTGAGACACTGCTGCAAAATCTAACTCTGTTACAGACTGAGGCTGCAAACTAAATTGTGTCTGCATGTCGCTGGGGCAGATCTGCTGCTGGTAAAAATGCTCACAGTTCCATCTGAATGGAACACAACAATTAACTCCAGCTGAGGTCCTGCCCAAGAGAAAGAAGAATAGATAACAGAGCAGCTTAGGGAATGGTGCACTCTGTTACAGGGAACCAAATGTTTGGTTCTCCTAACTTCCTCAGATCAGTAGTTTGGGATATATTCCAGACAGCTGAAAAATTGGCTATAGCTTATAAAATATGCTCAAACTGCTGATTTCTTTCCATGCTATGGAGGTGAACATTCAACTACTAAGAAATGTAAGGCACATTGACACCTTAAAAGGTAAGGTAGATTTGAAAATGCAAAGTTCTTGGAAAATGATCTATAAATATCTACTTGGGTAGAAAATATTAGATAGTACAGGGTATTTAATTTTAGCAGATACATAATAAAATCCAAGGCAGGAAGATGAAGCTAGATAAAGTAATTCTGAGTAGAAATAAAGTGGACATTTTTTTAACAGTAAAGACAGTAACCATTGGAGAAATTACCAAGGGATATGGTGGATTTTCCATTATTTACTGTCTTTAAATCAAGATGGATTTTTCCACCTAAAAGATAGATCTAGTCCATCCACACAATATGGGCAGCATCATGTTGCTGTGTGAAAATATATGGCATTACTCATGTAGGTGTGGAATTAGATGGTCATAATGGTCCATGCTGGATTTAAAATATATAAAATTTATCCCTTGCATAAGAGTCCTGCAACACTGCTGAAGTTAACAAATTTTGTTGCTTATTCTTATTGAGTTGAATTTGGCCCAATATACATTTGACATTTGGTTTTATTACTATAATGAGTATCGTAGAAGCACTCAGAGGTGATATCTGGTAATCATGTCTGGGAAGAAGACTAATTTTTAAAAGTTGTGTTTTATAACTATGTCCTCATTTTAAATGCAAAGAGCAGAACTGTTAGTTTGCTTGGTGGTGTAGCTGGCATCGTAGTTGCATCCCAACAAACCACAAATAATACGCTCTTAGACCACCTAGATAACACTTAAACATTGCATGTGTAGTAACAAATCATCCCTTTTATTAACAGCTCCAGGGCAAATGGACATGAAAGAATGATTTAATGAGATACTGCATCATTTTAAGATGTCAGTTTTTATAGAATATACTGTGCTCTTAATGGGATCATGAAACAGCTTCTGGAGTTTAAGGTCAAATGCATTTTAAAAATTACAGGAAAGTTGTTTTGTCCTTTTTTCCGTCACTTACCAAAACTAATATGGTCATTGTACATTAGCACACTCATATCACCAGGGAACCATGTCTCTCAATTCCAATACTAATACAAAAGAGTTGACCACCCATGATAAGTACATAAATGCCAAGGATATTCCAATGATTATCTTGGAATATTTATTGCCATATTTATTGTAGTTTAACTACCTAACTAAGGCAGACAGATAGCTGCATTCAGTTCTTGTCAGAGCTGGGATCTTGGAACAAAGTTTAATATTAAGTTCAGAATGATTAAGTTTCAACGATAAGAAATAAAGAAAGCAAGTAGTGTGTGACACTTTAAAATGAAAAATTACTATCCCTGGGACGGTGTGCTAGATTTAGCAAAAGCAGTCAATCTTCACACCTTATGAGTAATAATCCATACCTACCGAATTGTTCCATAAATTGTTATGAATAGGGGATGGCAAAAATTAATAATGAAGTTTTCATTTAAAAGGAAATTAAGACAATATGGCAAAGAGCATGTAGGAAAACAATCCCTTTTAAAAAATCCCAGAATTACTTTCTGATGCAGTGAAGGTCAGGCTTTAAAAGAGATATACACTGCAAGAGGCATGCAGAAATAGAGTTTCAAAGCAAGACTGGTCCATACAAATTGTGCTTAGATACCATGAATGGCATCAATATAAATAGCTAGAGAGGACAGTTATGCCTGTAGTAAAAACTGTGTGGATAAAGCTGGTAAGAAAAATCAAATTCTGGACTCACCAGGCAGCATTTTTCCTCTCTCAGTCCTGGTCAGAGATGTCTGGGGAAGCAGGGATCCTGTTATGGACCACAGCAAGGGAGACTGCCTCCATGCAGAATTAATTTTATACAGGAGGTTAATGCTAGATTTCTGTCTATTTCTCTCTAGCAATAGAATTTCTGCTGAATTCCTACTCATATCAGTTCATATATGGCTACCTGGGATGCTCCTGATGCAGAGGAAACCCAGAAGAAAACAATGCATCTTCCTGCTCTGTTATCCTCTGCTCAAGTGTCTGCATGGTAATCTGTGAATTGAGTACCTGCAGCACTTCACGCTTTCCTATCCAGCTCCAACCTCAGTCTATTCATTCCCACTCAGCTCCATCTTTGCTGAGACCCCCTTGGAAGTGACTACAGAAAACAATGGCGTAATGGGGCATTATGTCCCCAGTGTTTACTCTGAAAAGATGATATCCCTAGACAGACAGCTGGGACCTTTTGCCCAAACCACCAACAGCCAATTTGGGCCTGAACATTTTTCTGGTGGAGCTATGAAATTAGATAAGCAATTTACTTTAAGGACAAATGGCAACACAAATAACATTCTTGTGAATGCTTTTTAAAATCCAGCATTCTTTGAAAACTGTCAGATGGACAGCCCACCTAAGCTGTTGTGGAATAAACAAGAGTTTCTTTTTTATCATCCAGCTTTACAGTCACAATGTGATCAAATTTTATTTTCTTGTGAGCATGTTTAATGGACAAAAGGCTCTTACGTGTTATTACTGCTTACTGCTAATATGCAGTATATAATACAGACCAAAAAATGCACCCAGAAGAGTTTCTTTCTTATGTTCCATTCCTTTCATTATAGTAAAGAATCGAATTTTTCTGGGTCAGAGAGAATCTTTATGGTCATGTCCACTCAAGACAGCATATGCGTGTTGCAGCGTCTCAAAGCACTTTGAAATGTGGCAGAAGGTACACCACGAATGAAAAAATGTTCCCTGCATTGCAAATATTCAGCATGGACTCTTAAGTTCCGGGAATCTTGGTAACAAAAGAAAACATGCTAGCAAAAAGCAGCACAAGGCACACTCTTGAAGCATGCCCTAAAGCAGCTGGAAGCTGGGACCTCCAAAGAGATGATCTAGCACCTGGCCAGAGTGTCTCTACCTGCTGCATGCGCCTGCTGCTCTAGATTGTTGCCTCAGTGTGTTGGAGAAAAGAGAAGCAGGGCAAAGCTGTCAGTAGTGGCTTGGAGCTGGCTGGAACCCAGACTCAGTCCCCAGTAAGCACGGGCATGGGAGTCAGGGGACTGTGGGGTGGGGGGCTGTATAGGAGGGGTGGGTTTCCTGTCTACCATCCCCACAGCACACAGTTCCAGCAGCAGCCAACAGCAGGACCTCAAAGTGCTCATGGACTGCTGCAGGCAGAGCCCCCTGGCAGCTCACTATGCCACCTGATACCCGGGGGCTACATGCAGTGCACGGAGATGGTCTAGTCTATTGATGCACGCATTTGAATGGAACCGGGCCAGCTCCTGCTGCCACCTGAGGCTCCCAGGACAGCATGCAGGACCGCACCATCAGGCTAGGCCAGCTTCTGCCTCTACATGCCCACCACATGGAGGCAGGAGCTGGCCCAGCTCTATGGCATGTGGGCCATGTGGAGGCAGGAGCTGGCCCAGCCTGATGGTGCCTGGCTCTTGCCTGCAGTGTTGCTCCTATATGAAGGCATGTACCAGTGGGCTGGGCTGGATCCAACTGCCACATGTAGCCTTCAGGTCTCAGGCAGCACCATGCACTACCGGGGCTCTGCCTGCAGCAGGCCATGAGTGCCCTGAGGGCCTGCTTCCTGGCTGCTGCTGCTGTGGAGGGGGGGCTGTGCACCATGGGGGGGCAGGGGACCCACCCCTCCCAGACAGTTCTGTCATCCCCACACAGTCCCCCACAAACCCCACATCCATGAACCGCCC
>NW_017728947.1:73797424-73799031 GCF_001723895.1 Crocodylus porosus
AGGAGCCCCTAGACCTGATTGAAGACTGTGCTTTGCAGGTCCAGAGGACTTCAGGACAGGGCCCCCAGTGTAAATAAAAGCCCAGCATGCTCAGCTGTGGGCCCTGCAGGGGGGCTAGTTTGTGTGCTGTGGGGGGGCTTCACCCCTCCTGAGCAGCCCCCCCACAAGCCCCCCCACAATCCACCCCCAAACTCCAAACTCAGAAACAGGGTGAGGAGCCCCTAGACCTGATTGAAGACTGTGCTTTGCAGGTCCAGAGGACTTCAGGACAGGGCCCCCAGTGTAAATAAAAGCCCAGCATGCTCAGCACACTGGGCATACATGGCAAGGGATGGTGAGGAGAGAGGAGCTCTGAAGAAGACCATCACTGGGACCTTGCCTGAGCCTCAACGGTGCACAGGTCAGCACATGGAGAGCTGACCCTGGGAGCAGCTCGAGGCTGCTCGGGCCCCACATGGTATGTAGGTCTGTGCATGGAGAGCTGGCCCTGGGAGCAGCTCGAGGCTATTCAAGTTAGCTCCAGCTTTAGGCCGGGTAGCCAGAGCCTTATAGTGTGGCTCAGCATTAAACTAAAAGAGCCCTGGTGCCCAGAGCAGGGCCTGAGAAGGGGAAAGACCCTCAGTGTAAGGCTGGTGAGCTAAAGCCAGTGAGGGCCTGGCTCCTATAGGAGCTCCCTGGGTGCCCAGTGCAGGGCACAGGGCCCAGAGGGAAGGGCCCTCAACTCAAGGATGGCCACTCCAGGAGGCCTGAGATAGTGTGGGGACCCAGAGGCCAAATCAACAGACCCCAGAGGAAGGACTGTGAGTTACCAGGAACCCAGGTCCTGCAGGGGAGGTGCCCTCGGCAAGGGACCCTGGGAGGGGTGGGCAGAGGTCCCACACACCCTCTGCTCTCCAGAGTCAAAGGGGAGGAGACCCCAAATATACACTGGAACACCCAGGGGGCCTAGGGGAAGAAGACCTTATCCCATTTGAGGGACCAAGTGGCTGGAACTCAGATAGGGTGTGTTTGATATCTGGTATAGTTATGTTTTTATTTGGTATCTATTGTTATTGTTGGTATTATAAATTGTTGGGTGGATTAATTCTGTATAATGGGCTATGTAAGGATGTCTTTATTAGCTAACCCACTTGTAATATAAACTTTCTTGATTGATTGCCTTGGGATCCACTCCTCTTCTGGGCCTGGGGCATGGGTACTTACCTGAATGCCCTCCCTGGGGCAGACTTCCTCTTGCTAACAGTCCTTTATATGAATATTTGTAGCTATACCTGTAACTATATCTATCTTAAAGAATTTTATATATAAATATCTGTAACTCAGTAAGTTGTATATAGTTAAGAACTTTGGACCTGGGCTAACTCTATAGAGGAAAGAGGGATCCTCCCACAATTCGGGCATCCCTCTCACAGCACCCCTTCCTGCTTACCCATACCATCTCGTTGAGAATAGGGAACACCCTTGGGTGTATCCGGGTTACAATTAAAAAAAAACCAAAAGCAAATCCCAAAGTGTATAGATATTTAGAATTTATTATATTATGATGACAGAGGCACTGGTAGGCTTCCAAATTGTTTTAAAATTGTAAATATATCAATAAAACATTG
>NW_017728947.1:73799158-73833437 GCF_001723895.1 Crocodylus porosus
TATATATATATATATGTATATATGTGTGTATATATATGTATATATGTGTGTATATATATATATATGTAATGGTGTTTCATTTTAATCACAGAAGAACACAGATTATGGGTATTTTAATGAAAGAATTTGGGTTTTTATCAGAGAAAATGTGATTTTTAAACAGGGAACACCAGGATTCCTGATGGTGAGGCAAGTGGTGGGACCTGGACAGAGAAGCCTGCTCAGAGCCGGGCTTGGTGTCCTCCTGGCCTCACCTGGTAGGTGAGGTGGCTGACCTGGCCATTTGGGGCCAGGAGGACACACTCTGACAGTTCAGAATTGGCCACCACAATGAACACATCTTCTGGGTGATAGCTGCCCACATGGCAGAGTGGAGACACCACAAACCATGACAGCAGTGCTTCCTAAAGGCCAATTGTACAGCCACAGCCCATTGACAGCTGGCCCAGAAGTGCAGGCAGGTCTGCTGCAATGCCCGTACCACAGCCCAGGTGGCTGTGTAGTCCCTGTCTGGGGCTGGCCAATGTACAGCCATGGGGCAGAAGGTTCAAGTGTGTGGATAGTGTCACAGGTGGCAGCAAGTCACAGCCAGGCAGCATCCCCGACTTCCCAGAACAGGGGCCACCCTAGGTTAGGACTTCTTCAGCAGTCCAGCTGGCACAAGGGGCTACTGTCCTCAGATACCAACTGGCTGGGCACTGGTCTAGGCTTGCTGCAGGTGGCACTTGTTCCTGGAATGACTTGTTCCACGCTCTTGATTGGGACCAGATGACTCCAGGGTTCTGGCTTTGCCTCATTACAATCCTTGATCTCACCTCCCTCTGTCTGTATAAAGCCGTCCATCATGCATCCATTCATCCAGTTTCCAGGAACCCATCCTCTCAGCATTTGCTACCTTAAGCTGTAACCTTGTATTATGGTACTCAGTTTGGGCACAATGTATTTTCACCCTGGTGGAGTGAATTTCACATCCACCTCCTGTTAGTTTTTATTTCACCAAAGATTCGTAGATTTCATAGACACTAGGGGCTGGAAGGGACCTCATGAGATCATCAAGTCCAGCTCCCCCACCATAGGCAGGAAGTCAGCCTGCTTCAAAAAACATCTGGATATTTTTCTTGCTGGGATCAAGTGATTTTTCAAGTAATTCCAGCAAGAAAAATATCCAGATTTTTTTAAACAGTCCAGAGTAGGTGCTTGCACCACCTCTGGGGGGAGTTGTTTCAGACCCTAGACACTCACACCGTAAATATTTTTTTCTTATGTCTAGTGTAAATCAGCCTTCCTGGTGTTTATGGCTGTTAGACCTTGTTATCCCTTGGGGAGTTCTGGTGAACAGCTGTTCTCCCAGGTCCTGATATACCCCTTATATAATTGTAGGTTGCTACCATGTCCCCCCTGAGTTTTCTCTTTTCCAGACTGAAGAGTCCCAAATCCCTCAGCCTTTCCTTGTACAGCCTGCCCTCATAAGTTAGGCCTAAAGAGATTCCACAGCTCACCTCAGAGGAAAGCTTGCATCCTAATGGGTAAATAGTCCCTGGGACTACAAATATCCACAAGATAAAGCCATACAAACAATGGAAGCTTGGGACAGTCCCCAAGGAGGACTATACAACAACAGCCCGCACTTGTAGGGAGCAGATTAGAAAGGCTGAATTTAATCTAGCAACAGAAATCTAAGACACTAAGAAGTCCTTCTTTAGGTATGTAGGGAACAGAAGGTAAACAAATGGAAGCATGTGGGCATTATTTAACAATTCAGAACAGTTGGTTACTGACACTCAAAAGAAAACTTAACTCCTGAATGACTACTTTGCTTTGGTATTTCACTGAATTAAGGAGAAAATCATACTAGATAAGGTTCAGAATGGGCATGCTGGGAATGAACACCTTCCTATTCATGTTGACCTGGTGCATGATCAGTTAGAAAAGTTAGACATTTATAAATCAGCAGGACCAGATGAACTTGATCCACAAGTGCTGAAGTAGCTGGCCATAGTCATCGTGGAACCTCTGGTGAAACTCTTCCAGAACTCATAGCACTTGGGGGAGGTCCCTGAAGACTGAAAGAGGGCCAATGTTGTGCCCATCGTCAAGAACGGGAGGAGAGAGGACCCAGGCAACTATAGGTCAATTAGTCTAACTTCTACCCGAGGGAAGATCCTAGAAAAATTCATCAAGGAATCTATGTGCAATATGCTTGCAGAAGGTAGGATTCTGAATGACAAGCAGCATGGCTTCATCATGGACAGGTCTTGTCTTACCAATCTCATCTCCTGGTATGGCCAGGTAACTCACCTCCTGGATAAGAGACAGGAGGCTGACATTGTATACCTAGATTTCCAAAAGGTCTTTGATCTGGTATCCCATGATGTTCTCACAGGAAAATTGGAGGATTGTGGGCTTAATGTCTTGACAGTTAGGTGAGTAGGATGCTGGGTGTGAGGTAGGACCCAAAGAGTTCTAATGAATAGATCTGTGTCTTCCTGGCAAGAAGTGGCCAGTGGTGTCCCTCAGGGGTTGGTGCTTGGTCCAATACTTTTCAAAATCTTTATCAATGATTTGGATATGGGGGTGGAGAGATCACTGGCCAAATTTGCAAATGACACCAAGTTATGAGGGAGCATGGTCATGCTTGAAAATAGACTGCAGGTATAGGTGGACCTAGACAGGATGTCAAGTTGGGCAGATAGGAACTAGATGAAGTTCAACATTGAGAAATGTAAAGTGCTCCATCTGGGAACAAACAATCCCCAACATACTTACAGACTTGGTGGTGCCAAACGGACTAGCACCATGACTAAAAGAGACCTACATGTAATAACAGACCACAGTATGAACACGAGCCATCAGTGTGATGCTGTAGCTAGCAAGGTAAACAATAATCTGGCATGCATCAACCAATGCATCTCAAGCAAAAACAAGGAAGGGATTCTTTCACTTGACTCAGCATTGGTGAGACTGCAGCTGGAATACTACATCCAATTCTGAGTTTCAACAAGAATGTGGAAAAGCTTGAGAGAGTCTAGAGACGAGCCACCCATATGATCAGAGACTTGCAAGGCAAGTCATATGAGGAAAAGCCAAGGGAAAGAGAAGGCTGACAGAGGACTCAGTAGCAGCTTACTGCTATATCAGGGGAACAAATCAAGGGCTCGGTGAACAACAGTTCACCAGGGCACCCTTGGGGAAAACCAGGAGTAATGACCACAAACTCCTGGAAGACCATTTCAGACTTAACACTAGGAAAAACTTCTCCACAGTTGGGCTGACCAGAGCGTGGAATAAACTCCCTCCAGAAGGGGTGTAATCACCTACCCCGGAAATCTTCAAGAGGAGACTGGACAGTCACCTCACTGGGGTCAACTAACCCCAGTTGTCTTTCCTGCCTCATGCAGTGGGGCTGGACCTGATATTTTCCAAGGTGTCTTCCAGCCCCTTTCAATCTATGAATCTATGAACACAGTCCCACGGTCCCCGGGCACCTTCCTGGCCAGAGCCTCCTTCCTGGTTACATACAGGGCCTACTTGGCCAGGGCTAGAAGGAGGCTCACCAGGAGGTCCCAGGACTTGGTGGGGCCATGGATGGGGTGCCCAAAAAATAAAAAGCTGGGAGATAATGTTCATCCAGAACCTCAGGAGGAGGTTCTGGAGATGGAGATGTGAGACAGCTGAAAATTATGTCTGTGTGATAAAGGTGTTTGCTGAAGGCTCTGTGAGGATTAGACCAGGTGTTTTTTGTCATTTGTATTGTAAGCTGTATGTTGTTGCTAAGTGCCTAATTAAAATTAAAGATTAGTGAGGCCTTGTATGTAGTGAGGCCAAGTAAATTTAGCAAGGCCTTGTAGAAGAAGTAGTAGGCCCTATGGCGTAGTCAAAATTAACCTTATCCGAAGAATGCAAAGGCTTGTACTGCTATTGGTCAGTCCTAAGGAAAGTTTGTAGTGGGAGAATCTGAATGGCTGTAAATTATCAGCATAGTTCAGAAGTTATAAATTGGCTAGCACATCCAGAAATCATTAGAAGAAAGATGCAGCAGTGTGAGAGAAGCTACTGATTTAAAATTAGCTGCTGATCTGGATTCGGTGGGCAGAATTCAATCTCAAGGAGCCCAAGGACTGAATACCAGGTTCCTTCCTGGTACCCCTCGGACAGTGCAGATCAGGGATGCCTGACTTCGCTGAGCTTTATAGGAGAGGAACTTGTCATACATCAGGCATCAGAGGGGACTGCCGATAAGTTGCCAATGCGCATTGTTATTGTCTGTCATTGTTGTCTTATTATACTATGCGTAGTTGTGTTTTTAAGTCAATAAACTTTCTTGCCTTTTACTTGCAAACTCACTGTCAATCCTGAACCCTCCACTGATAGCTGGGACAAGATGGAGGGGCTGCAGCCTGGCACACTCGAGTGTCATGTGTGCCAGGGTCTCCCTCTGCCTGTAGAAGAGGCATGAGACCAAGGTGTTGGTAAAGCTCTCCACATACATGACCATGGTGACAGTTCCATTGAGGAGCCACCAGCTGAGGTCCCCAGTGGCTTGTGGGATGAGGGTGGAATACAGGCTTAGCAACTGGGGCATGCTAGCTACACCCTTGCTGAGCAGGTCCTATCACTTGGTGTCTGGGCGGGATGCGAGGGTGCATGGTGGATAGTGCAGTGCACGAGCATGTAGATTTGGAGGTGACAGACGATAGAGAGGTGGACCCACTTGGTGTCCTCTAGCCAGCTCAGATGGTGGAGGGGGGAGTGCCACAAGGCCAGCAAGGCACTGGCCCTACAACAAACTCTGACAGGCTGGAGGATATGGGGGTATGGGGACAACCATTGCACAGGACCTGGTCAACAAAGGCAAGGGTGTCAGGAGGTAAGTCAGATTTCACCTCCTGCACTAGGTGGCAGGTCACACGCACCATGGGTAAACCCATGCGCCGGGCCAACGTAGCGGGGTCCACCCATGCCCACCTATCATAGTGCCTACCATGGGCTCCTGCTCAGAACTGGCCAGTAGCCTTGAAGCCTCTTCCACTGGGATTACCCATTTTATCTTTCCTTGGGGTGGAATGTTAGACACAGCTGGGGAGGCCCCTGGAAGCTAGGCCACTCTTTCCCCCATGCGGCGGTCGATGGGGGCGGGGGGCATCCTCTACTTTGGAGGGCTCCAGTTGCATCTGGGCCTTCCACTTGGCTTCCACCTGCACCCACTTAGCCATGGGGTGGTCCTCAGGTGGACAAGCTCCAGTAAGAGAAGGTGGGGGTTAGGAGGATGAGGCATTTGCAGCGTGGCTAGGGCCAGGGACAGGCTGAGTGGGTGTACTGGCTGGTGTAGCACACCTGGTCCCCTCAGGTGCTGGTGATCTAGGCCAGGGGTGGGGTGCCCCCAGCCTCTAACTCCTCCTAGCTATAGATCTGGGAGAAGCTGGGCAGGGTCAGTTTGCCCCAAGTGGCACTAAAGTGCATGTTCAGGTGCATGTGCTGAGACAGAAATCTCCAGCACAAATTTGTGCTACTGTTACTTGAGCTGCTACAAATGCATGTGCCTGTATGTGTGGGCATGTCCTGTCACCACAATGAGCAGGGAAGGAAATAACTGATATATGTAGCCACATGAAAAAAATGGAACATAAAGTTTTTAATGATCTCAGTTGTAGTGTATCATACGGTTGTTTTTCTTCAGTGATAATGTTTTTTCAAAAGCAAACAAGAATGGATGAAAAATATCACACACCCACCCAGACAGACTCTTTTATATCTTCTGACTGATGCAGGGTAGGTGAAACCAGTTCCATGTAACTTAGTTTGCTTTTGAAGAAGCACAAAACATGAAGGAAAAAATCTGGAGAATTTCTCCTGTTATTGCTCAGTCTTACTCCACCTATTATTCTAGAACCTAGGACTCAAGTTATCTAACATCTGTAGGAGCTTACATTTAATTTTCAGTGTCATAAGTGCTATAGCTGTCACTGAAAACAGGTGAGGGTGGAAAGATGATGTTTAAAAATATGCTAGTCTTAAAAGGCCTGACTGTTTTCCAAGGTGAACAGTTTCTAAAGAGGCTGCTAAGAAAATGGCAAACACTCCCAGCTCAAACCAATGATATAATGAAAGATCAATAGACATTAAGCACTTGAGATCTTTAAATCAAAGAGTATTTCAAAATTATCTAGAGAAATAAAAACCTAAAGGAAAGAGATCTAAATTATCTCCCCCACCTTAAGGAATCAGGTTCCTTTTGCATGAGCTTAAAACTTGTATCTGTGACAATATGGAGTTCCTCGAGGAGATTGCACTTACATGCTAAGGCCCCAAGGTTTAACATACTACAAACATTTTTTTTTGTTGGCTGGAGTGTCTCACCCTGATTGATGACTCAAAGCAGCTTTTCATTACAGGTTTAAAAAAAAAACCAGTGCCTCCTGCATTCTGCTGCTCTTAAATCATTTGGGTGGGAGTACTAATTAGTAGTTTCTGTATTAAAAATGAATTGCCTCAAGAGCTAGCCAGTCCCCCTGAGGGACACACAGGGCTCTACCATTATCCTAGTGTGTGGCATTTCCAGAACCCACAACTGTGAATCAATGTTAACCACAGGCAGCCAGCAGGTCCCACTCAGCCAGTGAGGCTCTGTCCAGACAAACATGGCAGTGCGGTATGTAGCTTCGCAAACATGTCTGCAGAGCCACATACTGCGCAGTCAGGTGTTCTCTGTAAGGGTGCACTGCCCATGCATGTGCAATTCTGTGTTTTTTTCCATGTTTTTTTTTTTGATTCCTGGATATTCAGGGGTCAAAAAAAACCCACAGAAAAAAAAGCAGAGCAGCACATACACAGGCAGTGCTCACTGCTGAAAAGTGTAGCTGGACCACCTGGAGATGTGCTGTGGCTGCTAGCTAGGCTCTGCCTGGCAGGATCACTGCTGCTGCAGCCCGGACAGGACTCCAGGTAAGGATGCTGGGGCCAGCACAGTGCTGGCCCCAGCCTCCCCTACTGTCCCATGGCTTTACTTACCATGTGCCAAAGCACATGGGGCATGGGTGTTCCCAAGGGACGAGTAGCTGTGGTGCAAGGTGTGCCGCTGCTACTTGTCCCTGGGGAACCAAACGTCTGTGCTTGTTTGGATACAGCCAGGAGTTTGAACCCAAATTTCCCACTTCCCCAGAAAGTGCCCTAATCATTAGGCCATGGGCTAGGCAGGCCTGAGGGAATCCTCCATTCCTCCAATGGAAGTGGAGCCTAATGAGGAAGGATGGGCATGTTAGCAGTTTAAGGACTCCAAAGCACTCTGGAGAATGTACCCTCTGCTGCATACTCCTTACCCAGCAGTAAAATCTCTGTGATTTGAGTTAAAGAAGGGTAAGGAAAAAAGAGCAAAGGCTTTTTTCCTTTCCACAGATAATCAAAAGAAATAAAATTACCATTACATGTTGCAATGCAATTGTTACATATTTGGAAGAGATCAGATCTACAGTTTTTTGTAACCAGGACTTTGAATATAGTACTGCAGAACTGAAATCTTGACCCTTCATTTAAAAAGAATTTTTTGCATTTAATGTTTGTTAGTGTCTTTCATTTTACTTTTTAACAAACATGCATACTAAAAAGGATAGTTTAAATCCATCCATGGTACTCCAGAGCTCAAATTATTTGCACAATAATTTATGCCTATTAACTTGTGGATGGATGGAACTTGACCTTCAGCCTCATTTCTAGCAATAAATTCAGCACATAAAGCTAGAATTCTCACTTTGCTATGTCTCATTGCTCAATTTCACAATGATTACTGTATAGTGGAGTGTAAAACTCAAAGGAATTAGTTTAATTTAAAATAAGATGCATTTCTTAAACCACATTTGCAAGGTTGGTTTAGCCCTTCATAGCTGGATACCCTCATCTGATTTTGCATTAGTGAACACCCTAGAAAAGTGCCAGTATCGATGTCCTATAGAGAATATACAGTATCTATTTTATATTTGCATACTGAATAGAAGGAATGGGTTCTTCAAAGACTATGACCTTTCTATCAGGTGCCTTGCAAACCTTTTGAGGGAGCATGACTATAGGTTTAGGTGGCTGAGTAGACCAGTCTGCCAAGTCTGGAGGTTTAAGTTGAGAAATGTAACTACTTCACCAATTAATCTTTTATTTGGTGGTTTCATCATCCTCTCTATGAGCCATCGTGCCATTCATGTCACAGAAAAGGAAAAAGGGAAGGTTTAGATAAATGAATACTTTCTGGTGGTTTTAACCCATATAGTTTCTTAACAATTACAAAAAAATAGTCGCATCTGAAGAAAAGGGGAAGGTTCAGACTTGCTGAGAGTAATGTTCAGAATTCTGAGTCCTGCTTCTTTTTCATCATTTGCCCTGTCATCCTTATGGCCCGTACATTTAGCAATGAACAATGCTGCTAAACAACAGACCCTCATCTCTGAATAGGTGGACTGATTTAAATCAAAATTATTAAAGTCACCCATTTTAATCATGTCATAAACCAGAAGGCAGGAAAGCTTGTTTTAAATCTTCATTTGAATAATCAATTTTAATTTTTTCATTTGAAACTTTCAGTTATTTTTCAAAAGGAATGTTTGCTTTCGCTGGTTGAAATAACCACTAAAACATGATGTGAAATTAAATATATCCTTACAATATTTGCTAATTGGAACACTACATTTTAAATAGGCATCTGGCTGGGGTCATCTGAACCCAGCACTCCTTCCTGCCTATGCAGGGGGTCGGACTCGATGATCTATTGAGGTCCCTTCCAACCCTAACATCTATGAATCTATGAATTATATCTTATATCCATATAAGAAATTACATAATTCAACATTCAGATTAATTTTTACACTTCTGTTATAAAATGTAGAATTTAATATTTTGTTTTTATTAGATGATGAATCTCTTCTCATAATCTGCATCAATCGGCATATAGATGGAAACTGAAATTCCATTAAAATGCATGCAGACATAGGGAGGGTTAGTGATGGGTGTGTGGCTGGCCATAATATAAATGTAGCTGAATTCTACAGAAAAATTGTCCACAGTAAGTCAAAGACACTGCTAGGGCATACCCCTGAGATAATACACAGAAAGGAAGTATAGCAAGGGACCCATGAGAGTTAGGTGCAGGAATATCCTGAGAATCCAGCCCTGGGGTCTAAAAATGCATGTCAGTGCTAATGGAATTTTTCAAAGGTATCTAAGCAGGCTAGACCTTACCACAAGCCTTCATCATTTCAAATTTCAAATTAGACAAATTTTATATTTAAAATACAAATATTTAGTGTACATTACAATCTGATTCAAATAGAAATAATCTGATTTTTTTTAAAAATAAAATGTATGTATTTAAAAAAAATCCTTCCATGATTTGGAGCCAGGAGCCAAATCATTACTAGAGCCAGAGCATCTGTAGTTTCCAAGTGTCTCTATACAGGATGGCAGGATAGTGCCAGAGTTACAGGCCTGAGAAGCCCTGGGATTCCCAGTCCTGGAGCAATCAACCTGATAAAGCTGCTTAAATGCAGGCTGTGGAAGCTCTAAGATTCCCAACTCTTAGGGAGTCTGCATGATGTGAATGCCTCAGAGCTGCCTACCTATGAAGCCTGGAGTCTCCTCAATACTGTGCAAGATGAGCTGGTAAGAACCATAGAGGGCTCCAGGGGCCTGGCAGCCAGGATCACAATACTTCACTTAAAGGTCATCAACACAGACTTGGTTCTGTTAATCAGCCTTTTATTACAAAACTCATTTTGAGACAGAACTTCCAATCCGTTCCAACCTTGGGGTATCAGAGTGGCTTCTCTGACCGCCTCTGAACACTGCAGACCTAAAGCAGAAAAAATGCAAAAGTGAACTTTATGCCATCTGCCTGACTTGCGTCACATGCTTCTTACATGCAGTTCAGACTACTGATGGATAGCCTGTATGTTGATGATGAGGAGGAAGCAAGTGTTGACACACACATATATCAGAGACATGAAGGCCAGAAAGCTGGAAACAGGTAGAATGGTCAATGTCAATATGATTTGGGTGCCTGAAGGAGGGTCATGAGGGCATTCATAAATGATGTGGTTGACTGTCTGAGCTTGAGCACCACAGCTACAGCCAGCATTGTGAGAGAAGCCTCAAGAGTGCATACTTGCCTTAAACTTTCCAATACCCATTCTGAGACAGCTAAGAGCAAACCAGATCCTGCAAGGGAGCTGCCGACCTGAAGGGCAGAAGTTGGTGTTGGGGGTGAAGTTCTTTAGCTGCAGTTCTTGTGCTGCATAATGCCTGCCTCACCGATGAGGGGTCCATGCTGTGGGTGACTTGCCATCTGCAGATTCAATGAGTTTATTGGCCTAAGTAGAGAACACGTTCCAAGACTTCAGGCAGTAGTTGATTTTCTGGTTTGCGAATACTAGGCTGGAGTGCAGAGAATGGTCTGGATTTGGGGCTTTGAGGCCTAGAGCTCAGGGGAGGCCCTGACCCTAGCCTGTATGTCAAAGGCACATAATACTGGCAACAATATAGCATCTGAAGAGCTTTGATCCTGGACAGCACTCAGTACCTCTCAGGGATGGAGGCATGAGGGTCCTTAAACAGGAAGGTTTTAACACTCTGAAATGTCCTGTTTAGAATTAATCTGTTCAGGGAAAGGATTTGAAAGCTGGCAGAAAGAAACCACAGAGAGGCTCCAAAGCAGATCTTGGGGAACTTACGTGTGGTGCAGAACCTCTCTGCCAGCTCAGAAGTCTCTGTCCCCTTCCAGTTCCCTGGCACTGCAGATCTACTGGAACAAAAGCCCAAATCTATATTAACTTTTCTATAATTTCCCACAGGGCTAGTGAGAAGGACAATACAGATCCTCTCTCCAGTTCACCTCCCCACAAACTGAATTATCTTATTGAGAACCACTGTGGAAAGAAAGCAATCAAATCTATACATGTTGTACAAATAATTAAATATTCCTTCAAACAGGGACTTGCAACATCTCTCTCCACCAGTGAGTGCCCTGATCAGAGAACTACAGAGTCAATGATTTACTTATTTTCTCCCTCTCTGGCCTACTGAATGTTTAATCAGTTTTACAAACTAAAACAGCTCTAACAGCAGAAATTCAGAGCATATAATTTATCAGGTAGTTAGGGCATGCTCCTGGGAGGTGAGGGATCTGGATTTATGTCACTGATCCAAATCAGACATAATAAGGTTTTAAAAACAGGTCTCCCACATCCCTGTTGAGTGCTCTAACCACTGGGAAACCAGGAATTCTGAGATGCAGCATCTCTTTTTCCAAGAGAAAGAGCTGTCCTGACTTAGTTGGTCTCCTCTAGAAGATGGTTCACATCTGAGACTTTCAAGCAGAGGTAGGCTCCTCCTTCCAGCCTGGATTCAGGTACCAGATACCTTTCAGAGGCAGGACAACCTTCACAGGTTCACTCACCATTTCTTGGCTAAGTTGGGTATCTCTCAGCTGAGCACACTAGGTTCAACAAGTCCTATTTTCAGGTAGTTTTTTTGTGAGGAATTTGGCCAGCTCAGTTCAGACTGAATTTCACTAAGGCACACAGTGCTGAGGAGCTACATTTTTCTGGATCTGGCCCCAGGAAGTCTGTAGCATAACAGGGACTTATACCTCACTGCTAGTGTTCAAACCCTCAGAGTAATCTGTTCTCTCAGTTATTTTGCAGAAATGGATGGTGTGCAATATGTGGTAATTGCTTAATCAAGTTCATTTAGCGTGTTTGAAGAGGGGTTTTCCCCATAAGGATTGTGTTTAGCCTTTGTATTTGTGCAGCACTGAAAACACATAGCATTTTTCTCTGCTAGCAGCCACAGAGACTAAGGTTTGCTGTAGTGAGCTTTGCTAGTTAATTAAACAAATCCAAGTACCAGTAGAAAAAGTAATTCCATACAACTGCTTTTTTCTGACAAGCCCTTTCTTTCACTATATCTGGTTGCTCTTTTAAAGTTATTTTGTTACTAGATGATTGTATACAAATATAATTAATGCCCTCCCTAATAAAAACACACCATATGTTTTGTTTATAACCAAGAAGTTTTGTTGTTGATCTATAATCCATGCACCAATTTTGTAATGGCAGCATGGTATTAAAACAATGGCACCTTTGAGGGATTTAACAGCATTGGGTGATAGTTTGAACTCTGGTCCATTTTGCAGTTTTGATTGTTTTGATGCTCAAGATGGTTTGAAAGGGTCCTATTTGACTCATCTTTACTCCCATATTCCCATAGCAACAGTAGCCAGAAATTCTTTCTTCCCTTTAGCTAACCTACCTCATCTTCTCTTCTAAGATACAGAATTAGTCATACAGGGATCGATAAGGATACCTTTGTCAAAACCAGTCCATGCTGATATATTCCATTTGGGGCTCACCTTGAAAGCTGCTTAGAAAATGTAGCTGATTCAAACTACAGAGTGACTTGACAGAACAGGTAGGTGGATGTATATTATGTTGGTAATCTAAACAGTAGGTTGGCTACTAGTTCAGGTCTGGATTATGTTTAAGGGTACTTATTCTTACCAACAAACCTTAGAGGGGCTAAGCTTTGGCTGATACAGAGACTATCTTTCTCTACCTTCCAGCAGTGGTTATCCAGTGCAGAACTTGCAGAGGACAGAGGGCAACTTTAGTGGAAAACCCCCATCCTTAAAATTCACTTGCATGTAAGAGGAATCTGAGCTCAGATCCATCCCCTTTTGGAGTGACATACAAATCTCTTTGTTTAGATTTTCACAGTATTGAATGCAGCTGGCCAAACTTTCTCAGACACATGGATTAGTTTCTAGCTAGTAATTGTCTGTGCAGAGGAAAGTCCTATTCCATTTCTTCCCCACTGTTGCCAGCACCACCACACCCTTTTTTGGAGAATTTTGGTTTTAGATGTGGGAAGGTTCCTAGGTATTATATTAATAGATGCATTATAAATGCATCTAATATTAAGGAGGGAGAGATGCAGAAAGTCAGACAGTTTTGGTGAGCTTTGTGGATAGTTCAGTATGGTTTCATGCACAGTTTAGTATTTTAGTAGTTTAGTATTCTTGACACATGCATGATTTTCATGGTAATAGCCTTTTATCTCACCAAAGCTACTAAAAACACAATGAATAAACAGAGCACAGGGATAAATGCACCCCAGGATGCATGTGTCAAGGACATAAAATGTTCCTTCCACTCCTTGTAGAAACACCTTTTATTGTGAATGACAATGCAATCTGCTTCAAATTGTGACATGCTCCAGATCTAAGTCTTAATCTTGCAAATGTAGATTTTTACCCAGGAGTAGCCCTATTGAATCAATAGCACTATCAGCATAAATAATAGATATTTAAACATTTGCAGGATTAGAGCTTTACATATCAAATAGCACCCTAATATGCATATTTTCAATTATCTTTCATATACATTTGCATAAGGGTTTATTTAGCATAGTTGTTTTCTGCCTGCATAAGATTCTTGTGTGCTAAAAATAAATAGAACATTAAAAACACCCCAAGAATCCATTTACTGAAAGATAACGAAATGCACACTGATTCAGGATCACAACTATTATGTAACTCCATAATGTGTATAGAAAGGCCAGTGTTGCTACAAATTACAATACAACATGTAATCACTAAATCACCATGTAAGTAGCAAACTTAATCCAAATTTCTAACAGTGGCTTTAATATGGAGTCTCAGTTTGCACCAAATCAGTTAGCTGTGCAGGCAAATGGAGGTTTGAATGCTAGGCATATATATTCACAACCAATCAAATTCTATTACATCCAATTATTGTAAAAGAGTGAAGCTACGTGTTACACTTAGACCATAGTACCAATACATACAGGTGCTAAATAAACAGTGTATTAATTAATACACCATAGTGTACATATAGATGCTGACCAGGAGCAATTTGCTGCTGCTTGGCTAAGCCCTGATGCAGGGATAGCTGTGCTGGCTGCAGAAGCAACTGTCTTCTTGGTCATGTGGGGTCAGGACAGGTCCTGATCTCCATGTGGCTGAGAGAGCTGTGGTAGGGAGACAGCTGCCCCTGCAGCTGGCACTGCTCTCCCCACCTGCGGGGGGTTGGACCTGGCTCCTATGCCATCTGCCAGCCTCCACAGCTGGTACCCAGGGGAGCCTGGAGCTCCCCCTGACTGTGTCCTCTGAGACACAATATGCTCCTGATGAAGGTGTGCATGTCAATGCTTGCTCAGGATTGCATTAATGAGCCTGAATTTTCTCCACCAAAAATTAAGGTACATTAATTGCATGTGTAGATGCACCCACTAAGAACACTTAATACATGAGTATTTGTAAGTTAAAGCTTGTTAACTTATGCTAACTGCCCTCTGTCTCAAAAGTTACCCCACTCCGGACTGTGCTACCTAGCTTATGTTCAGGTAACTTCAATCTCTTCCATAGAGATTAAACAAGCAATTTGCAGTTCTCCAACATCCCAAGATGCACTTCTTCCAGCCCCCTCATCCACTCAGAGCAAGGATGGAACCCAGGTGTCCTGGCTTCTAGCTTTGCTCCTGCTCACCATCCCTCCTGTAGCAAGTCAAAGCTGTGTAGGCAAGAAATGGTATTAACCCTAAATATCCAACTACTTGCAGCATGTTCTAACTTTAACATCGCTTAACAGTCCACAAAATTAGCATGGTCTAGGTATAAGGTGTAACTTCACCCAAAGAAACAGATTCATAGTTTCATAGTAGCTAGGGTCAGGAGGAACCTGAACAGATCATCTAGCCTGACCCCCTGCCACAGGCAGGATTAAACCAGGGTTCACAAGACCCCAGACAGGTGATCATCCAACCTCCTCTTGAATTTGCCCAAGGTAGGGGCGAGGACTACTTCCCTGGGAAGCTGGTTCCAGATTTTGGCGACCCTAACTGTAAAAAATTGCCTTCTGATCTCTAACCTAAACCTATTCTCCATCAGTTTATTACCATTGTTCCTTGTCACCCCAGGTGGTGCTGGGGAGAAAAGGGCTCTATCTATTTGCTGTTGATCTCCCCTGATGAGTTTGTAGGCAGCCTCCTCTTGCTGAGGCTGAACAGGTTCAGGTCCCTCAGTCTGTTCTCATAGAGCCTGTCCTGCTGTCCTCTCACCAAGTGGGTGGCCCTTCTCTGAGCCCTCTCCAGGCTGGCCACATCCCTCTTGAAGTGCAGCGTCCAGTACTCCAATTGCAGCCTGACCAAGTCACATAAAGGGGGAGTATCACCTCTCTGGACCGGCTTGAGATACATCTTTGGATGCTGGCCTTGCTGGCTGCGGTCTGGCATTGGTGGTTCACGTTCATCTTGGAGTCAATAATGACTCCAAGATCCCGTTCTGCCTCTGTGCTTTCAAGAGGGGAACTCCCCAGCCTGTATGTATGCTGTGGATTCCTTCTCCCAAGGTGCAGCACCCTGCATTTATCTACGTTGAACCCCATCCTATTCTTGTCTGCCCACTTTTGTAGTCTGTCTAAATCTAGTTGCAGCCTCTCTCTCCCTTCAACTGTGTCCACCTTTAAAAAAGATTGGTCCTTTTTAAACAGCAGTCATGTTACAACGATATTTACTATTTACTTCCTCACATCACTGAAACAAAATTAAACCAAAAGCATATTTTGGACTAAAAAATTAAGATTCAGATTGATGAGAAGAGTCAGACACCTAAATTTAGACTTAAGTAGTGACTTACAGCCTAGACCCAATAAAGGACTTATGTACCCAAACATTAGACACCCTGGGTACATCTACACATTCATTAATGTGCCATCATTACGGAGCATTATGTGTAGTAGCTGTAATAACAGGTATTAATGTGCTGTGATCAGTGCTACTGCACGTTAGTGCAGATACACACTTTGTTGTGATACAATGCCCATTGAACTAAAGTTACTGCGCATTAGCACAGATTAATATTTTTTGTGTGATGCTTAATGCCCATCGGACTAATCTGCACATTAGCACAGTTTTTGCCAGCTGCACTAAATGCACAGAATAATTAGTCCAATGGGCATTAAGTGTCTTATGTAAATGCACCCCCTTGCGCTTATTTTGAGGTGCCTACTTCCCAAAGCAGAATTCAAAACCTCAAATTCAGCACCAAGGCTCCCTATATAGCATCTGCAGATAGTTAGGTGCATCACAATGTCAGTTAGAAAAAGATAAACATAACCAAACAACACCAAAACAACCTGTGCTTCCTGAGAAATGCACCTACAGCTACCTAATAGGAACTGCCAAGGATAAGGTTATGTCTTAAACCCTGCCCCTTCCTTGAAGTTATACATTGACTCACAGCTGTATGCAGGCTCTGCCATCCATTTAAGATCCAAGTCCAAAATTCTCGCCCAAAAAGTAGATGGCTAAATCCATTCTTGCAAATAAAACAGATCTGTCTCTTCTTTCAGAGTGCTGCTATTGGTGATAGCACCAGCAGCTTCTTTCATGCAATAATTCAGCTCAACACACACAACATGAGAGACTTAGATTTTATTTCTTCATCTGTCTGAGGAGAGTCAAAGTCGCATTGCCCACAAGCACACCCCAGCCATTACATTATTGATTGTGCTGTGGCAGGCACCCTCCACCATTTCTGCTGAAACCATTTTACTTTACATAAAAGAATTAGATTCATGGAGCCAGAAAGTGAGACCAGAAATGAGAGCAACTTTCCAGTCAATTTGCTCTAGCACTTATCTAAGAAGGGCAAGTTCTAGATTCACACAACACATTTTACATTAAGCATTCATTGGACAAAAGACAAATACTCCCCTTCCCCAAAATATTCACTAACTTAGGGAGTTATTATCACACGTATTTCCTCAACCTGGCAGAGTAATTCTGTAAATATTCAGTGCCAGCTGGAACAATTGAATGAGAAACAGGAATGAGTGAGAGCACCAGAGTACTCCAGAGTAGTTTACAGCTTAGTGGTTAGGGTGTGATTCTGGGAGGTAAGAAGTAAGTTTGAATCACCTCAGGTAGAAGCAGGAGCTAAGCCTAGGTCTTCTGCCTTCTGCTCAAACCAGTGATTTTTTGGAGCTAAAAGAGGATATCTCCAGCTGTATTTTGAAAGAAACAGTGACTCCTAATCATGTGAGGTAAGAAAAGGCTTTGGTGCCCACCTTTCAGAGAGATTTTGAGGCCTTGAATCATATGTAGTAGGAGATAGCTTTCAGTAGCACTATGAGTGCTAACGCATAGTAAAACTTAGTCCTCTTTCATTTAGGCTAGGTAAAGACATTCAAAAAACCCAAGGTGGAATTGATCTAAGTTACAGAGTTTTGTGTAGGCAGTGTAGTTTTCGATCGATAGCAAACAGAACACATTCACCCTTTGCGGGGAGGAGGGAATCTTAGACCAGGTTTAACCATTTTAAAATCAGTCTATGGGTACATCTACATGCTCAATAATGAGCAGTGGTTACAGCACATTTAAGTTAGTGCTTATATAACAAAGTACTACATAAATGTGCAGTAACCAAAGTTACTGTGCAGTAGCGCCGGCGAACTCCTCTTTAATGATGCTACTGTGCAGTAGCGAATTAGATGCATCCTATGTGTGCCGAACTTCTGTTCTGTTATAGGTATAGAGCAGTTTCTGATCACTTATACTAGTAAAAGTATAATGTCTGTACCTGGCCTTAGAAGCAAGCTTCCACTTGCTGCAGTGTAAGAGCATGTATAAACATTATCATGGACAAGCTGACACCACAGCCTTTTTCACCCAAAGTTAAATTGTCCATACCTTAAGATACACTCTAGTACTTAGCATTTCCTATTAGCTAAGTCAGACAGCTCCCTGCTCAGCTTTGTAAATGCCATTCTGCAGCTTCTCATTCACCCTTTGTGCATTGGATAGGGAGCCTACACACCTAACTCAGGGTTGTAGGTCCCAGGCACCTAAAAGTTGAATGCTGAGATACAGCGTCTAAATCCCTTTGTGCACATGGCAAGTTGAGCTGACTCGGCAAATTGAGCTGACTCGGCAAATTGAGCTGACTCGGCTTGTGCTCCTCACAAATGGCAACATGTGGTATTACTGAGATTTAATTGGAAAACTACCCTGGAAAAGTCTTACTTTTAAAATTTTATTTGGCTTGAATTAATCTCCCCTAACAAGCACTCAGAATTGCCTGATTCTCTTTCACTGTATCAACCAGAGAGCCACTGTAGTGTTTCATTAATGAGTTTTTTTCTGCTTAGCAAGAATGGACAAAGGAATGCATCATCTAATTTTTAGTATGTTGTCCCTTTGCCTTTATAAAGCCCATATGGAGGGATTTTGCTCAAAGTCCTTCAAATAGAAGGTCACCCAATTAACAGCTAGTGTACAGAACTATTAAATTTAATTAATACAGGCTTTTATGTATTTTTTAAATCTAAAAGAGCTTTTTAATTTATTATTTATATTTTTATTAACATATCAATTCATTCTTTCTAATTAGAGGAATGTAGATATTGATTTTACCCTCTATCTTTTCAGCTCATCATCAAGAGTTTACCAAAAGCTTTATGAAAGAAGGGAGCAATTATATAAAAAAAATAGAAGCAAATTCATTTATCTGTTTTACTGGTGTGGTCGTTCCGAAGTTGCTCATTTGCTTCAATGAAGTCACCATAGCTATATTTGATCTTGTACATAAGAGGTTACCCAGCTGCCTCCTTACCTTTTTCTTCTCTATCTTGTTCACTTTAAGACTCTGTCTTTCAAGGCCCAGTGCCTTGGTCATCCATAATGATCCAGTAGATCTTCTCAATGCATCCATAATGATTCAAGCTCTGTACAAAGTATAGCCAAACCAAATGGTGCCTGTCTTTTATCCAGTGACTCAGGAATTAAAGCACTCATCCACATTGACTGGGTGTGGAAAATTAGATTCAGTTTCCTCCATTTTTAAAGAGGAAAGCCAAGGCTGCGACTGAACTCCAACTAGCTACAAGTATCAAGGACAATAAAAAGTCCTTTTTCAGATATGTGGGGAGCCAGAGGAAAAGCAAGGGCGACATCAGACCCCTGCTAAACCAGATGGGACAACTGACAACTGATGCCCAGGAAAAAGCCAACTTGATAAATGGGTACTTTGCATTAGTTTTTCACCAGTCCCAAGGGGCTCCCCTGCCCATTACAGGACAGGAACAGCTGGGTGAGCGTGATTTCTTACCCTCAATCAATGCTGACCTTGTGAAGGAACACCTTGAGAGACTGGACACCTTCAAGTCAGTCGGCCCTGACAGTTTATACCCCAGGAAATTCAAGGAGCTGGCAAGCAACATAGCGCAGCCCCTGGCACAGATCTTCGAGAACTCCAGGCACTCTGGTGAAGTGCCCGAAGACTGGAAGAAGGCCGATGTGGTGCCGATCTTCAAGAAAGGGAGGAAAGTGGATCCAGCAAACTACAGGCCCATCAGCCTGAACTCTATTCTGGGGAAGGTCTTAGACAAGATTATCAAAGAGGCCATTCTTAACAGACTGGCCAATGTCAGCATCCTGAGGGATAGCCAGCATGGGTTTGTTATGGCTAGGTCTTGCTTGACCAATCTTATTTCCTTTTATGACCAAGTGACCTATCACCTGGACAAGGGAGAAGAGATTGATGTCATATATCTTGACTTTAAAAAGCCTTCAAACTGGTATCCCATGATCACCTCTTGGCAAACTGGCCAACTGTGGCCTCAGCTTCACCACGATCTGCTGGCTAGGGAATTGGCTCTGTGGTTGGACCCAGAAGGTGGTGGTTGACAGAAGTCAATTGTTGTGGTGCCCTGTCACCAGTGGGATCCCTCAAGGCTCTGTCCTTGGGCCAACACTATTCAACATCTTCATTAATGATGTGGACATTGGTATCAGACATTGGAAGCAGACTGGCCAAGTTTGCTGATGACACCAAACTCTGGACTAAAGCATCCACACCTGAGGATAGGAGGGAAATCCAGGCTGACCTTGACAGGCTCAGGAAATGGGCAGATGACAATCTAATGATGTTTGACACTGAAAAGTGCAAGGTTCTCCACCTTGGGAAGAGAAACCTGCAGCATCCTTATAGGCTTGGCAGCGCTACGCTGACTAGCACTACAGACGAGAGGGACTTGGGGGTCAGGATTGACCACAAGATGAACAGGAGCCTTCAATGTGAGGCTGTGGCTAGTAAAGCAAGCAAAACACTGGCTTGCATCCATAGATGCTTCTCAAGCAGATCCCAGGACGTCATTCTCCCATTGTACTTGGCCTTAGTAAGGCTACAGCTGGAGTACTGCATCCAGTTTTGGGCTCCACAATTCAAAAAGGATGTGGAGAAGCTTGAGAGAGTCCAGAGGAGACCCATGCTCATGATCAGAGATCAGGAAAACAGACTTTATGATGAGAGGCTGAGTGCCATGGGACTCTTTAGCCTGGGAAACAGCAGGCTCAGGGTGATCTAGTGGCCATCTGTAAGTTTATCACGGGTGCTCATCAGGATCTGGGGGAATGTCTGTTCACCAGAGCACCCCAGGGGATGAAATGGTCACAAACTCCTTCAGGACCATTTCAGGCTGGACATAAGGAAGAACTTCTTTACAGTCCAAGCCCCCAAGGTCTGCAATAGACTGCTGCTGGAAGTGCTTCAATCACCTACTTTGAACATCTTCAAGAGAAATTTGGATGCTTATCTTGCTGGGATCCTATGACCACTGCTGACTTCCTGCCCCTGGGACAGGGGGCTGGACTCGATGATCTTCTAATGTCCCCTCCAGCCCTAATGTCTATGAAATCTAGGATTTGAACCCGCTTTTTCCACTTCATATGAGTAAGGTCAAACCACTGTAGGCTGTAGGAGTAGAATTGCATGTTCTCTCATTCCCTATTCATTTCTTTGGCAGAGAGAGAAGCAGGACTCTATAGCCTAATGGGTCACTAAATGTGAGGACGGAGACCTGTGTTCCATTCTTACTCTAATGATTATTTCATGATTTATTCATTGAAGCAGACACTGGAACCCAAGTTGCATCCCCCGAGGCAACTGTCCTACCTGCTAGGCTGTAGAGTCATCCTCATGCTTTTGCCCTCTCTCTGACCCAATGTCTATTTAATTCTGTTGTGCACTTTCTCCCTCACCTCAGACACTCCATCAGTGTATCACCACAGAGTCATGTGGGTCTCTTCCACCACACTGCACAGTGGGTGCCCCACTATACCGTACCACAGCCCCACACTGGGCCATATAGAGTCCCTGAGGTCCCCTGAGCCATTTGGCCGCAGGTGGGGTCAGGAAGAAGAAGCCAGAGAAGGAAAAGGGAGCCTAGAGACTCTGTCAGCAGCAGCTACTGGAGCAGTGGGGGGACTGTGTCTGGACCAGAAGCCCAGAAGCCTCAGGTTAAGTCCTTGGGGGCTACATGCGGCCAGCTGGTCACCAGTTGGACAGCTCTGGTATAGTAATATGTGAGAAAACTCTGAGGAGAGTAAAAGGGGCTACACAAAATTTGCTCTTTCACACCTACTGTTTACTTTCTTCTTTGTTGTTGTTATAATGGGATGGGAACCTGGCTCAAATGGCAGAAAAAGGAGAAAAAGGAGTAAAGCAGTTAAGCACAGTGGGATCCTTTCCTAGTTTCACAGAATTTAAGGGCAGAATGACATATTTGAGCATCAGGCCAAGATACTTTTATATCACAGACCATTATTTCACACTGATCCCTGTATTAAACTAAAACACATTTACTGCATTCCGGCCCTGAGGAGACTAAACTGCATGCAACAGACATTTGTCACAGGCCCCCAAAGTGTGACCAAGCTTCCATAAATGACCAAGGCCTCTGCAATGGCAGAGAATGGATTGGGTGAGATGTGTCCCAGTGATCCCTGCAGGTGATTTATACCCTAGGATTCGAGGAAAGGCAAACAACCTTCTCTGGGGGAAACTTCCTTCCCAACTCAGGTCTAACCCTGAGCCCCTGAAAAGAACAATACAACCAAATATTTTAAAAAGAGGATTTGCTGTATCACCTCAGGGTACTGGTTCACCCTGTTCAGTATCCTACCACCAGAGGATGGTGGGAGTAACCATAGAATAGATACATCCCATTGTGCATTAGGATTAAAAAAAAGTCATCTGAGATACGACCAAGAGGGCTTCGGGAACAGTGAAGTTTTTCAGGGGGTTGTAAATTATTTATTTATTTACTAAGCAAACTGTTTTACTTCTTATTCCACTGTCAAGACACAAAGGTCATGCAGTGCCTAACCAACCTAACTGCAATCACATAGATAACATGAGATTGTAATAAAGTTATTTTTTATTAGAGTTCAGGCAAGCTCCCCTTTATAATTATAATGGGTAATTAAGGATTTGGTGGAACAATCTAAAGGTTAAACTGACAGCAGTTGACTCAGTAACAAACATGAAATTGGTCATAATTGCAGTAGCAAATCAATTTCACCTGGATTATTGCTATTGTAAAACTAATAGCTGATAAGAGTAAAATGGCATTAAATAAAGATGTGCATCAAAGCTTAACTCTGTAAGAATTCAAAGCATATGACACGCAATGATGATTACTGTCAAAATTATCTAAAGCATTCTCTCTATTAACAATAGGGAACAATAATGGCTAAAGAAAGTCTGATCAGAGTTTGAGACTGGCGATAACACTCAAAGAAGCAAACCCAAACACACTCAGGACTATTAAACTCCATGTTTCTGTTGTATTGAAGAAGTCTGGATAGGTTGACACTTTACTCAAAGAACAAGGGAGAAGACTGGGAATAGTACAAGATGACAGTCAATTTGCTTCTTTCAGCAAAACTAATGGTTTCTAACTGAAATTGGTAGTTTTGAGGTGATGTTGTGATGGTCCAGAAGATATGAGAAAGGCAAGCATCCTTGTGGATGATATCTTCTACTGAACCAGCTCGTACAGTCATATTATGGCTGGTACAAGCATAGGCAGGCTTTCAGGACTCACTGAATTTGTTGACCTAACTGAAATAGTTCATTAGAACTATTTGGATATCTACATGTTCATCTTGAGGGAAGTTCCAGCAATTTGACATTGGGACCAAAATTTAAATTTTTTTTTTTTAATCAATAGAACATTCCAAAAAAACTTTGATTCAGCAATACACACTATTTTACTGTGACACATCAAATGGAACAAAAAAGGTTTGATATTCCTGGGTCAAAACATTTTGTTTTATGTTGTTGAATCAAACAGAAGTCATTTGTTTCAAGTCAGTACATCAAACTACCTCCCTATGTTGCCCCATTGCCTCCTGGGAATTGCACTTTGGATATTTCATGCTCCCTTTCACTTTTCTGTATCTGGCTTTCAGGCAGGACTACTGTCATGTCATTCTCTTGATATGCCACATAGCTCGGTTGGCAGGAAAAATGCATTGCATCACAAGAAATGTACTCCAGCTAGGGGTCCCAGATCACAGAGGACAACAGGAAATTAAGTATCCAAACTACAATTCCCATTAAAAAATGGGCACTGCAGTAGTAGCAAGCAACCATCATGTAGTTTAATTAAAAAAAAACAAAAACACTACAGTATTTTGAGGTGTGTTGAGTCAGTCCAAAAGGAAATATTCATTTGGTCCCCCACACAGAAAAATGAAAAAAACAACAAAAAGCAAAATATTGCTGCAGAAAACTATAATTTTGTGGGAATTGCAAAGGATATGATATATATTTTAATGAGCTAAATTATTGGTTCTTCAGTGTACTTTTGTGCCTTGATTCAGCCCTCCTAACTACTTTCTGGGCTAATGGGCAAGTATGGATTATCAGTAGATGATGGGCTCAGCTGCAAAAATGAAAAAAAAAGATTAGAAAACTATATTTTAGATATGCCTGATTTTAAAAGGGTGGATCACAAAGGGTGCATCTACACATGGCGCTATGTTACGATAGCAATGTGCTACAGCGACATAGTGTCCATGGGGGTCTACATGTAACCAGCAGCTACTTTGCCATAGCGACATGCTTACACAGTATAGTGTGCTGCTATGGTGAAGTAGCTGCTAAAAATAACTATGTGCTGTGTGTATGGTGCAGTATGCGCTGTTACTGAACTTGAAGTATGAAATTGCAACAATGTTACCATAGTGACACATGTGACACGCCCAAAGAGCGGCATTTTTAAACCTGTTGAAGAAGCTGGGCTTGATAAACTCATTTGGCTGTTATGTGCCACAGAATGTAGAGGGGATAAGAAGATAAGTGAAACTAGATAAGGCAGCTAGTCCAGGGCTTTCTGTGACTGCCAGAGATACAGAGAACATCTATGACAGTAGGTATATCTTTATTTTTTCCTGGGCACATCTACACATGCAATTAATGCAAAGCAATAAACTACAGAACAATAAATTCCAAAGTTTATTGCCATTTGAATATGCATCCAAGACTTCAATATATTGATCTAGGTCAGAGCAGCATTGGCCGGCAGGAGGCTGGGAGGAGGGGGGGTCAGCCTGCCAGCCTGGGGCTGCTTCCCCAGACTCAAGATGCTGTGGAGGGGGCTGGCTGGGACATGAGGGGGCTTCAGCATGAGGTTAAATGGCTGACAGCCCCTGCACTGAAGCACTCTTATGCCCCAGCCAGCCAAGACACCATCTACACGTGTGCTGATGCAGATTTTTTTACTCTGCAGCAGGATAGTACTTGTATTTACTCCAACCTAGTAGGGGCACATGTGTAGATGCTAATGTCTACTATGCAGTAAACATTTTGTGTAGATGTGCCCCCTTTGTAACAATGTAGTTAGTTGTTTTCATTTACAAAATCTTACTGAAAACATTGCTCTAACTTTTACCAACCCTTTTTTCGAAAGAGGGGTGTGTGTGTGTGTGTGTGTGTGTGTGTGTATAGCAATCCCTCATAATTACCATGTTTTCTGTTCTCCAGGACAACTTTGCAAATTAGGAAAACATTCTACAGTATGTGGAATCTAAATGTTATATCTAAATTCCGGAAACCAATTCTGCGCCGAAACTATGTTTGGGCTATCCCATGGGATGCTGTGTATTTTTCTGTATGTGTAGATGAGAAAACTGCCTCTTTTCCCTCATGGGTATTTTCTTAGTGTCTTAGAGACATTGTTCATATGCTAGCAACATTCTGGTCAAAAAAATCCCTACCCATCTACACAGACTACAGAACATCTTCTATAAATATATCAAGCTATTTTTCCTACAAGTTGAGAAGGAAGAAAGAGGTAATACGGTATTTATTTCTATATTTAAATGCTTGGGAAGTTCTCAGATGCTATAATGATGAGGGTTTGTACAAACACCAAGACAAATTAAATAGCACACATTACAGAGGAAATAATTATGAGTAAGCCTTTCCAGAAAGGTGCAGCAAGGGACGTACTATGAGGATTCCATAGTGATGTATGAATGCAAATTACATGTTTGATGATTAATCACAGCTTTTCTTATATGGAGAAATAAATAAATTCAAGCTACAATGTATAAAGTATATAGAGAAATCTGTGCATTACCAAAAAAACTGGGAATTGACTATAACACAGTCATGTGAAGAACTAAGCTTTGGAGGAAATGAAAAGCCAGTACTCAAATGCACAGCTGCCTCATAAACATTCTTATTAAACTGGAAGGTGAAAAGGAGAAAAAGAAAGGAGCAAATGCTGCTACACTGAATTCATTTTACCTTGACTTTGCTCACAGCTTTTTTAAGACTGACTCTGCATTTCCATCGCTGCTGTCACATCACTACTTATCTTCCTGCCCAGACAAACACTGCTTCAGTACATCTTAAGCTACTCTCACATAGCTGAAAGTCCAGTCTATTGGTTTCCATGACAGCAAAAACATGGGGTCTACAACAAATAGGAATTTATAACTAAAATGCTTCAAAGAAAAATAGTGGGCCTAAGAGACTGAAGGAAACTGAAAAAAATAATCCTGCATTTAACATCAAGCAAAGATATCCAATAATGGTAGCACAATCAAAACCATATTGCTCATTTAAGGGTAAGATCCTGAAAGAAGCTTGGTACTTCTTGGAAGCTGTGACTTTGAAGCTAATGGCTAAGTACACAGATTCTAGAGGTTAAGCTGGGTTCAAAATGTCTGCCCAAATTAAATTTAGCTCATCCTGGTGCTGACTTTACAGTTACAGACCTGGTCTCAGTGACCAGCAATCAGTCTAAACCTGTAACTGTACAGAAGTTCCATGCACACAAACCAGTCTAAAAATTGCAGAACCTGGTTTAAGATAAACCTGGATCTATGCAGTATCAAACTTATTTGATTTAGATCAAACCAACATATGGATTTTCTCTACAAATTCCCTGCATAGCCCTGGGGCTAGGAAAACGCAGCCACTGGCCCCACCCCAGGGTTGCTCTTTTCATTCCCTTCCCCCTGCACTGGGCTGTTTTTGCCTCCTCTTCCCCCCGCCGCCCACTGGCCCAGTTAGTCCTCTCAACTCCCATTCCACCAGTCACTCCAGGTATAGTCACTTTTATCTGTGTTCATCATTGCTGGAGCCAAGCAAGTAAGTCTCGGTGCAGGGAGGGAAGTGATGGGGCTTCAGGTTCACTGGAGTGGGGGCAGGATGGAGGGCTAAAAGTAGACCCTGATCCCCCCAAACTCCACCCCTTATGGACCATGCCAGTTACTCCTGGACCCCAGCAAAACCCTGTGAATTGCACCTGTCCCTGTACCCCATCCACAGGTCATACCTGTTCTCCCACCCCTCATGGGTCGCACTTGCTCCCCCACCTCACCCTCAAGTCATGCTTACCCTCCATACCCCACCTGCAGGTTGCACCTGCCTCCTTATCCTACCTGTAAATTGTGCTTGCTGCTCCCCACACTGCATCCATGTATCACACCTGCCCCCTACCCCTCATGGGTTGCACCTGCCCCTACTCCACCCATGGGTTGCACTTGCCCCACCACCCCTCATTAATCATGCTTATCCCCCCACACCACCCATGGGTCCTGCTTACCCCCCATAGCCCATCCACAGGCCATGTGTGCCTGCCCACACCTCACAGGTCATGCCTGTCCCCCTACCCCATCCATGGGTCATTCTTTCCCCGCCTACTCCACCCATGGTTCACATCTACCTCCCCACTCCTTGCAGGTTGCATTTGCCCCCCCACCTCACCTGTGGGTCATGCTTGCCCCCCTACACCACCCATGGGTTGCACCTGTCCCCCCACCCCTTATGGGTTGCACCTGCCCCCCCTGCACCTACAGGTCATGCTTACCCCACTACCCCACCCATGGGTCACACCTGCCTCCCCACCCCTCACAGGTCATGCCTAATCCCCAACTCACCCAAGGTCATGCCTGTCCCCCTCCACCTACAGATCATACCTGCCCCCCTACCCCACCCACAGATCATGCTTGCCACACCCCCACTCCACCGGTGGGTTATACCTGAGTGATCAAATGAGCAAGCCCAAATTTATGCCTTGGGTCCTGAATTCTGTAATGGCCAGAGGACATTGTTTTGCTTGACAGTGAACTTTATGAACTAGACCTAAATTAATTTTAATTGTGCATTTTGGTAACAGATCTTCTAGAGTCTCAGAACAATACACAAAGATTAGAATCTGTTTGGAGGGTGAAGTTTGGACCTGTTGATTTTATGGATGAGTATCACGAGTTTTATCCATTAAGATACCAAGTACCAACTAGTATCTAGTATCAATCATAATTCTATCAAGTATCTGATTCATCAATCAATAAGACTTTCAGATATACTTGAATGACACCAAACATGAATATTTCTTTACAGACCCTTGTGCTCAATATCTTGGTGCAGTCTCAGGTATTCCTTTCTTTCCTGCTTTCCCTCTCTCATCTTAAAAAAAAAATCTATGCTGCATTTATACAGTGGCTGATCAATTTAATTATCTGAAATGTTTAAGCAGCACAATCCAGATAGCAGATATTTAAGCAAATTTATGTTGTGAATTTGTGTACTGAAAAAATTTATTTTTTCACAAGCCATTTCTGAAAAAAGTTAAATGATGAACCTTGGGTCCAGCATGTATCCTACAATGGGACTTGCCAAAGTCAAGCAGCAGAAGTGAAAACAAAGTGGGGTTTTATGTAGAATAGTCAACAATGAGAAATTTCTACCAGTTGCTTGGAAAAGCCTCAGCATGGAATCAAGAGACTATAAAAAGTACAAAATATTGTTCTTTTTGGAAGTCAACCATGTATGTATAAGTCAACTCCAAATTTTCATGTTAATTTTTTTGAAAAACAGATTTTTCCCCGAATATAAGTTCATAACAGATAAAAACCATGAACAGCAATTGCCCTTACAAAATCACTCAGGAGAATGAAGCAAGGAAAGGGCTAAGGGCCTTGTTACACAGTAATCTTGGGCAGTTCCTGGAGCTCTTAACACCTGGATTGTCCACACATTAACACCTGAAACTGGTTGTAATCACTTGTTATGCAGCTCAAAGTCATGCCACTCCTCATCTCTCATCCATGCTACCCAGTAGGTCTGTGCAAAACTTCGGATCACAATTTGGGTTCGGAGAAGATTCAGTTGATTTGGAGGATGAATCTACATATCTGAATCAAATCGCTGGAAGCTTTAGGCTTTCCAAATCAATTTGGAAAAGATTCGGAAAAGATTAAGCCATTCAGCCATAGGGTATAATGGGGAATAAATGAAATATCTATAACTTTGTAGTCTTTGGCTGATTCAGATGAACTTTTCAGGGGTGGTAGCCTCTGCTGAGAGCATGATGTGTGCCAAGTTTCAAGGTGATAGGTGCAGGGGTTTCTGGGAAAATGCACCTCGAAGTCCTGAAAGCAAAACTCATGTCGTGTGTGTGTTAAGTCACAGTGGGGTGAAAACTGCAGGGATGGTAGCCCCTGCTGAGGCCACAAAGCTTACCAAGTTTCAAGGAAATAGATATGGGGGTTTGTGGAAAACTGCACCTCAAGCTGTGAACAAGCAAAACTCATGACATGGGTGACACTGTGTGTGTTAAGGCGCAGCGGGGTGAAAGTTGCAGGCCTGCTAGCCCCTGCTGAGGCCACAAAACCTGCCAGCTGTCAAGAAGATAGGTGCAGGGGCTTCTGGGTTCTGGGGCCCTGCAACTCTAGCTGCTAACAGGCAAAACTTGTGGCATGCGTGCTTGTACAACTGTGTCTGTCTTGGGGCATGGAGTTGGGGGGGAACTACCGCAGACCTGGCTACTAGGCCCTGCTGTGGCCACAAAGCCTGCCAGCTATTAAGTTGCATGGGAGTTCTGGGGCCCTGCACCCCTAACTGCTGACAGGCAAAACTCATGACATGGGTTCTTGTGCAACTGACCGTCTTTGTCTTGGGCCAGAAGCAGTTCCTGGCTCTGTATTGATTCTTTCCTCTCCTTAGTTTGTGGTTTTGTAGGTATTAATCTTTGCTCATTAATTCATTATCCAGTAACTACTAGCTAACTACTGTGTATTGAGCTGGTCCCTGAGTGAATCCTGATTGACTAGTAACACAGTAGCCAGCAGCCAGTCCTGCAGTAGTGTCATTCCCCCCTCCCCTCGCCCCCCCAAGACAGACACAGTTGCACAAGCACCCATGACACAAGTTTTTCCTGTCAGCAGCTAGAGGTGCAGGGCCCCAGAACCCAGAAGCCCCTGCACCTATCTCCTTGACAGCTGGCAGGCTTCATGGCTAGCAGGCCTGTAGCTTTCATCCTGCTGTGCCTTAACACACACAGTGTCACCCATGTCACTAGTTTTGCTTGTCCACAGCTTGAGGTGCAGTTTTCCCCAAACCCCTGCATCTATCTCCTTGAAACATGGCAGGCTTCAGTTTTCACCCCACTGTGGCTTAACACACACATGTGACACAAGTTTTACTTTCAGGACTTTGATGTGCATTTTCCCAGAAACCCCTGCACCTATCACCTTGATTCATGGCACACATCATGTCCTCAGTAGAGGCTACCATCCCTGCAAGTGTCATTGGAATTAGCCAAAAGACAATGAAGTTATAGATATTTAATTGATTCCCCATTATACTCACTCTATGGCTGAATCTCCAAATCGGCTCCAAATCTTCCGAAGCAATTCAGCCGAATTGAATCGGAAAAACAATTCAGATCTCTGAATTGAATCTCTGGCATCTGAATTGGCCGAATCCAAATTGAATAGTTCCCTATTCACACAGGCCTACTACCCAGCTTGTGTTACACTAAAATGTAGCCTCTCCAGGCTACACCTTAGTATAAACACCCCACCCATCCCCTCGACCCCACTGACCCAGAGCTGGCCCACTGCCCCACATACCTGCCTTCCTCACACTCCAGATTCCTGCTTACTGCCCCCTTTACCTTCCTCCCCTCCTTACTGGTGGCTGCCCCTGCTGTCTGCCAAAGGAAGGGTTAACTGCCTTCCCTGGTGCTGCTGCTGCTCTCTGGACCAGAAGGACAGCAGTCCAGCAGCAGGGGCAGCCGAGCAGTCAGGTTAACCATTCCCTGCCTGCTCCCCTGGGACAGACACTGCAGGCTACCACAAGAGGTGCTCCAGAGGTGGGGAAGCCCCAAGGGGGCAGGGAATGGGAGAGAGGGGGTTCTTCCCTTTCAGCCCTCCAGGCCTCTGCTGGCCTGAAGTGTGACTGCTCCAAACTCCAGCTAGCACTAACATGGATCAATATTTGTGTGGCTCACAGTGTAAAGTGTAACAAGGCCCTAAGACCATTAAATCCACCAACAATGCTAAAATAGAAACTTTACTGAGAACATTTCTGAGTGGATAATTTTACTGAATACACGAAAATACTGCAAGGATAAAAATCAAGACTGTTAGGGACTTGGTTGTAGGCTGGCCCTTTATATAAGTAGAGTGCAATTTTTATGCTTCTTTTGAAGGAAAAAATATTTAGATTGAAAATTAGAAAATTGCAGTATTTTAAAGCACCCAGTTTTGCCACTTACACCCATTCACTGTATTATCATATCCCCAGACTAAAAAAAAAGCATCCATATTCAGGACAATGCATAAACCTATGCTTAACTTTAAAGCTAATAAGATTTGAACAGATGTGTAAACTTGGTATATGCAGTATTGAATAGGGATTAGTGTAAGACTGGTCTAGTGTAAGATTATTTCTCTGATCTTTACTCTGTGTTTAATAAGGCAATGAGACTTGAAGAATATTTAGGTTTTACTTCAGGAAGACAGATGCAGAGCCAGCATGGGTAAAGAGAAGTCAGTCACTAGTAACACTTACAAAACACAAAACAATAAAAGCCAGTTTTACACAAAGAAATATCTTCAGAAAAATCCCACCGTAGTTGTAGTGTAGGCTACTGCATAAGTAATCCTTACAAGGAAAAGCTTATTTTCTCAGGCTGATAAGTCTGAAAATAAATTCAACATGTCACGTAACATGGAAATAGTCATGAGCTCAATCCTGTAACCTAAATGAAATACATCTTCTCATGAAATGTTTCATAACAAATTTCACCTGTATCATGCAACATGGATCGTGCCCATTGTCATCTAAAAGTAGAGAAAGACATGAAATCACAGCTGTTTTCCAATGATTTCAGTGATGCTGTCTGGATAAAGCACATCTACTGATACAGATTCCTTGTTTGTATCTACAAGCAGCATTTCTGCTTTGTGTATTACAGCTAAAAGAATTATAATTTAATTTGTACTGTCTGTGGCTTTTCTTTCTGTCCCGGTTTTTATTTTCCCTTTATAGTCAATGTTTCATTACTTGATTCTCAGATGCAAGCAGAAAGATTCTGTGTTTGTATTGCCATAATAAGGAATGTTCAGTCCTCCTTTCTTTAGCCATAAAACTGCTTTGACAAAAACCTGGCTCCAGAGAAGTCAAAGTGTAATTTTGCTATTAATACCAATGGGGTGAAGCTTTATACTGGCTTTCTTGACTACTTCTAAAATTGGGCAATTTTTTCTAATTATACTACATTTTACAAGGAAAATAAATAATAGAATTGGGATGCTGTACCAGTTCTGTTTCACAGAAGTCCCTGAGTTATAAAGAAATAGAAGAAACTCTTTTGTCATATATGGGTACAACTGGCGTATTTGTTTGCATTTTAATAGTCAGAGCAATCTTCCAATTCTCAGCTATTAGGTAACCCTAATGGTGTTTGAGCTCATGGGGAAAAACATGAGAAGCTTGGCCATGGTCCCAAAGAACACAGAAAAAGGCCTCAGGAACCTGTCAAGCCCTTCAGTTTTCCTTTAGAGTTGTGAAATTAGGCAGAAGAGCTAATAGCTTTGAGATGCAAGAGAACTTTAACTTTTAAAATGCAAACAGACATACCAGTGCACTAAATGCTCTGATCGACCATATGTAGGAGAAATCAAACAACTGCATACCAGAATGAACGCACACTGAAAATCTATTAAAGACAAAAATACCCGATTACCTGTAGGTTCATACTTCTCACAAGACAACCATTCTCTATCCAATCTCTCAGTTCTAATCATCAAAGGGAATTTACAAAACACCTGTTGTAGATGAGCCTATGAACTTCACCTCATAAATTTACTGGGTACAAAACATCATGGGATAATTATAGACATTGGATTTATGGCACATTATAACCTGCCTGCCATTGTAGCAAAAACCCCAGTTTTTCTTTTTATATATATGATAGATATGCATTCCCTTCCCCAATTATTTCTGGCTTTTCTTTCTCTCCCTCTCTATTTTCTATAGACAAGCATAAGCAACCTCAGACTTAGGATAAGCTTTAACATTTTTATTTTGGTAGGAAGTTTTTGGTTTTGGATATACACTGTTTTATATTGCATTATTATTGTGTTTGTATTGATTCTTACTGTTGTATATTGTATTATTATCATTTTCATATTGATTTTTATTGTTTCATATGGCTATTGTATAGTTTAGGCCTGTGTTTGTAAGTATACCAAAGTAATTTCAAGATTCCATTTTGTATGTCAAGTCTCCATCTTGTGTCCTCTGCCTGGGCATCCCCTGTGTCACAACTGTATGAGTCACGTACCCCTCCCATGTAAATTGGTTCCCAGATGAATGAGAGTGATTGGGAATGATTGAAATACAATGGTAGCAGGCCTCTGTTGAATGGCCTGTAATGACTGGGCCATCACCTCACATTGATTTATCCAGGAACCATGGACCTCACCCAGGAACAGAGACAAGAACCCAGCATTTGACAGATAAAAGACCCTGCAGAACCAGTAACTACCATTGTACCCCACCATTACAGACACCCGAAACTGCACATCCCTGCATAGAGCCCACATGCTCAGTATGCCGGAGGCTGACCCTTGCCTGGGCATGCCTCCTGTCACTAGGGTCACACAAGGTCTGCCCCTATAAAAAGGGGCAGTGAAGACAGACCCAGTGGGATGCCCTCTCCATCTGGACCAGCACCATGGCACACCACCTATCCACCCAGAGGCCCTGCCAGCAACCCCCTTCTGGACAACACCTACTGGAAAAAGACCCCTTTCCAGCCTGAATAGGTAGCTATCACTCCCTACCCCCTCTACAACCAAGGACTTGGACTCTGCTTCTGTTCCCTACCTGGGCTCCAGCCCTTCCATTGAGTCTCTTTCTCCTGCTGCCATTGTGTGTGTGTGTGTGAGAACCAATAACTTCATGGGGCTCTGTAGTGTGTTGTCTGTGTAATAAAACTGTTATTTGGACCCCTAAGTTGGGTTTTGCTTTGCTATGGTTTGGCCCTGCTCCAATCTCTGCTCCTCACCCCCCTAATTTCTGCCTCATTTCTCCCTCTCCTGCTTCTGGCTCCCTGCCACCTCCAACACCTGTCCTGAGGTCCTCTCTGCCTCCAAACCCCCTGTTTCTTTGCCACTGTCTTATCCCCACTGTCTTTTTCTTTTCCCCTGAGTATTCAGACTCAGATCCCCAAAGACATTTAGGTGCCAAACTCCCGTTGAAATCAACTGATTTCAGTGGGAGTCAGCTGCCCAAATGTCTTAAAAAGTAGGTCTCAGATTCTTTCCTGGCTGTCTCCTCCTGCCACCACTTATCTGCCCCCCACCCCCAATATCTCAGCTATCTGCCTCAGTTTCCAGCCCCAGTCTACCTTAAGAAAACTCAAGCCTTGGCTCCTTAGCCAGCTTCTCTGTAGTCTGCTGGTTCTAATCCCTGGTCTGGTAACTTTCACTCCCTACGCTTTAACTCTCTCTCTCTCTCTCACCTGAACCTTCCCCCAGGTACTCCAAGCACACACATACACACTGTCTCATGCAAGTTAGGAACTTACCTGTGTGTAGGTGGTGTGTGTGTGTGTGTATATATGTATATACACAT
>NW_017728947.1:73833572-73846387 GCF_001723895.1 Crocodylus porosus
AACAGCACAATATTGAGATCCTGAGAGTTGGCCTGACCCCACAGGGCTACACCATCCATAACCCCAACTAACCTCTCTACATTTTACCAGCTATATACTATCATGAGTTCATCATTCCCCTATTCCCACCCCACACTTACCTGTCTCACACCTATTATCTCCCATGGCCTCTGGTGCTCACTGCCAAGTATTTGTATTTTCACAGACTTGCATTTTGTATATTGGCTTCTATTCCATCCAAGAGAACAAAAAACAACAGTAGACTCTCCCTATGCCTGAAGAAGGGTGTTTGTACTTGAAAGCTTGCAAAGAACAATTTTTCCAACTCTGTAGCTTGTCTAATAAAAGATATCGCATTTACTCAAAGAACCTTGCCTGCCTATGTCCTGAGACCAACATGGCTACAACCAACACCCCCAAAACAGACATACCAGACATGTTTACAGATTAAGTATTCAGACTCAGATCCCCAAAGATATTTGGTGCTAAACTCCCATTGAAATCAACTAATTTCAGTGGGAGTTAGCTGCCCAAATATCTTAAAAAAGTAGGCTTCAGATACTATAGTAATGGTTGCCCTCACAAGAACTGATGTAGAAAGATAAGATTATGATATAGAAATACTCCAAAGACTGCTAACAGACTGTGTAGTCCTTAGTTTTCTCAGATGTTCATGTGTTTTGTCTCAGATATAGTATAGCAGCAATAAAAACCTTTGGAGAGACAAAGCAGCAGAATCCTGTGGATAAACAGATTTTTCATGGTGAAATAAATGCCGAATTGCCCACATGGAATCCAAGTAGTGTAGTGCAAAAACTAATAGACTTAGTAGGATTGCAAAGATAAGAGAAACTGGGAAAGAAAATGTGAAGAAAGGAAATGCATGGTACAAAAGTAAAAGGGGGAAAAAGATTCAAGGGAAGGGACATAAAACTAAATATAGTCAAGTGAACTATAGTTTTGAGAACTATATATAGTCATGTGAAATATAGTCTTGTGAAATATAGTTCTTTGTAAACATTAGAGAGTTGTTTTTGTTTTTGTAATCAGAACTTTTTTGAAACATTGAATAAATTTGACTAGATATCTCATCCATTGCCTGCATAGTTGCAAAACATCTGCTGAAACAAGTTGTTTGCATATAGATACGGAGTTCACAGGTAAAAGCTGGCATGTATCAATGGATACAAGTTGTAGCCGTATTGGTCGACAGGCAAAATAAATCAGAATTTGTGCACAGGTGATTTTTTTTATTAGACCAACTAGATAGTTGCAACAAAAAATATATATATTTGCAAGCTTTCAGGCACACTCACCCTTTCTCAGGCATAGGGGAATGCAAAGATTGCAAAATTTGTCCTAAGTAAATTCATATGAATTTTCATTTCCACCTAGGAGAAATTTTACAATCTCTGCATTCTCCTATGCCTGAGGAGGGGTGAACATTCCCAAAGTCTTGCAAATATTTTGTTGTTGTTGTTGCAAATATCTAGTTGGTCTAATAAAAGATATCACCTCTGCCACAAATTCTGATTCCAACATGTATCAGTAGCTGTCAACACAGTAGGAGCTCCAGGTGGTGTTGAAGGTTACCTTTAAATCATTCCAAGGTCACCTAAAACCATTAAAGGGTGTTAAATTGTGCTAAGTACACTCTAAAAAGTCTTAAAGTTATGCTGTTTTGGGCAAGGGTTATCTTTGCACTGTTCAACCTGGTTCAAACTAGAGGTAAAGCAACCTATTTGCAGTCATCCAGCATCCCAGGATGTATGGCTCCCATCCCCCCTACCCCTGTAAAACTTTCCACCCTCCCAAGCTCTACTGCCCAGGGGATGGTACTGGCCACCAATACCCCCAGTCCCATCCAGTGGGTATGACCCACATGGAACCATGCTGCTGGTTCCAGGGACCCTCAAAGACCTGAACTGGGCCCCTGGGCCAGGTGCAGGGGCCATCCCTTCCCCCCAGGGGCTAAATCTTTTCTCCACATCTAGGCAGCAAACCCCAAGCCAGGAGAATTTGGGGGTAAGGCATAGCTTTTCCCTCCCCAGCCTTCTGTGTTATTGGGGGGAGGAGGAGGCTGCTACTGTGCTGAAAGCATGGAACCTGAGGAGACATGCTTCCTAGGAATCCATGGTCTCCCTGGTGAACCTCCAGCAGCTGTGTTGGGAATACAACCACCAGGCAGGGAGAGCAGAAAGCCCAGGGAGGCATGCTTTCCTGGGTTCCAGCTCTCACCATGCTTAATCCCTGAGGCTGCACTCCTAAAGGAGCAGTAGAGGCCTGGCTCCTGGCCATACCCCTGCTCACCAGACCCTCTTTTTCCAAGTCACAGTGGTGCAAGTCAGAGATGACCTTAAGTCTTAACCTGTGACTACTCTGAAACTGACTTTCACACAGCCTAATATTCCACAGATTTAGACTGTGTTAAAGGTAACCTGTAACAGAACCCAAAGTTGCCTCAACCAACTCCTGAGCTAAGTGAAGAGAAAAGCTATGGCTTTTTGGATCCTGACTTTTTGAAGGTGGATACTGCACTGGAATTAGCTTTAATAGAAAAAGAGAGAAGTACTGTGATGGTGAGAACCAGAGGGATTAATAAGAAATAAATGTATGCTTCTTGGAGGCATTTAGCATTTTGCCTAACAGGTAATATTAGCTAATATAAAGCTTGTAAGTTTGTAACCCACAAATATAACTTGTCTGTCATAAGTTTAACCCCAAATTTTTTTTTCAAAGATTTTTCATAGACCTTAGGGCTGGAAGGGACCTCGGAAGATCATCGAGTCCAGCCCCCCGCCAGAAGGGCAGGAAGTCAGCTGGGGTCATAGGATCCCAACAAGATAAGCATCCAATTTACTCTTGAAAATGATAAAATGCTGGGATACTGGAAATGCCCAGCCACAATTGAAGAAGTGCAAAACTGGAGCCACTGACAGTGGATTGTGTACTGGCAAGGAGGAATCTGTCAAAGTTACTGTGGGACAGGGTGGTTACTTCATTTTCTCCCATATGCCAGGGCTGGGAAAAATGAGTGTGGAACAGGACGAGATTGTTGTGGTTATTTCCAATGGCCCTTGTGCTGTTACATTCTGCCTGCAGGTACCCTGCCCACCTCGGGTCCTGATGTGACATTGTCCCACCTGTAGCTCAAAGGCAACCAAACCCTCCAACCCCACCTCCATGGGAGACAATAGCTCCAGTGGTTCCCCTGCCCAATGACACTTTGGCACAATGGTATACAGCTCACCAAATACACTGGTCCTCCAGGTACAGCAAGGTACTGCGGTGGTTTAAAAATGGCTCTTATGCTGTCAGGTGGTGGTCCACGGAATGGGAGGCCAACATGTCCCACCTTCTCGGTATTTGTGGTTCTGCCATACGGATGAAGGGAGGCATGCTCACGGAACTGAATATTCAATAGCTGCATATCGCCAGTCAGTCTGGGAAAATCTGCAGGGCACAGCCCTGGTCAACCCAAAACAGCTGGCTAAGCCCATGGGGGGCACCATGGCAGATTTATTTCTGCAAGATACCAAAGCCATAGTCATACCTGGGCAGTGTGCATTTGGTACAGTGTACACAGATGGGGACACACCCAAGTGAATATAGTCCTTTGACCAATCCAGTTGGGAGATTTACCAATCTCAAAGGGAAGAAGGTGAAACACCCAAACAGGAGAACCCCTAGCTGTTTTTTGCATTAAGCAGGCATGTATGTTAATCCAGAAGGAGCCACCACAGGTGTACCCGCTACCTTGCTTATATAACATCATTCCCTGGTAGAGGTCCCAAGCCAGGGCTCCGGTCCTCCTTAATGCCTCCTTATTCAATGCCCATATCACATTTAACCCCAAGCAATGGTTTGTCAGAATAGCATTTCCTAACTGCTCTGCCGGTGCTCATTTGGCAGAAAATATGCTGCGCTGGGCCTGGCCAACTGTTTTCCAACCCGCAGCCCAGCCTCCAATCACCTGAAAAAAAAGGAATACCCTAGACCATGTGTGGAATGGGCACAATTCAGCCATGGGAATTTGGAACATAGATAAATCCCAGAAAAACACCCAAGGAATCATGGTAACATGGCCTTAGAATACACTGATGAGTTAGTGGCACCCATTGGCCAAAAAGCAGCACAAATAAAGTTACCTTTTCATGCATGCAGCCTTCCAAGCCAATGCTAATCAAACCTGGATCACTGCTTGTGCCCAAGTGCAGCTTTCACTTCACCTTCATTTTTCCCAGGTGATGAGTGATCTCAGACATAAAGAATGGCCTACTGATTTAGAGCACCATGGAGTACCTCCAGCTTTAGCCCAACGGTTAGTTTACCAAGACACATGAAGCACGCACTGGGTGGGGTGTAGCAAGACAAAATGCTTTTTCATCATACACGGGATAGCAAATGGCACATGGTTCATCGCCCTTCTCTTGACAACAGGACTAGGGAGTGGGTGCATGTGGGACTGGGACTGACATAATCCCATTTGGGAAATTGCAACCCCCGAAGGTCCCAAGTATTTGGCCCAATCCCCAGTGTACCCTGTAAATGGCATTCTAATTGGCTTGGGAACTTCATGGGAGGGTGGCCTAATAGTACCCCCAAAATGGTTTGTGTAACACACCTACCAGCAACTCCCTAGCTCAGTGAGTTTGCTGAGAAGGTTCTGGCCACTTATATCATCCTAACAGCACATTTTGGACCTCCTGCACCAGCTGTTGTGCAGAAGCTCAAGATTTCCAAGGGGCATCAGCTACTTTATATGTCCAAGACCAGGAAAATACCTTAATGTGGCTGAAAACCCAATTAGAAATCGTCACCCTTAACCTAAGTCTTCCAAAATCCTGGGTGAAAGATATAGACATGCCCCAGCTAAAGGAATTGGGTGAAGTAGTGGCCCACATTAAAGGTTTGTTCAAAGATGCCCGAAAAGAAAAACAAGTTGCCCTCATAGCTCAAGAGGAAGGGCGAATTATTAAATGCGCTACTAATATTCCCTCGCTGTGTAAGTCGTATGAAGTAGCCTGTACTGTGCAAATATATACCTTTATTAAAGGTGCTCCTTTTCCTTGGTTTGTAGTAGTAATAATTTTAGTTATAGGATTAATATTATTCAATATAATCTTTAAATGTTGTTGTTATAAAATTAAGTCGAATACCTACGCCAAAATAAATGTTGTTGATTCCACCAACCATGTATATGCCACCTGGCAGAAATCATATTTGTAGGCCTTACCAAATGCTCCAAAGAAGCAAGGGGTGGATTGTGATGGCCAGAACCAAAGGGATTAATAAGAAATAAATATATGCTTCTTGGAGGCATTTGGTATTTTGCCTAACAAGTAATATTAGCTAATATAAAGCTTGTAAATTTGTAACCCGCAGATGTGACTTGTCAGTCATAAGATTAACCAAAATGATAAAACTAACTGTTTGTATTAATCATGGAACTGACTGGGCCCCAAAGGCAAAGCTGTAGCTCCAAGATTAGCTGACCTAACGGTTTTTGCTTAGGGTTCAGTCTTGATGATAAAAACTGGATCCAACCACCTGGAATACCCAACACATTCCAGGAAAGCACGTCCCAAGATAGCATATTCAGAGAAACCTAAAAGGGTTTCTTAGGCTGAGTAATGTCAATTTCAAACCTAAAGGTGCTGCAGTGTAATTTGCTTATTGGATAAACCCTAGTCTAAGTAGTAAAGTTTATGATAATTTTAACACCTTTCAATCCCATAGAGTAACAGCTATAGGGCAAGATTGTGAGTGGCTCTAAAGCCAACAGATTTAGCATAGGACTAGGTATAAAAAGCATGTGCTTCAGGTGACCAGCAGGAAGGAGGGAACTGAACGGTCATTGCTGTTCCAAGCCTGGACTCCAGACTCCTGGTGTGAGTGAGGATCGGATCCTGGGGACTTTCCCCGGTAATCCCTCCAACAGCATCGATCAGGGACACCTGACTTCACTGGAATCACTTGGTGCGCGCACCTGGTATTGAGGGACTATCGATAAATTGCCAACCCCTGTCTGTCTGTTATTTTGAACAGCCCAGTGGCTGATACCCTCACAGTGCCCAGTTGGCCTGGAACAGAATTAATCCATCTATCTGTTGTTATTATCTGTTGTTATTATTTACTATTAGCTCTTTAATACTGCATTATCTGCTTATCACATTTATCTTTCTGTTAACTGTTGTGTGTGTAAGCTATAATAAATTTGCCTTTGCTTCACTCCCAACTTTGCCTCCTTGATCTGAAACTGAACTGAACAGACCAGTGGCTGATCCCCTTGCAGTGCCCAGTTGGCCTGCGATAGAATTGATACACTCACAGTGCCCAGCTGGTCAGTGACAAGTACCAATGGGCCTTTTTACACATGCTCCAGGAGTTGTGTATGTGTTGGGAGGGGAGTGGGGGCTTTAAAAAGTGGCCAAATGTCATGGGTATCAGCATCCCCCATGCTAAAAAAAGGCAGTGGGATACTTTGAGCTAAGGCTCATTGAATAAGCTTTAGTTCAAAGTGCCCCACTGCCATTTTTCAGTGCAGGGACACTGATATATGTGATGCTAGAGTCTGCTGGAGTGTGTTTATTTCCATACTCAAGAAGACTCAATTAATTGAGTCTGCTTCAATGCAATGGATTTCTAGTGCACTGGAGCCAGATCCCTGCATGTCTATAGGAGCCCAATATGGCTAGCTATGAAACATCCAGAATGATACCCTAAAATTTTCAGAACAACAGGGGAAAAAAAGGTGGAAAGATGCCTTTGCTCTCCTACTTCTGAGAGGAGCAAATGAATGTATCTTAATTTAGGAAAGTAAAAAATGCTTGCATCAACATTTAATTAATTCTCAAGCTCTCTTCTTAAGGCAAGATCTGAGTGTTGAACCCCTTCCCAACCAGCATAATTGTGCTTGAAAAAAAATCTTCCTTTTTTTTCTCATTTCTGCTTTATTGCACATTACATTTCAAAATAAGTTTTATCATAAACTTAAAAAACTATTCATCATACCTTTCTGCTTCCTCATCTGTACCTAATTATCTTCATTCTTGAGATATTTTTTAATACAAATTGATTTTAAAATTAAAGTAATGAGACAAGTTAAGATGAGAGTTAGCAAGGAGATAACAACCACTTTTCTGTATTCATCAAGCCAAACAGAAAACAAGCTAAATAGGGCTGATAAAAATTGATGTTTTTCCAAAATAAATAAAAAAAATCTTAAATAAATTTAATAAATCCATTTTATTTTTTATTCATGTAAGTTTAATATAATAAAATGATAGTCATAATAAGTTTTATTTTAAAACTGAATTAGCTTAGAATGTGAATTTAATATAAAATATATGAAGGCCTAAACATATTATCTCTTAAAACTTTTAAATACATATGCTGAATTTATTAACATTTTTAAGTTACAGACTAAATTCTTCTCCATATAAAGAAAGAATGGAGAAAGAAAAAGAATCTAAGCGTTGAGGCTAAACTTCATAAATGTGGTGCAACATGTCATATATAATATATGTATATTAAATGCTTAGTCCTGTGAGGAATTCAGCAGTTAGGCTGGATGTTAAAGAGATACAAAAATCACCTGACCTTTGACTCCAAAAGGCACAATCATGTACCTCACCAAAATTAACCATTAGGACACTGAAGTGATCTCATGATTTTAATTTATAGTTTCCCCCTATTTGAGCTCTGATTGGCTCAGTGCTTAAATACATAAAGAAATCTATGTATCTAAAACATTTCAGCTTTGGTTAAATAAAAACATGAATGACTGATGCCTCCCAAGACTTGGGGAGGCACAAGTTGTGGGCGGCAGTGTCAATGGTGGGGTGGCCATCATGGGATGGGGTCCCAGGATGGCCATGATACCCCTAGGGCTCCTTGACTGTGCCAATCCTGCCCAATGGGCTCCCTCTTTCTCTCCTGTCATGTCTTGTTCTATAATAAATAGGGAGGCTGCCCTCTAGTTTGTATTTCTGGGCATGGTCCTGATGGACCCCACTGAACCCTGTGAGCTCTTGGACCCCTTTTGGGTCCTGCTCCAAAATGGATGTCTCTTGGGACACCCTCAGCCTTATGGGCTAGATGCATGGCTCCAAATTGCCCCTTTACCACACCCCCAAGCCTCGCAGATGGCATTCATAAGTTGTCCCTCCAAGGCCTTAGTTTAGTTTGGCCTCCGGTAATCACTGGGCTCTACGCAGTTTTGTCTCTCCCTCAGTGCCCTTGGCTCCAGGGTCTGCTCACCCACTTTGTCACTGCACCCAATCTGGTGCTGGGGTCTAATACTGTGCCCACACTGGCGCTGAGGTCTGTTCACCCCTGAATACTGAACTCACACTGGCGCTGGGATCTGTTCACACCTGAATACTGAACCCACACTGGCGCTGGGGTCCCCACACTGTAGTGGGCCCCCAATGAGGCCTCCTCCTTCCCCAAGAGCCTCAGCCTGATCTTCTGGTGTTTATAAAACAGCAACCAAAAATATAAGCCCCTGGGCTATAACATAACACAAAAAGTTCAGGGTGTGCTCTGCCCCTTTAAGAGTCAAACTTCTTCCCTGGCATTAAGTACCTCATAGGCAGGGTTACCTGGTAAACTCCTGGATCCCCATTAGCCCTAAGTGCAGCATATCTGGCAGCTGCAGCTTCTCTGGGCAATTCCTCCCTGGAGGCTCCTTCCCCTTTGGCTTCTGGCAGGGAACTGACTCTTTAGTCCCAGCCCTGAGGTTTATATATGCCCAGGGCCCTGCCTTTTCTGGTCAGCTGACCAGCTGCAGGTGCAGACTAATTCCCTTCTTAGGTCTGCTACCACAGTAACCTGCACCTGTGGGGTTCTTGCCTGACTGCTAGGGTCCTCTCTGTAGGCAGTTTCTGCCCTTAAAGGAGCAAGCATCTTAGTGCCCTATGACAGTGGCAAGCAGCGACTGCCCACAGAAGCCGGCGGAGGTAGCGGGGGGACCTGGTGAGTTGCGATTGCTGAGCAGCGACCACCCACAGAAGCAGGTGGCGGTGGCAGAGAGCAATGACCACCTGCAGAAGCCAGCAACAGTGTTGGCAGCGGGGTGGCGGGGTGGTAATCAGTGACCTCCTGCAGAAGCCGGCATTGGCAGCGGCCAATCTTGGGGGTGGGGCGTGTGTCCCCCCTGTGCCCCCTTTATGAGTCACCTATTAATAAAAACAAATTTTATATACTTTGAAAATTTCCAGTTGCAATACTAATACAACTGCTTGACAAAAATTGTAAGTAAGATAGAAATTATCTAGTAAAACAACCAATGTATCATTCACCATTTTCCAACATACTAAAAATATAAAATTAACAAGTATGTGAAACACGGTACTATCTAATTGGTAAAATATTTATGAGGTTACAGTGTATGTGAGAAGGTAGCAAAAATATACCAGATCTAATGTCAAGGCTCTATTTGGTTGCAAATTGACATGTTTTAGTAGTTATAGCTGTAGCAGGGCGCTAAGATGTGCCTGCTCCTTTAAAACTGAAACCACCTAGCCAGCAGACCTCCCCAGCTGCAGGTTGCCATGGTAACAGCATAAGGAGGTAACTGGGCAACACCTGCAGGAGTCACATGACTGGAAGGAGGCAGGGTTTTGAGTTATATAAGCTCAGGGCTAGAGATAGCAAAGCGTTCTCTCTCTCTGGCAACTGCCAGAGAAGGAGCTCCGGCATGTGAAAGATGCCTGAGAACCAGTGCTGCCTGTTTTGCTACTTAAGAACTGTGAGACTTTAGGAACTTCCTAGGTATTTAGGCTTGGGGGGGGCATTAAGGGTGTAAGTTTGACCCTAAAGGAGGCATAGCACTGTTGCTATTGATAATACTTAAGTTATAGCCAAGAAGGTTTTGTTTGTGCTTTTGTTTACATTGGAGTACCAGGATGAGGCTACAATGGGAGGTTTGGAGGCCTGTAACAAGTGGGAATGCTGGGGTCGGTCTCCAGGTAGGCCCGCCACTTGATTCTGGGCTAGCCACCTGCCCATGTCATCTGCCACACCTTGATGTTCCTGATTGCAAGATGTTAATCAGGTGGGAGGCTGCCCTTTACCTGCCCTGATGACAAGGGCCTCTGTACACACTCCTATGTCCCCTTTAAGTGTCCCATGCCTCACAGATGTTTTCTGGCCTAACACCCAGCCTCATCATATTTATCATACGGCCTAACACCTGGCCTCATCATCATAGGGCTTAACAACCGGCCTCAACATATTCACATTAGCCACTGGGCTCCCAGCCCCTACCAGCCCTTTCCATAGGCTCTAGGCCCCAGCCTCAGGCTCCAAGCCCTGTCCCCAGGCCTGAAGCCTGCCCTGTCCATGGGTCTGAAGACTGCCCCATGCCCAGGCTCCAAGCCCCATCCCTCTATGGAACCTAACACCTGGTTCCCTGATATGCCCCAGGCTCTCCTGCAAGACTGGGACTGCCACAGGTCCCCTGACCTGGCCTTGGCCCTGCCTCAGTGCTCACAGTGAGCCTGGGCTCCCCCTATCCAGCTCTCACCCACCAGGGATGTGGGGCCTGGGGTTTTCAGGTGCCTCTACCCACCTTTCACCGGGGAGTTAACTGGCTTGGCATTTCTGGGAAGCTACCCCACCACAGATAGCTCCACCAGGACACCCTTCACCAGCAGGGTGCAGTTCCAGGTTATGCCTCAGACCATGGGGTCTCCTTCCCCATAGCCCCAACCCTTACCTCCAGTTGGTGCTGAGCAGCAGCTCAGCTGGTGTTGACCCTCTGGCTCTTTGCAGCAGAGTGCTGCCCTACAGTTCAGGGACCCATCCCTTATATCCATGAGCTGGATACTGTTCCTCAATCAGGCAACCCTGCCTGATTAGGACCACAGGCAGCTGTGGGGTGCCTGGTTGCCACTCAGGCCCCTGATAGTAACAGAGCACAGGGCACTCTGTTACAAGGCCTCATTAGTGGTTGGAGAAAAGGTCCCAGAATTTGGGTAGAGTTAGTGACAGGGACACACAGAGAGATGCTGTAGGGGCACAGCTACAGGGCTGTGGACAGCCCTAGAGACAGAGGGGCACAGATACAAGGTCACAAAGAGACCAAATGCCAGAGGGGTGCAGACACAAGGGCACAGAGAGCACTGGCATCAGAGAGACTTAGAAGCAAGGGTGCAGAGAGCCCTAGAGCCAGAGAAACACAGATATGAGGGCACAGAGAGTTCTAATGCCAGCAAGGCATGAATACAGGTGCGTAGAGCCCAGCATTAGAGGGGTGCAGAAGTGATACACAGTAGTAACACCTGTGAGGTTTGGGACATAGTAAGGGGAGGTTGGAGTTGTGTGTAAACCCTAGACATCAAGATATTAAAGGGGCAGCCTCTCACCTAGAAATAACTTACTCATTACATCAAAGGTGTGGCAGACGAGATAGGTGGGCAGACTGCCCAGACAGGTGAGTGGTCCGTTGTGACAATCGGTCTTGAGATACGCACCTGTTAGAATAGCAACCGAAGAGAATGAACCCTTCCTTAGAAAAATAACTGAAAAAGAAAAGGAAACGTTGATTAAAATTGATTATTTAAATCAAGGCTTTCCACTTGATGATTGAAGTCAAGATGTAAATAACTGACTGATTTAAACTGCCTTGATTCAAATCAGTCTACCCTGTAAACAGAGAATTCTGAAATCATTTAAAACAAACATTTGTTTTCAGTAGAAAAATAATGGGAAATAAATAGGGCAGAGTTAGCTGGTAAATCAGCAAGCAGTAGTGTACACAGGCTGAAGAAGTAACTGGTAATATTTACAGTCAAGGCCATATAGATACTTCTTCAGTCCACAAGGAAAGTCCCTTTAGTGCTCCTGTCCACCACACTGTAAGACACTCAGGATGGAACTGCCTGTCTTGGAATGTTACATGTTATTATCAGACAGCTACTCCTCACTTAACATTGTAGTTACATACTTGAAAAATGCAACTTTAAGAGAAACGATGTTAAGTGAATCTGATTACATCACAGTAGTTACCTACTAGCAGGTGACAACCACACAACTTTATAACCAAACATTGTGCAACTTTGAACAAGTATGCTCTCTAATAGATCAGCGACATAATAATGAAACAATGTTAAGTGGGATGATGTTAAGTGAGGTGTACCTGTATGTACTCCACCGACCCCAGATCAACCTATAGTCCAGGAAAAAAACCAATGGAGTCTATCAATTATTTTGAAGAGTCTTATACTGGGGTCTCTATAGGTACCAAGTGAAAAAAGACATATTACATTAACAGCACTGAGTTTACTGTGAAGTAGCCTATGTATTTCCCACAGGTTTCCTGCAGTGTGGATTTTTCTCTATGTATTATATTGCACATAGATGCCAGTAGAAATGTCTGCTTAGTTATAAACTTGTACCTGACAACACTATCTAAAGATTGTTTCAGTAAGAATAAGAATAGCAATAACAATAACAACAATAATAAACCATTCATCTTTTCCACTTAGTTTCTACAATTAGTGGAAGACCACAGAGAATTTCAACCCTATACACTGATACATCAGTCCATGTTGTATTTGCACTAATAAAAGGAAAATGTACATAATTGGCAATTGGCTTTTTTTGGCTGATGTGGCCAATAATGTCACTGATAAATGCTGCATGCATGAGCACTACCACAGCATGCACTTGGCCAGCCCAGCAGCTCAGAGAGTAGCATCCAGCTGATAAGCCTGTGGGGAGGAGGGGGTGGGGGGAAGGGGAAGGGGTATATTTGAATCACTGTCCTGAATTTGATTCAGAGATTTGGCTGCTGCTGAATCAGCCAA
>NW_017728947.1:73846667-73855692 GCF_001723895.1 Crocodylus porosus
TGCAATCAGCATGAGAAAGGCTAAGGCGGGACTGGGGGAGAAAGGAGTCTTTGGCAGTATTTCTTTCTTATCAGGTGCAAGATGCAAGCTGTGCATTTCTAACAATATTCCATTTCTAACATACTCTCCCAGCCCTGACAATGGCTGCCCTGCCCACCCCAGCTACTGGCTCTTTGAAAAAAAAAAGCCCCCACTCGCTGGCTGCTGCCAGGTGGGGGGTGATGCATGCTGCCCCCCACTGCCCCACACTGCATGGAGGGCTCTGCCATGAGCCCCCCGACTCCTGACTGCTCTCCCAGCATCCCCCCCCGGCTGCCTTGCCTCCTCCGCCTGCCCTAGCTCCTGGCCTTTTAAGAAAAAATAAATAAAAAAGCCCCTACTCACTGGTTCCTGGCTGGTGGGGGGGTGCAATCCCCACTGCCCCACACTGTGGTGGGGGTGTGGGAAAGGCTCTGCACAATCCCTCAGAAGCCCTGAGGCTGCTGGTGAATTTGGGGGTTTTTTCGCTTTTTTTTTCTTAAAGGGCCAGAACTGGGGCAGGTGGGACAGCCATAGGGGCAGTGGGAGAGCAGGTGGAGGTCAGGGGGCTCATAGCAGCATGAAGCAGTGGGGGGCAGTGGGGATCCCCCTCCCCCCCACTGAGCAGCAGCCAGTGAGTGGGGGCTGTTTTTTAAAGCACCAGGAACTGAGGCCAGTTCAGGCAGCCATGGGGAATCTGGGGGAGCTGGTGGGGGATGGGAGCATGTGTGGGTCCCCCCATGGTCTCCTCTCCTCCAGGCCACCCTCCCCTGCTGGTACTTACCAGCTTGGAGTCCAGGTCCATCTCCCTGCTGCAGCTGGTGGGGATTGCCCAAATCACCAAAGCTCTCAAAGAGCTTTGAATTGATTCAGACTTTTTAATTCGTCCCCTGATTCAAATTCAGAGATTCGGCCACCAAATCGGGCCAAATCTCCTCTGAATTGAATCAGCACCTGAAGCTTTGCATAGCCTTAGTGGGTACTGCCCAGCTGGGGTGGAGCGGGCCGTGGGACAAAGCCATGAGCGGCTCGTCTGGAGGCCAAGGTGGGGGGTGGGCTCCAAATCAGTGTGTAGGTTAAGGATGGGCTACCGCTGCAGGCTGAGGCTGGGGCAGTGCTGGGCTCTTCCTGGTGGGGATTTTGCAGGGCACTAAGGCAAACCTTCTCCTTTAAAAGCAGAAGCAGCTAACTAGAGACCTCTGTGAGCAAGGCAGAGCTCCACAGCTGTAGGATATCCAGGCAGCTGGCTAATAAGCTAATGGGGGAATTAGCTGGCACCTGCACAGTCAGCTCACTGGAAGGAGGCAGGGCCCTGTGCACATATAAGTTTCAGGGCTAGGGCTAGCAGGAATTAGTTCTCTGGCAATCACAGCAGCCCACCTTCACCCTACACACAGATCCAGGGGGCACATGCCCCACCCACAGGGTGTGTGCAGCAGTGGGACCTGCTCCCCTCCTGTGTCCCCTAGATGAGCCACTCATGGCTTTGTCATGCACCCTACCCTTCCCTGACTGGGCCGCACCTGCTCCTGCCTCAGCCCCAGCCCCAGCCCAAGCCCCAGCCCCAACCCCATTCCCTCCCTCACTATGGGGGCCTCAATCTGCCCCCCCACACACACACCCCTTCTCTCATAGTTTCATAGTTTCGTAGTTAGTAGGGTTGGAAGGAACCAGAGCAAATCATCAAGTCCAACCCCCTGCCATGGCAGGAAAGAATGCTGGGGTCAGACGACCCCGGCTAGGTGTCTATCTAGCCTCCTCTTAAAAACCCCCAGGGTAGGAGCGTGGACCACTTCCCTTGGAAGTTGTTCCCAGATCCTAGCCGCCCTGACAGTGAAGTAGTGCCTCCTGATATCCAGCCTGAATCTGCTCTGTCAGCTTATGGGCATTGTTCCTTGTTACTCCTGGTACTGCTTGGGGGAACAGGGACTCACCCATTGCCTGCTGGTTTCCCTTGGCCAGTTTATCAATGGCCACCAGATCCCCTCTCAGCTTCCTCTTGTGGAGGCTGAATAGGTTCAGATCCTGTAGCCTATCCTCATAGGACCTGCCCTGGTGCCCCCTGATCATGCAAGTGGCCCTCCTCTGGACCCTCTCCCCACACGCCCTCCCCACACAGACCTACCAACCAGACACTGATCACCAAGCTTCCAGGCTGCATATCAGCAATCAGATCAGTATCAGCTGATATGGCTCATTAATAAGCAGCCATCAGTATCAGCCCAAAAAACCTTTATTGGTGCACCCCTAGAGAATTTTGTTTGATTGAGCGAAAACATAAACCTTCAAAATACTAGGATCAATATAGAGCATTTCTGCCATAGATGACAGGTTTCTGGTGGTGACTATAGATGGTTGTCCTCTTTTAATCCTTTAAGAAGGATGTACAAATAACTGTTCCAAATTATGCCTTCTATCTTTATGGCCCAGTAAGAGACATGTCTGATCATCCCAGTCCAAATTAGCACTGCAAGGCTTTTTCTTCTTTCTTAATGCATAATGTAACACAAAGGGACGCAAGAAAAGACTTACTCAGTTTTGGACAAAGGGAAAACTAGTCCTGGGCAAATTCTATTACACCATGCTATTTCTCAGCTCATATTTTCCAGTATGTATTTAACTGAATATCTTGATAAACAAGGCATGAAGCTTACATATGGAAACAATAACTCTTTTTTGAAAATGGCAAGTGTCTAGAACTACAGTGATAAAAGCTATCTAAGCAACTAGATTACCCTCCTCACCAGTGACAAATAGGATATTTTGTTCAAATGAGAGTGGACGAATGCATGCAAATACTGAATAGGTTGCATTAAAGAAAATACTGAATTAAGAATTGGTCTCTGTCTGTGGCATTTCTAATATAAGATTCCATGACCAAAATCTGGCTCTAGAGTAAACAAGGAAGTTTTTCTTGCTTAATACAACCTTTGACAAATGCATTCCGGGACTTTTGACCTTTTGAATTTTACCTTACTACATTATCTTGATCTACTTGATATTATCCAACTAATTTACTCTCACTGTTAAAATCACTTTAGATGGTTAGGGACAGAAGTTACACATAAACCAGTATAAGTGATTGGAAACTGATTCAAACTTGTGACAAAACGGATGTTCGGTTCACATAGACCGCTTTCAAACTGGCTGAACCTGGTTTAAGATAAACCTGGCTGGTTGTAGTATCTGATTTAATTGATTTAAGTTAAATCAGTCTATCAAACTTGTGTCCCAGATGCACTCCTGACTTATTACCTCACAGTCCCCCAGCATCCTAGCATGCTTTGCAGCCCCAGGATGTGCTGTCTGCTCCAATGGAGAAGGGCTGGTCCTGCCCCACCCCCATAAATCTGGCATGATGGGAGGCACACATGAACACCTCCAGGCTCCTGGCCTGGGCCAGTGCAGACCTACTTTGGCTACCAGAACACTGAACATTAGTTCAGTTCATTATCAGTTCAATCTACACAGCTTAGAAAAATCTGTGACGATTGAATCAATCGTACCTCAGGCTTTTTGAACCTCTATACTTAGCCCATATGTTCAGTAGCATTTTTCATTTCTTGCCTCATTTATATTCTAAAGGAGCAAATGCTGAAGTTCTCCACTGAGGAATTCCCCACTGCCTTATCTTCAGGGTTCTTAAAAGAATAAAAATTGTTAAGAAATGTGCAAAGCAGATTGTTTGTATAAATTACTATGTTGCAGGTGGAATTTTGACTGAGTGAGGACTGCAGAAATTGGCCTTAAATTTGAATTTGAGAGCGTTTAAAGATGCACAAGAAACGTAAGGTCAGGCTTCACACATCTGAATGTTTCTGACTGTGAGGTGTCATCTCCTTTAGGATGAATTTTCTATTAAATTTGCAAACATAAGAACAGTACAGAATGTAAGGTTTTAAAATATAAATGGTTCTCTGATTTTCAGTTTTTCTGCATCTTTACTCATTCACACACTGTTTACAGATCAGAATGGTCCCACACTACATCCATTTTGCACCGCCATAACTGACTACTCAAAAGGTATATCTGTACCATGTTCCACCCACCCACTCCCACTTGCAAACACCATATCCAGAAATGTGGTAGTGAACTGTTGAGTAAATGTCCCTCCATGGCTACTCTCAAATACACTGAAGACGGAGATCTCAAAGCAGCTACAGGGGATGTCCTGGAGTGACTTCATCACACTGCCACATTTCTGGGTTTGATGTATGAAAGCGATAGGAGAGGGGAGAGAGACAGAGGAGGGAGAAAGTCAGAAGATGTTCAAGAGTGTCCTTCCTAGATAGCACTGGGGGTGCGGTGCAGACCTACTCAACATGCAGTGCAATGGAAAAACCAAGCTCATAAGGCCTGGAGGTGGAAAAGAATTATTTGACCACATTTTCAGGCTGTATAAATCAGTGCTTCTTAAAATGTTGATACCTGGGGCACACTTTTTTCTGGATTAATACTGGTAGCACATTTCACTCTTACACCCCAAAAAACATATATAGAGATTTTTTCCAATCCAAAACATATAACCTAATCTATTCCCCTGCCAGAGGAAACTCTACCAGTGCTGAGATGTACTTTAAAAAACCCCACCAAATGCATCTTTCTTTAAGGAAAGGATTGGTCTCTGTATCAGCAGTTCTCAACCTTTTTAGCCTCAAGGCACCCTTTTTCTGAATGTCACAGAAGCCTAGCTGAAAATCAGAGACAGATCTAAATTTAGAAGAGGTAAGGAAGTGGGCCTTGAGGCTAAAACATTGAGAATCACTGATCTAGCCGGTGCCACTTCAGGGCAGCTGGGGCAGAATCTCACCTTGCTGTGCCACAATCTTTATACTGTCTGCCCTCTCCCAACCCCTTGTGTAACTCAGGGGACAAGGACAGCCCCCACTGCTGAGGCTGCTCCTGCATGGTTTCATGTGCCAACAACCATCCCCATAGCCCTTCGTGCTAGCCCCATGAGCATGAGCGGAGGGGATGAGAGAGACTGCAAAGCATGGTTCTGTTTGTGCATTAGTCCTCCTAGCAGCATAACATAGCTGCTAGGAACAGGGTGGGGATGCTAGCACAGGGGCTACCTGGAGGTGGGAAAGGGCAGGGAAAGGCAGCTGCACTGGCAGCAGTCTTTAGAGCAGCAGCCGCAGGCTCCAGTGCAGTATCTGGGGCAGGTGCAGGGTGCCAAATTGGAAAGAAGAGCATGTACCTCCTCACACGGGGGGATCGCATGGCATACGTCTATCACTTTTGCAGCACACTAGTGTTCCATGGAACACCCTTTTGAGAATCACTGGTTTAAATGTACAAAACATACACAAACTGAGAACTGTTTTCAAGAAAGAGTGAACAAGTAATTTTAAATCTAAGAGCAACTAAATATAATTCTGGAATTTTGTTCTCTTAAATTAATTTCCCACCTTCTAATTATGCATGTAACCTCAAATTTTCAAACTCAGACTGATTTGTACTGCTGTTGTATGCTGTTCAATGACATCTTGCTCATTAACACCCATGTTTCCTCCTAATTCCGTTCTTTCCACTATGAAATCAGTTTCTCACTTCTCTATTCAAAGAAACAATTACAGATCAAATTTTTAAAAATAATTAATTTATAATGAGATTCATGATGAGTTAGTTGAGTGAGGTTTGAAGTGTAAATATGTTCCAGAGGCCTGAAAGACACTGTCCTTTAGGATGATCTGTGCCTGTATTACTATACTCTTTAAATGTGAACTTATTTCATTCTGTCTGTGGCAACAAAGCAGAATGTACAAGTAATAAAACTTCATTGTGCATCAAACAGCATGGTCATCATATAATATCACAATGTTCTCTGCTTCCAGAACAATATTTTCTACTTCATTTCAGGTTATTTGTATGCAAATATGAACTCCTCTTCGTATTCCACCATTTCCATAACTGATCATCTTATCCTTTGACTTATCCATTTTGTGCAGTGTTTATACTCTGATTGTGACCAGGACTGCTGAAATAGCAAGTTAGCTAGCAGTAGCAAAATGGCATCCAATCAGTGTACATTTAAAATGACTAGAAGTTTGGGGAACTAGGAAAATGCATGGCATAAAATATTTAAAACTAGGATGAACCAATCCTTGTCTAGGATAATGGAGGGAAATAAAGAGTTTAAAAGATCTTATTTTTAAGGTCCCACTTTTGTGATTATTGTTGGCAGGTACTTTCCGGCATGCTTAGCGCTTTACAGTGACACCTTGAAAAGTCACAGACACTGCTTAGACGTGCTATCCTTTTTAGGATTAGAATATAGACGATGCTTTTATAGAACATTTGACTATATGCATATTCCAAACCTATAATATTTCAGTGGATTATCATTTTATTCCAATGTATATTTTATCCTTACACAAATGACTGAAATATTTCCATTCTTCTCATAAGTTATTTGAATACAACTATTTTAAGAATAAATGGTCCTTTAAATGAAGAGTATTTAATGCATCCTTTGTTGCATAATAAATTTATTCTATGACCCCAAAGATCCCACAGCAGGGAAACAGTAAAATTATAGTAACACACAAAAAAAGGACAAAAAGGACTACAATAAAAATGCACAATATTTTAAACTTCAGATGGCCATTAACCACTGCAGGTGCCTGCCACTTTAAGGGCTGGGTCAGGCATCCAGCAGGTGCCTGATGTTGGCAGCCATTTTGAAAACCTGGTATATAAGGGCTGGAGTCTGCTGCTGCTAGCTGAGGCAAAATATCACCTAAATGGGCTGTAGCAGGAACAGCTAGGAGGTAATGGCAAGAGCTTATGGGGATAGGGCTCTTGGTCCTGGGCATGACCTAAAGCTGTGCCGTGCTGGGGATGGGTAACCTGGTGGGCCTCCTCATGGTGTGGGAGCCCCCAGGAAATGCCAGGCCAGTTACCACCCTGGTGAAAGGTGCATTGGGGTGTGTTAATAACCCCAGCCCCCACAACTGGGTGGGTAACCCCATAGTAGAAATAAGAAGGTGACTCTATGAGAGAGAGTGGGCTAGATGCTCAAGAAGCCTGACTTGAGGCACCCTTGACTGGTCAATGCTGGGGCCAGGACAGAAGGGTCTAAAGGGCCAGGGGTCCATTGTGAGGGATAGCCAGGGCCTGTGTGGCCAAAGGTCCTGGGGGGGCATGCCTGAGAGGGAGAAGAGTACAGGGAGCTAGGTAGCCTAGAATAAGGGTAGAGTACACTGCCTGATTGGAGGGATCCAGTTGGGGTCCAGACTGGAGGATTATGGGGCCCAATGTGGGGCTGGAGATGTTAAGCATGGTGATGCCATCTGTGAGACATGGGCTGCTGTGTACAGGAGGTTGGACCTGCAGATAGCACCCCCTGGCACCATGGCATGTAATGGGCAGTTTCCTGCATTTGCCACTAGTTTATGGAACAACAACGTTGTGGCAGACAAGACTGGGCAGATTGCCCATAGAGACAGGTTGGTGGGCCAGCATGAGATCAGGCCCTGAGAGTTGCTCCCTGTCACAGCAGCACATACAGTACATGGATTATAACGTGCAACTGTTGTGAATAAAATTTAAATTTAGAGCCTAGCTACTTTTAACATCAAAGAAGTTTATAGGATTACCATTTTATACTGACTTCTCTCAAGTTTCCATTTACCTTCTTTTTCTTTTTTCAGTTCCTAGTAAATATAGGGGACCTATTTTATCCTGAAGTAAATGGATGGAGACCCACTGGTTTCAACAAAGTCTGTTCCTATCAGAGTTTGGACCACTGAATCTTACATTTTTGCAGCAAGCAAATGAATTTCCTGCTAAACACTGAACTATCTTGTAATGCTGCTTTATAAAAAGTTATCTCTAGTGCAAGATCTGTGAGGTCTCAGCAAAAAGAAAACCCTTTGTAGGTCTCTTCACATCAAATCTAACCATTTTAAAGTGCTTTTTATGATACTAATCAGTACTCTTGCCATTCTGCTCTATAGAATACCATTCCTCGTAGTAGATTTTAAATTAAGGTCCCTTATGTTCAAATGGAAACTAAAAACTTTGTGGCATTTTTTCTGAAAGAGCAGAGGAGGATACCAGTACCCCAGCTAATATCCTCTACTCTCAGGAAAGCAGGTCCCAGTGTTCAAGACTATTTACAGAGGTATGACGGAGACAGCTGCAGCTCATATGTCTGTTTCCTGCAAACCAGCAGCTCTCTGATCACTTTGCAGAGTGTTTAAAGCATCAAAGATGTTCCATAAAATCTAATTTGAATGTCCCTTTTATTCAGTGCATATTAAATCATACAGATCTTGTGAAGGTGAAATGATCACAGCCTAATCTTTCTTGCTTCAGTGTTGTAACCTAAACATGATTTCTGAATGTTTTCAAATGTCAAGATGTCCAGGGGAATCAAATCAACAGTAAACAATGCCCGTCCTTTAAGGGAAAACACAAGGTATGCTGTCTGCCAACCTTTGCTTTTAAAATGACTAGTGACTGAGTCAGAAACAGTCTGCATTCAGACAAATACCTTTAAGTATAAAGATTTGGAAGCAGACTTTAGCTGGTGCCAATTGTCATTGCTTCGTAGTAGTCAATAGAACAATGACAATTTTCACCATCCAAGAATCTGTCCCATACCAACCAAAGATGTACACACCCACCTTTTTTTTTATAGTTGTTTGTATGTATAGCCTATTCCTTTCCCAAAGGAAAGGGAATAAATGTCTTGCTGTTTACCTGAGAATTTTTACTCAGTGGAAGTTATGTGATAGTATGGCACAACACTGTAGTATTTTGCAAGCTGTTACCAGATTTGCCCGCTACTTTGGGGTGTGCTCATTTATTAGGGCTAGGGTCTTGGTAATTCTGTCAATGTGCTGCTTGTGTTACTTGAGTTTCTATACGGAGCTGTATCTCTCCCTTCTGCAAGCCCTCACCCCCAGTGGAGCTATCTTGCAGGACTCAGTTCAGTGGGGCTGGGTTCCTCCAGTCCCCAAATCATTCATACACACAAACACACACAGATTAACGTGAC
>NW_017728947.1:73855792-73872220 GCF_001723895.1 Crocodylus porosus
CAGTTGTTGCACTTTTGTCACCTTTACCTGGAGGGTTTTAGGTGTGTCTCGCACTGCATCTTAATCAGCTTCTGTTTGGGGGGGGGTAGGGGGGTGGCGATTCTTTGTGAGTCAGACAGTCTGTGTCCTGTGTCAGGGTTCCCCAAAAACATGGAGCGGACAGGTAACAAAGCACAAATGCCAACTGTTAGTTAAATTAGATTTATCTATCTCTTTTCAGTTTCAATGTGCTGAATGATCATCGAAAAGATCTGGTATCTGACTGTCTACTTTGCTTCAGAGAGGTTTTCACCTGGCTTCCTGAATCCTGCTAAATAGGATTTTTTCCTTTTTAAATGCTTACAGTTAACCATATTTAGCAGAAGTTCAGCTACACCCACTGCTCACTTGAGTTGTCACTAGCAAGTAGTTTTTGTAAGATAGAAAGGATAGCAAGTTCCAGCCTCAGGAAGACCAATGTAAGAGTCAACTTCTGCACCATCAATAAGTTTATGCAACTTCCACACAACCAATAAGTTTCTCAGAGAGACATCTGTAACTGAGATATAAATCTGTTTCTGCCTTTGTTGTCTGTACCCTCTGGGAGGGAACATTCTTCTAATTGGTTTAGAGCACATGCTGCAAACATGTGTACGCAATCCTCAACTTTCTTGAACAAATTAATGACACAGAACAGTTTGTTGTATGATTCTGCAAGTTAATTGATTTTCCTTTTTGTAGGTTATTAACCACTATAGAAGTGCAAGAGATTAAATGGGAACTATGGTAATGTAACACAACTTTTGTTAACCAGTTTATCTGAATATTTACTGTGATTTAAATCTAAAATAAATCTATCTAGATGGAGAGATAAAGACCCACGTACTGGTCCACTGAGCATTAGCTTGACCCTTTCTCTGACTAATTTGATTTTAAATCGCCTTTTTATAGAATAGATATTAATCTATCAATTAATTGTTAAGTACAAAAAAACAGAATTTTCCTTTTAGGAGCTGATGCTCTCCAACATACCATTATTAAAATGAATTACTTCCATATGTGTATTTTCATTGTGTTTTCAACCATCAGTGAAAGTCACAGAATTCAGGCACTGTGCTAAAAGTAAAATGATGATCAGAGTTTCATGACAATTGAGGTACATTATTTTTATCAAATTGTAAGAATGAAAAAAAAATCTGTTGACACTATTATTCAAAAATCAACAGCTTTGCTGACTTAGTTCATGCAATGCAGTTGCATGAGGCATAAATCAATATAGAATTTCCACCACAGACTTAACTAGTTAAATTTATTTTTTATTATAAAGCAATTAAGAAGGCATAGGTTACAAAATATACAACTGAAATGGCATATAACAAATATATTATAATTCAAATAATTTCTAAAACAGTCCAGGCTTTTGCAACTGTATAGCAGTAATTGGTTGCAAAGGAGCATTCGCCCATAATTTAGCAACAAGATTTATGCAACATTGATTTTTGAATTGATTTTCAGGCATATACAGTTTGAATGAAGGAAGTTTTGCTGAATAATTCAGTGAAAGACCATCAAAATTATTCAGCTCAACAGCTGTTGAACAGCATGGTGCTACTGGGATCAACACATTAAAACAGTTCAAAGGCCTATTAGAGCACTCAGCTACTGAAAACAATTGAAGGATATTGTTGACAATTACAGGCAGTTCTCGACTTACAACGTTTCGAGTTGCAATGTTTCGTACTTACAGCCTTTATAGATTGACACCCTGTTTTAACTTAATGATGTCAGTTTTGACTTTAGAACACTTGATCTGATGCCATGCCATGCCAGTGAACAAGTTCTCTGCATCACTCATCTTGCTGGAGAACATCTGTACAAACGGCCTTGGATGTTTTCTTTAAGAAAGCAGATAAAACTCCAGAAAAACCTGCAGCCAAGACTCCTGAGAAGATTCCAGCCAAGGACCCTTCAAAACATCCAACCAAGAGCCTTTCAAAAAAGTCCAGCAAAGTCACCTCAAAGAAGTCCTTCCAAATCAATGTTATTGCTATTTACAACATAAATACATTAATGTAGCTATATTACTCATCTATAATTGGTCGAATACAAAATTCTGGGGTATTTTTGGTGAAAATAGGGTATTGGGCCTTGGTTCACAAACCAATCCCCCATTTCTAACATTGTTTCTTATGAGAAAATTGATTCCGAGTTACAACATTTCCACTTAAGACGCAGTTTTCAGGAACCAATTGCATCGTAAATCCGAGGACTGCCTGTATTCATCACATATTATCGAACCTCTACAAAGAAATCAGCAAAGTAAACCTTTAAACATTTAATGTGTTAGAATAGGCTTCCCTTTAAGATACAGACTGCCTCACCAAGGTATCCCAAATGTAATGTATGAAAGGTAATTCAATCAGTACCAGGCCTACCTGATTTGTGATTAGTGTCTGTGGTTTTGTGTGTGACAGTGATTTTGACAGACAGTCATATCACATGATAATAAGCTTTGAGACAAGCTCTTTTTAATGGCCTCTGGTTTTTGTAGAAGGAGGGTAGATTTATACCTTATAGAATAATCAGAGATATCTAAAGCGTAAATTCTTTGTGAGCTTAAACTCACTTTATCAGAAGTTGTGACAGGATATGCATAGAGCAGTATATAAAAGGGAGAGAGTGATTTGAATAGAAAAGGCAGGAAGGGAGGAAGTAGATATGGGGAGGGAGGAAGTGCTAGAGCAGTTCCATAGGATTAAATGGGGTCACAAGAGCTAATTTGGATAGTGGGATAAAGATGCATAGTTTCTGTTTAATCCATACTTAACATAATCCAAATTATGGATGACTTTGGTCTGCAGTTTTCCATTCAAGTTTTTTTTTTTAAGTTTTGCTGCCTAAGAATGGGCTACCCTGAGGTCAGAGATACAATATCTAAGGAGGTTAAAGTCTTCTGTCACAAACTATTGTGTCTTTCTGAAGCTAATACTAGATGGATGCTCATTCATTCTTACATGTAGGGATTACATTTTCTGTCCAATGCAGACAGTAGAGGGGCACTATGAGCAGGTGATGGCATATATAATGTTGGTAGAGGTGCAAGTGGATGAACTTTAGATGATATAATCTATGTATTCAGTCCAGTGATAATATGGTCCATATTAACAAGGGGGCACATCTGGCCTATGTCTCCATTGCTAGGCCTGGTGTCTCAGTGAGAATGAGTCAGGTAGCCTGTTTCCTGAGAGCTGCTATTTGTGGTTGGGGTGTTGACTGTAAGCCATGATAGGTTTGTTATCGATAGCTACCTTGAGATGGTCATCTTTTTCCAGGATTGGTTGGAGGTCACTAATTATGTATTTAAGGTGTGTAAGCTGGGGGCTGTAGGTGACAACCAGAGGATTCTGTTGTCCCTGTCCCAGGGTTGGTATTTTAGCAGGTTAGAGTGAGGCCTGAGTCTGGCTTTGTTGGCTTGAGTGGCTACAGTTTGGGGATCATATTGTAATTGTAGGAATCCCTGCTCCTGATCCTTAAAGTATGCATCCTAGTCAGCGGGATCAGAACAGATACTGTTGTAACATGGAGCTTGGCTCTATGGATCTAATGGTGTGCTTGGGCTGAAAGCTAGTAGCATAAAGGTAGCTGTGGCAGCCAGTTGGTTTCCTATGGTGTGGTGGCAAGGCAAACCTTCACTGTAGTGAAGGGGTGGAAATTGTTAAAGTCCTGGTGAAATTTCTTGAGATATTCCTTCCCATGTGACAAAACAATGAAGATGTCATTGGTGTACCTTAGGTATATCGGGGGGATGAGTGGGAAGCTACAGAGGAAATGGACTCCAAGGTCTATCATAAATACTGCGGGGGGGGGGGGAGGTACATGTGCCCATGGCAGTGCTATTTATTTGTAGGTAGAGGGAGTCCCCAAATCTGAAATAATAGTTTGTGAGGACAAAGTAGAAAAGTGCAATGGAAACACTGTCTAACAGAGAGAATTTCACTAAGTGGCTCTGGACCAGGATAATGGTCTTAGTGGCTCTTTTTCTCAGTTTCTTCTAAAGGAGGGATGGTGAGGGAACTTCTTGGATGAATAGAAGTTAAACATAGCATGAAAGATTGTAGCATAAATGTTTGCTGATAGAAGGCAGTGAGAAATTATTGTAAGCTAGAGCAGCTCCAGAGCTGCTGTAATTTATGCCAGGGTCCAGGCAAGTATCTGTAATAGCCAGAATTACACAGTTGCAAAGGTGGCTCAGATGCCCCCCACTAAATTGACTTCCTTTGGGTGGAGCCAAGAACTAAAACTTATACTGTGGTTTATACTGTGCTGACTGTTCAGAAGACGCACTGCTCAGAAAGGAGAAATTGTTTCTTTTAAAAGAGAACATTTTGCTTTAGAAGTGTTCCAAAATGTGGTCATTTTCTCCGAAAACACCTGGCCCATCATGACAGAGCTTTTAGTCCTATCAAGAGCTTCTCTTTATTCTTCTTAGAATATAAACAGATGTTGCATTTGTCCTGGAATTAAACCATTTTATCCTGGGAAAAGTATAGTTGTTCAGGCTTCTGTGTCAATTGTCCCAGGATAAATCCTAGAATGGTTCACAGGATAAGAAGTACTAATAGTTTATCCCAGGACATTGCAAAGTTCATCTCAACCAGGGACAGGCAATTACTTGAGCTGGAAGGCCACTTATATTTTGGTGAGCTATTGAGGGCTATGTGCATGTGCACATGCACACTCTCTCTCTCTGTCTCACACACACACACACACACACATATACATATATACTCTCACTGTCACTCACATTCACTCACTCACTCTAAAACACTCACATGAGCTTCCAGCAGCTGGGCCAATGCTGGTGCCAGAGCAGCAGCATAAGTGTGGGCATGAGCCCACCTGGGGCCGTGGCATCTTATCTCTGCTTCTTCCTGCTGCCCTCCCCCCACCAGCAGGCAGGAACGGGGCTGAGAGCCATGCTGTGCTGGAGGCGGCGCTGTGCTGCTCACAGTCCCCTGGAACTGGGGTGCAAGGAGGGGAATGCCCCTGCCTCTTGGCTTCCCCTACCCACCCACTGTGCAGACCCTGGCTGAGGGGCCAGGGTGGGGTACTCAGTTCCCCCCCCTTGCTGCGTGGTGTCAGGTGGCTGGGTGGGGCTATAGTCTCTGCTGGCTTGGTGAGGGACACTGCCTGCCCACCTGCCCGCCCAACGCCATGAGGTTGGACTCCATCTCTCAGGCTGTCGTGAGGTGATGGGCAGGTGGGGCTGCTTCCACCCAGCATCCCCTGCCACAACAACAGAGGCCAGAACTGCCACCTGTTGGACCACCGATTGATTCTATCCGTCCCTTCGGTGGGTGGTGGCTCCAGCTGTGGCCTTTCTGGTGCTTCAGGCTAGATAGGCTGGATATTTTGCCTGCTGCTAAGCTGATCAGTTTTTCTGGGATTGCATCACTGAATCAATGGCAAACAAGTGTCAGTGAATTCAGCTGCTTACTAAACCCTGATTAGAAGCCTAATATGTGTACATGCCAAACCCAGGACATTTCAGTTTCAGGACAAACACAGGCACAACTTGTTCAAGTATAAATGAAACATCTGTTCCTAGTTTTAGTAATCTGATTACAGGTATTGGGGACAGGTCCTCTTTTAGGCTGTTCTCTCAGTTCAGTCCTTCTAACATCAGAGCCTGGTTTCATTCTGCTCCTGGCAGGATGTGGTAACATACTTCTACTGGCAAGGGAAGAGCTTCTCTAACCATTACTTATCAGCCTTAGCCTCATCCATCTGACATCCATACATGGATTTCACCACATCCTTTTTCTCTCATAGCAGTATCATAGCACCTCTCCCAGCATATGCTCTTCCATCTTATTCTCTCTCTACTGTCTCCATTTGTTCCATTTCTTCTTTCCTATTATACTTACCTTACCCAGTACTTACAAGCTTTTTCTGCCCTTTTGCCAATCTCTATCTCCCTCTCCGCCTCCTCCTACCAGCACAAATACAGACCCCTTATCTGTACCCCATTGTACTACACCTCTTGGGCATTTTTATATGTGCTCCAGGAATGGGAGTAGGAACACTTTAATTGGAGTGGCTCAGTGAGCTGCTCTAATTAAAGCGGCCGGAGCATCTTGTGTATCAGCATCCCCATGCTTCAAAATGGCAGCAGGGCACTTTATCTAAGCTTCTTTGAATGAGCTTTAGTTAAAGCACCTCTGTCACTATTTTGAAGTGTGAGGATGCTGATACACAATGCAGACACTGGCTGGAGCACAATAATTACCACACTGCAGCAGATTTGATTAATCTGCTCCAACTTGTAATTACTAGGGCTGTACAAAACTTCAGGTGGTGATTTGATTCGGAGGAGATTCGGCTTGATTCAGATTTGGAGATTTGGCCACCATATCGAATCAGGGAACCAATGAAAAGGTCCAAATTGATTCAAAGCTCTCTGAATCTTTGGAAAAGATTTGGAGAGCTTCAGTGGTTTGGACAGTCCCCAGTGGCTGCAGCAGGGAGCTCCAGCCAGACTTGGAACTGCTAAGTAGGGGCGGGGGATGGGGAAGGGGACCATGGGGGGACCCCTGCCAGGCCCCGTCTCCTGCCTGCTCCCCCAACCCCTCCTGACCCCTGCCCACTCCCCTAGGCCCCCCATAGCTGCCCTGCCTGCCCTAGCTCCTGGTGCTTTAAAAAAAAGCCCCACTCACCGGGTACTGCTGGGTATGGGGGGGTGATTCCTGCTGCCCCCCACTGTCCCACACTGCATGGGGAGCTCTGCCACAAGCTCCCTGACCCCGGGAGGTGGGCAGACCTGGCGCTGTGCTCCATCGCTCACCACTGGGCTGAGCTCCATGGGGCTGCGGAGCCATTTGGAGCTCAGCCCAGTGGCGGGAGGTGGGCAGAGCCAGAAGTGTACTCTGCCTCCCACCACTGGGCTGAAATTCATGAGGTTGCAGAGCCACTTGGAGCTCAGCACAGTGGCAGGAGATGGAGCGCAGCCCTGGCTCTGCCTGCCTCCTGCCACCAGGCTGAGCTTCATGGGACTAGTGGAGCCACTTGGAGCGGAGCCCGGCAGTGGGAGGCAGAGCACACCCTTAGCTCTGTCTGCCTCCCACCACTGGGCTGTGCTCTGTGGGTCTGTGGAGCCACTCAGAGCTCAGCTCAGTGGCAGGAGGTAGGCAGAGCTGGGGCTGCGCTCTGTCTCCCGCCGCCAGGTGGAACTCCATGGAGCCCAGCTCTGGGTGCAGGCTGCGCCCAGTGCTGGTCCCATGGGGCAGTGGCAGCCTCCTGTCATCTGGCACAGATCCAGGGGCCCTCACCCTCAGGAGGAGTCTGGCACAGCCCTGCAGCTCTCCTGAGGGTACAGGCCCCAGGATCTGTGCCCGGATGACAGGAGGCTGCCACTGCCCGCAAATTTTGCTTTCAAGACTTTGAGTTGTGGTTTCTGAGAAACCTCTGCACCTATCTCCTTGAAACATGGCAGGCTTCATGCCCTCAGAAGGGGCTACCATCCCTGCCATTTGCATCTGAATCAGGCAAGAAATTACAATGTTTTAGGCATTTTAATGATTCCCCATTATAGCCTATGGGCAAAACGAGTTGAAACAGCAAAACAGTTTCAATGAAACAGAATGAGACAGTGCTTTGAAACAAAATGCAGTGACAAAACAAAACACTGTCCCTTTGGAATGGACATTGAAATGAAAGGATGGTGTTTTGCAGAGCCCTAATTCACATGATTTAATCTTCATAAACTACTGCTTCCTCTCTAATCTTTGTTTCCTAATTTGATCTTCACCTGGCTTCCATCAGTGTTAATGATTTCTGTTCTGTTCTCAGCCCTCTCCTACATTTCCATCAGTGCTACTCTGCCCTGGCCTCTTCGTCCTTTTCATCCAGTGCAAAGTCTGCTCTGTCTTGGCCCTTCCCCAGCACCCCTTTACTCTGTTCCTGCTCTTGTGCTGTGGAACATCTATCACAAATCCCATGACCAGGATTTTTGTCATGGAGGCTCACTTCCTCAGTGATAATTTGTTTTCTCTTCCTTCAGTTCCTCCATCTTTCTAATTAAGGAATCCTATCTTTCTAGTTTAACAGAATCCATGTGCTCAGTCCTTTTGGCTCTCCCCTTTAACTTTGCCCTCCTCTTGTCTCTACAGCTCTCTCTGCACGGGAACTTACTAATTTCTTCCAAGAAAAATTGACAAAACCGTGACTTGCTTTGACAGCCTCTGGCTAAACATTACCTGCTGGATACTTACCAAATTGTTACCAAGGAATTCAGCTACTGAAAATTCAAGTGTTTTCACCATGGAGTTTCAGAAAAGCTCAGACACTCTCCCTGTTTTAGGATATCTAGGCTCACAGCTGGAGTATACAGCCCATGTCTATCAGACCAATTCCTGAAAAATGGAAACCACAGATTAGTTTTCTGCCCCAGAGTCAACTCCTGACTACTCAAACTCCCATCATAACTTACACATAACTTTTCTCAGCAGTGTACTTTTTAATTTACAGTGTAACTGTCTTGGATATGGTGATGGATATGAGCAAATGAGCATACAGACGCAGAAAGGCTTCACATACAGCTTCTAAGCACATCATTACTTTTGGATGAAGGAATAACACACAAGGAGTTATAGATCATTAGGGGAAAGTCAACATAGTTCTTGCCTCCAGCTCACCTGTCCTTTGGGACTCACTGGCTGTCCATCTATATTTAGGTAAACAATGTCTTCCTTTGCCTCTTGTTAGAAGCAGTTTCCCTTCTCTGTGAGCTGCCAAAGGTGGCCAAGTAGAGAGACAATTCAGCTCCTCCATTTTATAATTTTATAATCATTCTGTCACATGACTCCTGGTCAACCTCCATCAGCCCCTTGCTAGGTTACTGTTGCTAAGTCAACCTCTGATGACAAGCCAGTTTTCTTCAGTGCAAGCTACATTATTGTCAAGGAGGTTACATTTCAGCATAAAAGTATTTATGCCAATAGCCATCTATTATTAGTCCTTAAGAAAATTACTCCTAGGTGGAGGGTAAATCAATGTGGCAAAGCTATCTTTATAGTCAGAAAATGAGTGTCTGTCAGACTGCGAGCTCCAGCATTTACAATAGGGCTGTGTGAAATTTTGCCGCCAGTTTTGTTTTGATGCTGTTTTGAGGTCAAAACAGCAAATCAAAATGAAACAGATATGGTTGAAACAGCCTCAAAACAAAATGAGGCAAGTTGTAATGTTTTGCTATTTTGACACTGTTTTGACATTTCATCCATAGGCTATAATGGGGAAGGGTGAAACAGCCTATAGATTTGTCATTTCTGGCCTTCCTTGGATGAAACTTGCAGGAATGATAGCTCCTTATGTTAGCACAGCACCTGCCAAGTTTCAAGGTGATAGGTGCAGGGGGTTCAGAGAAACTGCCCCCCAAAGTTTTGAAAGCCAAACTCACGTCCTGTATCTGTGTTAAGTAACACCGGGGTCAAAATGGCAGGCATGCTAGCTCCTGCTAAGGCCATGAAGCCTGCCAAATTTCAAGGAGATAGGTGTAGGGGTTTGGGGGAAACTGTACCTCAAGCTTCAGACAAGCAAAACTCATGACATGGGTGACACTGTGTGTGTTAAGTCGCAGCGGGGCGAAAGCTGCCGGCCTGCTAGCCCCTGCTGAGGCCACAAACCCTGCCAGCTGTCAAGGAGATAGGCGCAGGGGAAGTCTGGGTTCTGGGGCCCACCTACCCTGGAAATCTTCAAGAGGAGACTAGACAGTCACTTTGCTGGGGTCACCTGACCCCCAGTTGTCTTTCCTGCTTGGTGCAGGGGGCTGGTTTTGCTGGAGATGCATCAATTGATGCATGCCAGGGTATTGTTGGCCCTGCTGGCTACAGCATTGCACTGCCACACACTAAAAGAGTATGTCTGAGCGGGCTGGGTCTGATCAGCACTTTCAGCTGCTACCCTCCTGCACCTCAAAACTCAGCACGTCCCAATCTCTTGTCACAATGGTCCTAGTAGTAACCGCTCCTGAAGTGAGAGAGAGAGACAGAGAGTTGGGATCTCACCACTCAGCAAAGCTTGAACCAGTCGAGGTTCCCAGGTGTTGTGGGAGCTTGCAGACAGGCAGAGCTCTGAGCACGACCCGTGGAGGGATTCCAGGCAGAAAAGGAGTGGAACTGGTGCAGCTTTGGATCCAAGCACCAGGACAGAAACTTGAGCTTACATAGGAGTTTTTGTAGAGAACTAACAATAGCTCAAGGGAGAACAAGTTTGTTTATGGGTAAACAATGGCTCATATGGTGGATAATAGGAACTGATCACTCCTGGCTCTGGGTGGCAGTACATTCAGTGTTTTGGATACCAATAGAGGAGTCATTACTAGAATTGGTCTGATAAATGCTGAGCTGGGTGTGTATAGATGTGGGTTGATTAGCATTTGGAGCAGGGATCCCACATCATGCAGTGCTCCCCTGCTTCTCTGGTCCCAGAATTCAGTGCGGTCCTCTCCTTGGAATCTCTGTTCTCCATCCTGAATGCTAATGAAGGTGCATGCCCATCCTATTTCCCATTTAAATGAGTTGTCATCTGGTTCCATCTCGGATGCAAATGAGACCAGGGGAGTTGCTTCACTCTTATCACCCTTGTCTGGAGGGCTTTAGGAGTGTCTCTCACTGCCTCTTCCTTGTCTTTTGTAAGTTCTTCCTCTAATCAGTGCTTCTTCAGGCAGAGGTGGGGAGGGGGAGACTTCTTTGTGACTTAGACAAGCTGCGTCCTGTGCCAGGGTTCCCCAAGAACACAGAGCTGAGAGGTAACAGACACCTGTCAGATTGGGCCCCTTGGTGGACTTAGGTATTACTCCACCTAGCTTCTGGATTCACATGGGGTGTTGGCAGCACCTAGGTACTTAAGTGCTTAGAAGTATCTCTGAAGGATGTTCAGAAGACAGAACTGCAGATGCTTAGGAAACTTTCAGGTCAAAATAGAAGGAATGTAATGAATTCATGCAACTTCAGGGTTAGACAAAACACTCAGTGGGGGAGTTTTAATCAAAGTTTGGACGTAAGTGCCTACAGTCTGCCTAGGCAGCTTTTTTGGATCTGCCCTTTGGATCTGCTCATGTAAACCAGGTTTGAGGTTTATTTACACCTGCAGAATGGATCGAAGTATGCCTAATATACTAGAGAACTCAGTACATAGCTAAAAAAAACCTGTTCAATCCTATAGATGTGACTGGAAAAAAGGTGAGAGGGAAGTGGATTTGTGAGTCATCAGCCTAGTCATAACAGCTGAATCTGTGCAAACAGAAGGGGTCATGCAGGGATAAGATGCAGAGGAAGGGAATGAGGCCAAGGACAGCTTTGTTGGAATCTGACAGACAAGGAGGAAAGGTTTGGGGGGTAGCTGCCAAAAGAGATGCTGAAAGAGCAGTTGGAGGAGTAGGCTATAATAATCTCCTCTCACTGGAAAGATCACTAACAGGAAACACAATCACCTGCTTAGTGGAGAGCAAGTGTTATTTCTTCACAGAATTCATGAGAAATAGGCTTTGTTAGTAAGAAGGAAAAGCAGGATGGCACCTTAGGTTGCGTCCTGACGAGTGTGGCCATGCAGTATGCGGTGCTGCAAACATGTTCTGTTGTTCTCCGTGCTGCAAGGGAGCAGCACAGAGGGGGGTTTTGCCCCCTGCATATCCAGGGGGCAAAAAAAAAAACATGAAAAAATGGAGTGGTGCACAGTGTGCTCCGCCCAAAGCCAGAGCCTGGTCAGCCAGAGCTGTACTCTGCTGCCGGGCAGGCTCGGTGTGACAGGATCACCACTGCCGCCACCCTGGCAGGCCCCCAGGACCCTAGGTAAGGGTACTGGGATCAGACGAAGTGCTGGCCCCATCCTCCCCTAGCATCTTGGGGTACCAGCCTCTCCTACTCCACCTGAGGTAAGTTGCTGAGCACCAAAGCCCGTGTGTCCAGGCATTCCCCAGGGACAGCTAGTGGCAGCACAAGGTGCACCACTGCTAGTTGTCCCCAAGAAACCAAACATTCACACAGGTCTGGACATGGCCTTAGAGACTATCTAGTTCAATGGGGCATAAATTTTGGTAGGTGGCAGCCTACTTCAAATGCTAAGAATGCTAGGCAGAAAGCCTAGGAGATTGTGAGAACTGGTAATATGAGAAGTGGCCTGTGAGAATAGGAGATAGTTTGGCCAGGGAACCTAAGTCCTGAACAAAACCATATTTAAAATGTATTAGTTCAGATCATATGAGAAGTGTTTTCTCTGTATTTGGGAATTATTACTAAACAAGCTCAACAGGTTCTGTCTAGAAAAACTAGAAAACCAGGGTCAGCCATTTGATAGGATGGATTGGTTTGGTATAATCCCCTCTGGCTACCATTTTGGAGAGACAGTCCCTATAGCTAAGAAACAAAAATAACAGCATGGGAACATGTTGCCTAAATATAGCTTGTTGAAACTCATACTTTACAGTTAATGGGATATGTTGACATTTTCAAATTTGTTTTCATTCTGACTTGGAACAAAAATAGTTTTTGAGACTCTAAAAATAATTTTAGGAAAGCTACTTTTCAGAATTTTGAAAAATTGTTTTTGAAATATCAGAATTCCAGTTTTAGTGTTATTTTATTTTTGTCTTTATATTATTTCATGACACGTCAATAGTAATAATAAATATTCTGCACTACTACTGAAGGGATGGAATCTTCATATTATGATTTACAGCTAATGACATCCTATAACATGACATAATATAACAGTTAAAATATTCTAGTCATTTTATTTTACCTTTTAATTGTTAAGGGCAGCTACAGCATAGTGCTGATTGAAACATTGTATTTTCATTTTTATATCAAAGAATGTCTCCCATTTGTGTTGTAATGAAACAGTTTGACATTTTGCATCAAAGTGCCAAACTGTTTCCTTACAACACAAATGAGAGATGCTTTGAACTTGAAAAGATAAGATGTTTTCTGTGAAACTTTATCAGTTTTGTGACTATGCTTCACTCTTTAATTACATAATCACAAAATATTTTTCTTAACCAGTCCCATTTTCTCTTCCCTTTTCCCCAAAGTTCCAGTCTCACCAGACTACTAGATCCAACCTACTCTATTCCCACCCCCTAGTCAGGTTTTTGTCCCCTCTGCATTGGAATCAGACTTCCTCCTCCATACTGTGTAAATGCCAAGAGGGAACAGGGGTGTTACCAAGAGCTAAACAAAGAAAAGCTTCCTGCTCACAATTCTGAAACAGCTAGAAGCAGTAATTACAAAGAAAATTAAGCTTTACTCTTATAGCTCTGGGCTGGAACATGGGGTCATTATGTGGGGATGGCACATGCACAGTGAATTCAGCACTAGAAACTATATATAAGGGTAAGGTAAATACCCAGTTACTCTATATAGGTGGCATATGCTTAGTCCTGTCACATACAAGGACAGTGTAGGAATGGCGTATGCTCAGTTGTTATATGGGGACCAGCACATGTGCAGTAGGGGGGGCATGGGGGACCCATACCCTCCCTGAAACTGATCCTCGCTGGCCGGGGAGTGGGGCGTGCCGGCCGGTGTCCCCCCTGAGAAGCACCAATGGCACTTCCAGTTTTGCCAGCAGCAGTTCCAGGAGTCACCAGTAGCCTATGTAGTCTTGTCTGCATTGGATGCTCTGAAAAGCTGGTGCATACTCGGGAAAGATGGAATCTTCAGAGATTTTTGCTGCTTTAAAAATTTCCTTTACTGAGCATGTGTGGCTCACTATTTTTCAAAGACTTATATTTTGGCTAAATTTGAATGGATTTTTATAGAGATGGCAAAAGGCTTATTCCTGTTTACAAAGTCCACCCCCATACTACATTTCAAGTTCCCTTAACAATATAATGGCATCAGAGCTGTTAAGAAGAAAGACTGATTTAATTTTTTAATATGGATAAAACTTATTTTTGGAAATAGACAAACCATTTTAACTATTTATAATTTCACTGCATACAATAGGGAGTGTCAGGCAACCTTAATAATAGGCAATGTTATAAATCCTACCTATAATAATTAGCACTGGTAAGAAACAAAAGAATAATTCTAAACAGGATATAATGAATGCCATGCATGCATTTGCTACATTTTGCGGGGACTGGTTTGTGCTTTATCTATACCCTTGTAACCAAGTGTTGAAGTGTAATACCTATCAGAAGCTTGCTTATTTAACTAGATGGGCATCCTTTGAACATTCTGGTCTACATGTAGAATATGTAAAATAATTAACAACATTCTAATAGATTTCAATGATGCAGGATTAAACCCATACAGTTTTTTAAGAAGAACTGAAATTAACCAGTATTGCAGCATAAAATGTTATTTAATAATTAGTATAGATAATAAAAAATGTATTTGTTCTAATCCAGAAATGCTCATTTTTGTGAAGAAGCTAAGGTAAAAAAAATTTCAGGTATGAGTCATAGGCCTTTTGACTGGTAAAGATCATTAGGGTTGGGGGTGTAGCTCTCTATGTTGAGGAAAGCTATGCATCTCTGCATGCCAACACTGGCACCCACGGTGGACTTGAGACCCTCTGGGTCAAAATCCGTGGGGAACACGGTGCAGGGGATACTATGGTGGGAGTCTACTACAGACCCCCTACCCAGGGTCAAGACCTTGACCAGGAGTTTGCCAGGGAATTGGCTGAGTCCATGTGCTCCCAGTGTATGGTTGTCATGGGAGACTTTAACTACCCAGACATCTCGTGGGAGGAGTGCTCAGCCAAATCCGAGTGGTTGCAAAGCTTTCTCTTGTGCATGGATGACCTCTGTCTGACGCAGGAAGCCTATGGGTCGATGAGAGGTAAAGCGCTGCTCGACCTGGTACTAGCAACCAGAGACGACCTAATCAGCAACCTAATGATTGAAGAGAAGCTGGGTGACAGTGACCACGAGCTGATCACCTTCACCATCTGCCATAAATCTGGCAGGTCAGTCAGTAATACAGAAGTCCTCACCTTCAGGAAAGCTGACTTTGACAAGCTCAGGAGGCTTGTCAGGGAGGCCCTAAAGGGCCACAACTCAAAGGGGAGGGGAGTTCAGGATGAGTGGTTGCTCAAGGGAGCAATCCTGGATGTGCAAGCAAAATCTATCCTGTCTCAGAGGAAAGGCAGCAAAAGAGCACAGCAGTCCCCTTGGCTCTCCAGGGAACTAGCGGACCTCCTGCATCTTAAAAGGAAGACCTACAAAGGATGGAGGACTGGATCCACCTCCAAGGAGGAATACGCTGCTCTGGTCAGGACCTGCAGAGAGTAAACCAGAAAAGCCAAAGCTGCAACAGAACTCCAGCTAGCTACAAATATTAAGGATAATAAAAAGTTCTTTTTTAAATATGTGGGGAGCTGGAAGAAAAGCAAGGGCAACATTGGGCCCCTGCTAAACCAGATGGGACAACTGACAACCAATGCCCAGGAAAATGCAAACTTGCTAAATGGGTACTTTGCATCAGTTTTGCACCAGTCCCATGGGACGCCCCTGCCCACTGTGGGACAGGGAGGCCCGGGTAAGGGAGATTCCTTACCATCCATCAAAGCTGACCTCATGAAGGAACACCTTGACAGGCTGGATACCTTCAAGTCAGCCAGCCCCAAGGGTACTCAAACAGCTGGCAAGCATCATAGTTCAGCCCCTGGCACGGATCTTTGAGAACTCCTGGTGCTCTGGTGAAGTGGCCAATGATTGGAAGAAGGCCAATGTGAAGCCTTTCTTAAGAAAAGGGAGGAAAGTGGATCCGGCAAACTACAGACCTGTCAGCCTGACCCCTATCCTGGGGAAGGACTTGGAAAAGATTATCAGACAGGCCATCCTATACAGGCTAGCTGACAGCAATATCCTGGGGGATACCCAGCACGGGTTTGTTATGGGTAGTTCTGACTTGACTAATCTCATTTCCTTTTATGACCAGGTGACCTATCACCTGGACAAGGGAGAAGAGATTGATGTCATATAAAAGCCTTCGAACTGTTATCCCACGATCACCTCTTAGCAAAACTGGCTAACTGTGGCCTCGACCTCACCATGATCTGCTGGCTGGGGAACTGGCTCTGCGGCAGGACCCAGAGGGTGGTGGTTGATGGAAGTCAATCGTCATGGTGCCCTGTGACCAGTGGGGTCCCTCAAGACTCTGTCCTAGAGCCTTTACTTTTTAACGTCTTCATCAGTGATGCAGACATTGGTAACAGAAGCGGGCTAGCCAAGTTCACTGATGACACCAAACTCTGGGGTAAAGTATCCACACCTTAGGACAGGAGGGCGATCCAGGCAGATTTTGACAGGCTCAGGAAATCAGCGGATGAGAATCTGATGGTGTTTAACACCAAAAAATGCAAGGTTCTCCACCTTCGGAGGAAAAAACTGCAGCATGCTTATAGGATTGGCAGTGCTACGTCGGTTACCACTACAGATTAAAG
>NW_017728947.1:73872762-73881902 GCF_001723895.1 Crocodylus porosus
ATCTTGCTGGGATCCTATGATCCCTGCTGACTTCCTGCCCCTGGGCAGGGGGCTGGTCTCGATGATCCTCCAGGGTCCCTTCCAGCCTGAATGTCTATGAAATTTATTAAATTAAACTTATACATTTCATTAGAACTTCCAGAAAAATTGTAAATTGTCATTTCAAGGATGTTCAGTCAATTGGACCAAGTTTTATCAAATGAAAAAGAAAAATCCTCAGAGGTACTTTATATCAAAATAATAGGTGCACCCAGTGGCTATAACTTTATATATTAGTTAGAGTGTACTTAAATTGATCTTATATAATCCCAAAATGAAGCAAACCACACCATTTTTTACTGAAATGAGAAGTTTTATTTAAATTTGGCTTTAAATTAACATCTTACAAAAATTACATGTTTAAAACCTGTAAACAATCTCTTTTAAAATAAACTTATTTTAAAATGGAGTATAACTACTGCATGTTAAAGCCTAAACTTACTTTAATTTTTTAAAAATTTATAACATGTTTGATGTGGAAGTTTTAAATAAAGTTAAAGCACTGTCCTGGTGGAAGCCAATGAATGAGGATCTAAAAATTTTGCTGAACTCCTAAATCAGCTTTTGACATCAGCAGCCTCTTCTGCAGATACATTTCAATTGAATTCCAATTTCCATCCAAACACATTTTAACATAAATCATAAGTAAAAATATAATCATTATCTAGTACAAAGTATATATCACTCACCATTTTCTAAAGTAATAAGTAGGGATTCTGGTTTAAAAATTGCAAATTCTCTGATTTAAGCCCCTCCCCATTACTTCTCTGATTAAAAATCCCCAAATCTATGTTTTTTCCATGACTAAAATGAAACACACTATATATGTATAGGTATCAGTTGAACACAATATTTTATTGATATATTTACAATTTTAAAACAATTTGGAAACCTACCAGTGCCTCAGTCACTATAATAAAATAAATTCTAAATACCTATTTGGTGTCTGATTTTGGATTCTTTATCATGGAAAATCACACCTCCCCCTGCCAACTTTGCTCACCAGGACATGGATCCAACTGAAGCTGTTCCTCCCCCTCCATTGTTTTGTGTATTGAGCAACACTGATATGCTGGTGCCCTGCCCATGCCATTGCACCTCACTCCACACCCACAGCTCCCCTGTCACTGCTGGTGCCCCTCACTCCCCAACCAAAGCCCCCTGCCCCCCACCCCAGCTGCCAGGGCTATGGGGCCAGAGACTTGGGTCCACAGCCCCCTCCCCCTGCAGCTGCATCCATACCCTGGCTGTTGCCCACAGGAAGCAGTGGCTGCTGTGGCAGAGCGGGGCATGGAGCCTGGCTCCCCCCACCCCATGGGCGACACGGTCAGAGTGGAGCCTGCCAGTGGGGTGGGTATGGGCTGCCTACTGTGGGTTTGGGACTCTCCACCCTGCTGTCCTCCCCCCAGGGCCTCTTTAAGCCCAGTGGGCAGGCGCTGGCATGGCAGGACAGAGTGGGGTTGGGCAAGAAGGCTTGTTACCACCGCTGGGAGCTCCATGCTGCTGTGGCAAGGTGCCCCCTGCTCACCCAACAACAGTGAGGGGCACAACTCCATGCTGCTACCCCTGCTTCTGCCAGGCAGGCAGAGGGCACTTCACCATGGCAGCACTGGGTTTGTGGCAGTGGCATCAAGCTGCTCTGCCTTGCAGCACCAGGTCTTGCCCACTGGGCTGTAGAGGCCCAAGGTGGAGGGCAGAAGGGTGGGGAGCATGAGCCTACAGGGGGCAGCCCACACCTGCTCCTGCGCCATGCACAAACCTGGGGGGCATGTGATCCCCATGCTCCTCCTGGGAGTGCACACAACAGTGGGAAGCCAGCCCCCCCACCCTGCCTCCCAGATGAGCCACCCAGGTCCTGCAGCCATGCATTCTAGCCCTGGGCCCCAAACCCCATGCACTGCCCAGGCTGGGCAGCAGCCCCAGCCCCAGCCCTAGCCCTGCCTAAGTTCCTCCTTCCCTCACTATGGGGGCCTCAATTCCCCCTGCCTCCGACTTACCTGATGGAGGCTGCTCTCATGCTGCCTAGCAGCCATGTGCACGTGTACATGCACACATGCACATGGTGCCACCTGCTGATCACTCTCTTCTCATTCCCCCCAGCCATGAACAGCGCATGCCTCCGGCAGCTGAGGGGGGCACAGCTGCACTAGCGGCAGCAGGAGCACAGTGGTGTTAAGCGTGGAGCTCCCGCAGATGCCACCAGCACTGTTCGGCGAGTGGGAGGGTGAGCACTGACCAGGGGTCGGCATCCACCCGCAGGCACTGCCAGCAGTGTCAGCAGTAATGATCACAGACAACTGGCGGGGTGGTGAGCAGCGACCGGCCACAGGCACTGCTGACAGTGATTGCAGCACCTTTTTGCAGGGGGTGCACCGCCACATTCAGGGGGTGCACATGCACTCATGTGCACCCCCTACATGTCACCCCTGCCTGCAGTTCCTTGCAGGCTGGAACTCTGCCAGCCTGCAAGGGGAAACCCACTGCTTCCTGCACTTTTCTCCTTTAAAGAAGAAAATCTAGGTTTTTTTCCTTAAAAGGTAAATGGAAAACCCAGATCCCTGGTAATAAGAAACATAAAAATTAAGAACCAGAACAAATGTAACATTAAACAACATAATTACTTAAATAAATATGTACAGATACAGTATGCCTTCATGGTTTCCAAAAAAGTACCAAATTAAGTGCAAAGTCTATATTTAGTTGTACACTAACAGATTTTAGTGGTTACCAACCAGTGAGAATCAATCTTTCTATAAAAAAAAGAACCAAAATATACATGCAAAACAAGATTAAAATTATGTATTTAAATCAAGAGTCCCTGCTTGCTGATTTAAGTCACAATTAAATTTGGTGATTTAAATCAATCCAGCCTATTTAAGGAGGCCCAGTTGTCAGAAAATGATAGTCATCCACCATCTGAAAAATCAAGCCTCATTAATGTATCTGTAAGTTGTTTATCACAATCTCTAGTTAGTTTTGAAAATCTTATCTAGAAAGCATGCCTAGAAACTTGCCTAGAAAGCTCTAACAGTATCAAAATGAAGGAAAATATTATAAGACTACAACACTGATGTCAATAGCATGTCCCATTCAATATTTAAAAGAATTTCCGAAATAAATTTTATCTTGAACAATCATAAAACCCCAAAAGCTGATTCCCAGTATCATATTATACCAACTGAACATTTCTCTTTTTAATATCACATTTCTTTAATAACAATTCAGGGAATTCATCCTACAAATCTGATAAATAAAGTTTTTAGTGCCAACATAATTATTTTCATAGATATTTTATTGGGACTATATGATTTGAAAATGTTGTGAGTTACAGTTACATGTGTAAAAGAAATCATGTCTGCGTAGAAACACTGTGAACCTCATTTTCCATTTCCTAGCATCAGTATAAACCAGGAGTAACTCCCCTAAAGGCAGTAGTTGCACAGGTTATAATACAAAATATTATTATATGACCTGAGAGGTAAATCACCCTAAGAAATCCTTGCCTCTCACACAATTAGTTACTTTGGTTTTCAATTAATTATGCAACTCTGTACTTATGTTTAATATTTAATTTCCTGATAACATTTTGTGCTTGCCTGAAAGGAAAAATAAAGGCTTCAGATGCAGAAAATATGGAAATATATGTAATTTGCCATAAGAATGACTACTTCATCACTTTATTTTCTTGGGTATGCACTGGGAACCACCTATGCACAAAAAGTTTAATGAGATTAGCATCCTTGCAGGAGCTATAATTTAGAGATAAGTTATTTCAGATTGTTGCAGTCACAATAGATCATACTGTGTCCGAATCTATATGTAAGTTAACTCCCAGCTGCCTAGTAGGTAAACTCCCATCTGCCAAGCAGGAAGAAAACCAGTCTACCTGTTAGCACTCCAAGAGCACTTGTACACATGACAGGGGTTTAGGTCCCTAATTGAAATGGTGAGTTTTTAATTGCAATGATTACAAACCCACAGTTTCAATTTAGTGGCTTTCATCCCTGCTATGGCGAGGGACCCGATCCTTCGTCTTCTTTTCCATGAAGCCGGCCTGCCTCTCCCATGGCTGGGGGACAAGCTGCCAATGGGCTGAGCAGCCCCTGAGCTGTGGGGGCCCCAGTCCTTCCTTCCACAGTGGCAGCACCCCCTGGGGCCACCCAGGTAGGTTGCTAGCAGGCTGGAGGCTGCCCTTGCTCAGGCTCGGGGAGCAGCTGGATCAGGCTGTGTGCAGCCTCCAAGCTGGAGCAGCCCCTGCACTGCTAGCAGCCCACCTGGGTGGCCTTGGGGGAGCTGCCATTGTGGAGGGAAAGACCAGGCCCCACTGGCAGTTCGCCCCACCGGCAGTTCACCCCCCCAGCTATAGGCAGACTCTGCAAAAAAAAAAAAAAAAGAATCAGGCCCATTGCCGCCTTTTTTTTCCCGGTGGAGCTTGCCTGCATGAGCTGCTGGAGGGTCCTAGTCCTTCCCTCCATGGTGGTGGCACTCCCCAGGGTCACCAACGCAGACAGCTAGCGGACTGGAGGCTACGTCACCTCAGAGGCAGTACCCACTGGATCCAACTCTTCCCCAAGCCCACCAGGCCTTCCAGTGCTGCCTGCACTGTTTCTGCCACTTTCCTGAAACCTGGGACCAACCAGGACAGGGCTGGTTTGCCCCTGGGGCAGAGCAGGGAAGTGGCAGGAGGGCGGATGGGTATGCTGGTGGCCAGAGAAGGTAGCAGGGACAGTGCATGGCATGTGGAAACCCTAGCAGGCTCAGGGAAGACTTGGATCTGGTGCCCCCAGAGGCGGGGGGGGGACATGGAGACTGCCCATAGATGTCAATGGAGGCAGCAAGCAGTGAGCTCCATAGGTGGCTGCGGCAGTGTCGGTGGTGGGAGGAGGTGGTGAGTGCCAACCAGCAGTTGGCGACTACCAGCAGATGCTGCCAGCAGCAGCAGCGGTGACCAGCAGCAATCAGTGGCCTCCTGCAGATGCCGCTGGCAGTGTTGGCAGGAGGCGAGCGTGGCAAGCGGTGACCACCCACAGGCACTGCTGGCAGCATCAGCGATGCTTCTTTCAGGGGGTGCACCGTCAATCTCAGGGGGTGCATGTGCACCCACATGTACCCTCTACACGTCTCTAATTATCTGGTGGATGCTGCCTCTGAGCTGGGGCAGCCCCCAGCCTACCAGCAGCCCGCTCAGGTGGCCCCAGGGAGCACCACCATGACAAAGGGAAGGACTAAGCTCCCCTGCAGGTCAGGGGCTTCTCAGTCCACTGGCAGTTCATCCCCCCCAGCTGCGGGAGAGATGAGCAGGCTCCACAAACAAATAAAAAAGGATCAAGCCCCCCACTGCTTCTGCCTTAAGCCCGCCTCTCCTGCGGCCAGGGGGGTGAGCTGTCAGATTAAAGGCTGCAACATTACAAGTATCTACATCCAAACTAAACTACATGGGAATGTGGTTTAGTTTGCAGCATAACAAACTGATCTATATTGCAAAAAAACCCTGTACGTTTAAAGTGTGATGCAATAAAACCACAAAAATGGGCAATTTTCATCATGTGTGCAAGCACCTCAAGGAGTTAACATTAAAACAAATTGACCAGCAATGGACAAATATATTCCATTGTAAAAACTAAAATCAGGGCTTAATTAAGGTCCGACCCAGGGGTGGATCCAGGGAGGTGTGGAGGATCTAGCTGCATCCCCTGTCAGTTATGCAGTGCATGTATAGTGAGCTCTCTGAGCTTACCAACTTATAAGTGCAGCTCTAGATGGAGCTGCTGCTTTAGTGCAGCTCTGGGACCCTAGGAGTGAATGTCCCCACCAATTTCCTCTGGTGGGCCACTGAAGTCAGCAGTGGGGAAAAGGGGATGGGAGCTGAGCAGTGGTGGGGCTGATAAGTCAGCAGGCTTAGAGACCTCACTGCACATGTGCTGCACAGCTGAAGGCAAGAGTGGTCACAGTTGAAGGAGGCTCCCCTCCTGGGTCTGCCCATGGCCAGAGCTAATACATACTGAAATCAATCCATAGCCGCCATTCACTTCACTGGACATTACACACCTATTATTTCAGATTTGTAAACTTAATATATGAACAGTTTCAATATGATTTCTTTTTCTTCGCATCAACTCATCCGGTGTTCATGAGATACAGAGGGAAGGCTCTAAGGTAAACATTGTGTAAAAAAGGTTGCCATGAAACATGAAGAGAGAATCCAAAAACCCTTCTGCATGAGTGATTAAATAGGAGGAGGGGTGAAATGATAGACAAAAGATGAAAGTATTCTGGTGATGACAGTTCAGTTAATGCACCATCAGTTTGGGGACTGATCTTTTTGCTGTGATTTTCATGCAATACAATTTAAAAGATGTAACATTTCCATTCAGAATACCTGAAACAATGTGAAAAAACAAAATGTTTAAACAATATTCCATAAGTAAATGCTCATATGTACTAAAATAAATGGTCTTGTGAGCCAGTATTTGATTTATATTTGAACTACAGATTTTGAAGTAGACTAAAAGGTCTGAAGCAATCAGATGTTTTGATAGGCTTGCAATTATTTATTCAAGCCCCAGTGCCTATTAGTTGCTGAAAGCTGATTCATGTTCTCACAGAACATAGATCCAATGCAAATCATTTCTCCAGTTAAACTTATATAACACTAGATTTTTAAATAGTGCTGTGAAGTACATTGTGAGTAAAGATTTTTATGAGTGTTGTTCAAATGTGAATCTCTTTCATGGTAATCTATATGTCCCAAATGCTAGCATATTGTTCCCGAACCCAAATGTTAAGAATCAATTCTTTGTGAAAATACTGCTTTACATCCTCAAATGTTCTGGCACATAGCTAAAACACTTACATGCAGTAATATTTGCATAATTTGCAAATGCTGCTTAATTAATTCATTTTTTTTATATTGGAGCATAAATCAAAATAAAGAAAATCAGCCTGCACAATTATGAAAAGTCACTATGGTCCAAACACAGAAGGTATGAGCAATTACAGATACAGCAGAACAGACTTTTACTACAGCATCACCATGTTATATATAAATGTATTTTAGGATCTACTTTTCAGAGAATCATGCAAAATGGGGGTGGGGGCAGGAGGTAGCGGTTGTAATGATAGATGTGGATGTGTGGACAAGTTTGTGTGACTGTTGGAGTGGGTAGGAGCTGATGATGATGGGTGTTGGGGGGGATGTGTTCATGTGACAGTAAATAGTAAGGATGAAGGGGGTGAATGTTGGAGAGGGTAAATAGCACATATGTGGATCTGTTGTAGTGGGCAGTGTGCAAACTTCAATCATTTGTTGAGGTATGTCTGTCTATATGCAGGTGCCTGAGTACTGAAGGTAAGCAGTTAGCCTGTGCACACATAGTGAAGTTGTGCTTGTGTGTGTCCATTTGTAGCAGATGATGAGGGCCATGGAGATGTGATGGGAAGCACACGGTGAGTAAGTAATGATGAAGAGGATTCATTGGAAGGGGTACATGCATGTACTGGAGTGAAGAGGTAGTCAGTATAATAGAATATAGTCAGTAGTCAGTATGAATATTCATAAGCTTTAGGGAGGATAAATTTTGAACTTGTATTTGTGTGAGAGTGGGTATGTGCTGAGGATTTGAATTGTGAGTATGCTGGAGTAAACAGATGCTGAAGATGTATGAATGGTGATGAATCTGGTGCTGGATAGATGGCAGTGTATATGTGTTGTGGTGGTATGAGTAAATTTGCGCAGTGGTAATCACATGTTTAAAGCCATGTTAAAGTGTGTTGATGAGCAGAGGTAATCTATGTGCATGTGACAGGGAACAGTGATACAGCAATGTGGTGGTGATATGTGAGCATGTGTATATTTCATTAGGATGGATCGGAAGTCATGACATGATGCATGCACATGTGCACATGCATTTATATACTGTAGCAAGGGTATGTGATGGTGCTGTTTGATATATTCATTTTTTTATATTGGAACATAAATAAAAATAAGAAAGTAAACTGAACAGTCACCAGTAGTCAGAGAATATATGGTCCAAACCCAGACATCATGTTCAATTACAGAGACATGAGACCAGACTTTTAATAGACTGTAAGTTATACACACACAGTGTGGGGAGAGGCAAGTGTATGTATAGATGTGCAATGGTGGTACTTTGTCTTGGTCATGCGGTGGTTGTGTGTACTGCTGATGAGTCATGTGGCTAATGGAGACAGAATGGGTAGGTGGTGTGTATGTAGGGAAAGTAGCATTGGCTATGTTACGGTGTGTGTACACAGGCAAGATGTGTGGAAGTGGTAGGCAGTGTGTGTGTAGCTGGTACACAGAAGGGCAGTGTTTGAATGAAGAGGGCAGCATAAGCATTGATGGCACATCGTGGTAATAGGTTTAAAGAGACAGAGTGTGTGTGCAGGTGGTAAGTGTAGGTGGAGAATGGTGTGTAGTGCTGGGGCTGTGTGTGTAAAAGCAGGCTGCAGAGGTGGCAGTATGGATGCATAGTGGTCAGTAGCACTGGTGTTATGCGCAGTGTGTGTAGCGACAGTGTGTGGATGGAGGGCAGCACGGTGTATATAGAGACGGAGGCGAGTGTGGAGGTGACAGCAGGGGTCCGGGAGACTGTACGGGCAGGGGCAGGCTGTGTGTGCCCAAGCACGCGGTGCTGTGAGTGGAGAAGCTGCCCCCGTTCACCGTGTTGGGGGACGTGGTAGGACCGGTGCTCGTGCTGGTGCTGTGTGTGCGGGTGCGTGGTGCTGCCCCTCCGCGTGGTGCGGGTGGCGACGCAGTAGCAGGGTGCTGAGTGCTGTGTGTGCAGGGGCAGGCTGTGTGTGTGTGAGTGAGTGTGTGTACAAGTGCGTGGTGCTGTGTGCAGGGGCAGGCTGGGTGTGTATAAGTGTGCAGTTCAGTGCGTGCAGGGGCAGGCTGTGTGTGTACAGGTGTGTGGTGTGGTGTGCAAGGGGCGTGTCCGGGCGCCCGGTGCCGTGCGCAGGGGCGGGCCGTGCGTGTACAAGGGCACAGTGCTGTGCGCGGGGCGGGCTGTGCGCCTAAGTGCCTGGTGCGGCGTGCAGGGACAGGCTGTGTGTGTACAGGCGCGTGCTGCCGTGTGCAA
>NW_017728947.1:73882176-73923574 GCF_001723895.1 Crocodylus porosus
GGACTCGGGCGGCAGGAACTCCTCGGGGGCGCCCAACAGCACGACGCTGAGCGAGGCGCAGGGCAGCGCCATCCTCATCTCCTTCATCTACTCCGTGGTGTGCCTGGTGGGGCTGTGCGGCAACTCCATGGTCATCTACGTGATCCTGCGCTACGCCAAGATGAAGACGGCCACCAACATCTACATCCTCAACCTGGCCATCGCGGACGAGCTGCTCATGCTGAGCGTGCCCTTCCTGGTCACCTCCACGCTGCTGCACCACTGGCCCTTCGGCTCGCTGCTCTGCCGCCTGGTGCTCAGCGTGGACGCCATCAACATGTTCACCAGCATCTACTGCCTGACGGTGCTCAGCGTGGACCGCTACATCGCCGTGGTGCACCCCATCAAGGCGGCCCGCTACCGCCGGCCCACCGTGGCCAAGATGGTGAACCTGGGCGTGTGGGTGCTGTCCATCCTCATCATCCTGCCCATCATCATCTTCTCCAACACGGCGGCCAACAGCGACGGCACGGTGGCCTGCAACATGCTGATGCCCGAGCCCACGCAGAAGTGGCTGGTGGTCTTCGTGGTCTACACCTTCCTCATGGGCTTCCTGCTGCCCGTGGTGGCCATCTGCCTCTGCTACATCCTCATCATCGCCAAGATGCGCATGGTGGCGCTCAAGGCCGGCTGGCAGCAGCGCAAGCGCTCAGAGCGCAAGATCACGCTCATGGTCATGATGGTGGTCATGGTCTTCGTCATCTGCTGGATGCCCTTCTACATCGTGCAGCTGGTCAACGTCTTCAACGTGGAGCAGGACGACGCCACCATCAGCCAGCTCTCCGTCATCCTGGGCTACGCCAACAGCTGCGCCAACCCCATCCTCTACGGCTTCCTCTCGGACAACTTCAAGCGCTCCTTCCAGCGCCTGCTCTGCCTCAGCTGGATGGACAACGCCGCCGAGGAGCCGGTCGACTACTACGCCACCGCCCTCAAGAGCCGGGCGTACAGCGTGGAGGACTTCCCGCCCGACCGCTTGGAGTCGGGCAGCGTGTACAGGAACGGCACCTGCACCTCGCGGATTACCACGCTCTGAGGGCGGGGCGGCGGGGCCCGACCGGGCCCCGCACTCGCCCGGGGCCTCCCTGCCTCCCGCTCGTCCCCTGCCCCTGCCCCTGCCCGAGCCTGCCGGGCCGGGCAGGGTCCCCTGTGCCGCCAGCGGGGGCCCGCTCACTGCCGAGGCAGCGCTTGCCCTGCACCCCAGCCCCTAAGAACTGCCACTGCCCCGGGCAGAGCATCCTGCCCGGCCTCCCCGCGGGCTGCTGAAAGGGAGAGTGACTCCAGGCCGAATGGCGGGAGGGCAGGGTCTGCAGGACACGGGCAAACTCCTCCGGTCCCGTTGCACGTGGGGCCGGGAGCGCCCGCTGTCGCCGCAGGAAGAGCCGAGCCGGGGGCAAGAGGAGAGCATGGCGAGCCGGGGTGCGGGACGGCACGCGGAGTGGGGGGGGGTGGACGGTTTGCGCTGGAAAGCCCAGGGCTGCGAGGGGAAACGCGATTATTTCATTATCCCCGCGTGGCACAGCCGGCTGCTGATAACAGGGAGATAAACAGCCCCGTGACTCGCCGCGGGGGAGAGGGCGGGGGAATGTTTGCCCTGGGAAATGTCTGAATGTGCTGGAACATATAATAAAGGTGTGCAAATACTAACGTTGAAAGGGAGCGCTGGAGTGTGCAGCGCTCGTCCCGCGCCCGCTCCATTCACCGAGACATAACATTGAAGGGAACCGAGCTGCGGCCGCAGCCGCGGCATCGCTTCAGCCCGCGCGGGACGCGGACGGCGGGGCTGGAGGGGCTCCGCGCCGGGCCTCCACACCGGCGCCGGGCTGCACCTTCCTGTTGCACTGCGAACGACAAGGGGTTGTGGATCAGCGGTGTAACACATCTCACAGCTCCGGTGTACGTTTGATTTCCTAGGACTGTCCTTTTTAAGTGTGCGCTGAACATTTTTTTGTTGTTGCTGTTGCTGTTGGTTTGTTTTGCCCTATTTTTGTTACTGTATTGTGAAAACTTTCTCAGGTGATTTATTTATGCTGTATACTAAGTCTCAGTGGCTACTCACAGAGGTACGTTTCAAAAGGGTGATGTGCAAGAAGGCTTTTTCTCAGAGGAAAAAAAAAAGATTATAACCTTTGTTTTTTCCTCCTGGACCTTCCATTTACATTGTTTCTGCTCACAGACTTCTCTTTCCTTTTGTCTTTTCCTCCTTGTCCCACAGACCTTTCAGGATCCAGATGGCTATTCTTACAGATAAATGGCGCTTTCTTACTGACAATAACCGTGGCCAAAACAAAGCCTAACATTCTTATTTGCCCTTTAAAATGATACCAGTGGAGGCTGAGGTGAAACAAGAATTTAGGCTTTTTTTCTGTTCTTGACTACATCAGCTAGCACCTAACTAATAAACACAGCAGGCCAGTAGCAATGGGCCCCTGTAACAGTGATAAATTGCTTCTCCACCATAATGCAAAATAATAATGTTACTAATTACAACTAATGGAGAAAAAGGAAGAAAACCTACTCATGTCTATTGCTAGAGTTTTTAATAAGTCCAAGCAGAGTTAATAGTAGGATTAATTTACTAAGGCATCTAGTTTTGTGGGGGCTTGCTAAGGTTCCAGGTTGCACCGTGTCATGAATTTTTCTTAGGAGTAAAAAACATCAGGCCATTTTGAAGATCGTTCCCGTCAAAAAAAGCAGAAATTAAATGAATGTATAAATAATATCTCAACAGGGTCCTGATCCAATGCCTATTGAAACTATAGAAAGACATCTATTGACTTCAGTGCTGTGGGTCAGGTCCTTTTGGTTTAAAAATAATTGCTAATGTGGAAACTGTTACATCCGTATTAAATCATTTTGTGAAAAGCTTTACAGCTTGTATTATTTCCTTCCTTTTATTTTTCAGTGGACTGCTCATTTTAAAAGAATCTAAGGGATAAATCTCTTACAATATTTATTAACATTTCACTGAAAACAAGCTTTAAATTGGTTTTAAAAGAGATGAAAATTATGCTGTAGTATTTTTACATTTTTAGAGTTTAATTTCAAATCTTGATCTTTGTTTCCTTAAAAAAGATTTTAATCTAGTGCTCTTACACTGTCATTTTACCCAGAAATACTGTAATGCAGCATTAGCTTAATAAACAGATATATTGTAATCTGCAACCCACTTTTTACTGTTTCCATGCAAGAACTAACTGAATATTATATACCTATAAAAGAGTATCAAGAAAAAAGTTAATTACATAATACTCAACTTTGGTAAGATATGAAGTAAAGGTTTGGTTTGGTTTTTCTTTGTCTCCCTACAAAAATAAGGCAACTTGTAGTGCCATTGTATATAATTATATGCTAAGCTTGCAGACAGACCCACTGTGATTTCAGCTCTCCCAAATTAAATAAAATCAAACTGTACTAACACTGGGACAGGAGACCACCCATGGTGTGGCAGCAGAGGGTGCTATCAACTCAGCAGATGGCACTCTTTCCTCTTTATCGGGTACAAAGTAACTCAGCACCAGCTGGCATGGCAGTGGAGTTACCAGTCGGTGCGCTCTGGATAAAGTACTCTTCCTTTCTTATTCTAAATGCGTATTTGCTATTTTTCAGCTCTAATGTCTCTGCACTGTGGTGGTAGGTAAAGTGATCAAAAGCTGTGTATCCCTGTAAGCTTGCTGTGAAATGAAAGGCCAGGCCTTCTACAGTCTAAATAACTGAGTAAAATACCTAAGGGGGAAAAGTGACTTCAGGATCTGGTGTGAAATGTATAAGAAAACACAAAGCATTATTTCCAATGCTTGGCAAATTTCAAATAAAATTTGTTAACATTTCATATAAAAATGATTTAAGGATTCAGGTAATTATTGCCTTCAATAGGCACTTAAGAAAAAAACACTTTATCTTCAAAAGGCATAAACACTGTTTATAATTTAGTATGTGACTGAATTTTTTTAAATGTAGTAACATCTCATGAGTTTCATCCAAATTGTGCAAATGTGTGTGTTGACTTAGAATCTGAATATTTTTGATTAACTGTACATTTAATTACTGACACTGGTTTGGTTAAGTCCCACACACATATATGTGATAGTTTTTAATAGTGTGAAGTCAGTAAGTGGCCTGGGTTTTCATTTCTCATAAATCCACATACAGGGGGAGCACAAATTTTCTTAGCATGTTGCAGACACCACAACATTGCCCTGCTTAAAGGTCCTGCAAAGGAGGACAAGGGAGAGAACATTTTTCCTCCTCTGGATGTGCTACAGGTGTATAGCTATAAACCATATAATCTGTGAACGTGTATCTGGTAATCTTTGGGGCAACTGCAGCCTGAAGCTGTCTGGCTGGAGACAGAGTTGGTGAAGAGACATAAGGCAATTAGGTGGGTAGCCTGGCCTCTGTTAGAGCACCTGGGCTTTCCATAACAGTGGGGAATCTGACAAAATCTGGAGTATTTGTACATGTGTGACTCCCACATTCCTGAGGGAGCTATATGCAAGGTATTCACCTGAGGTGCAAGGTCTTTATATACATTTTGGTCCACAAAGCCTATCAGGTGTTTTTTTCCACAAAAGGGAAAAGAAACTACAGTTCTCCTGGGTCACTTGTTTGAATATGACACATCCATTTCTGAAATATCACTTTAAAACTTACACAGATATAATAAGTTTTAAAATAATGTTTTAAAATGTGAAAGTAATTGTAAATATTATTAATAATATAAACATTTTCCTTTTTAATTTACAACTATGACAACCAGACTAAACATATACACTTATTAGCTTCAAATCTTGACCAGTTTACCAAAAATCATTGGCCTGCTGCTAAGACAGGCAAGGAAGACTGATCTCTCAATGCTACTTCCCAATATAACAATGTACAGCTTACAGAACACCTTAAAATTCATCAACCCTCCCCCCTTCCCAAATGGAACAAAGAATCAGCTCTTTTCCTAGGATAATCACTTTTTTCAGTTTCTGTGACCCACAGCTCTTGGAAGGCTTACCTGCCTCCAGGGTGTTGTATCTGAGCATGTGATTCATGAATCCCTAGGGAAGAAAATATTTCCATAGCAGTATGTATTAAATGCTACTACCTTCTCCAGCACAGAATCTTACTGGGCCACTAAGACCACGCTTAAACCACAAGAGGAAAGAATAATTCAACAATTACATTTCTTCAAACAAAATGCTTCCGAGTATTATATGTTGTGGGCAGGAGCAGTGGAATAGAATAGGAGACAAAGGAAGCATATCAAAGGATTTCATATGACACTGACTTATAAACCTAACAAAATGTTCAGAATAAAATTGTGGTTTCACAAGAAAATTTGTTTCTTCCCCATGCCAAAAATCTAAAATCACTTCTGGAAGAGAAGTCACTAGCCATCAGTGCTGACTGAATAAAAGCATGAAGATATAGCTGTGCTCTTTGCTTCAAACCTGAAAATTTAAAAATCTTACCACAAAACAGAATTGAGGACATTACTTATTGTATGGTCTGTTTTTGTGCTGGTCCTGTGATAAAGTCAAGTTTAGATTAGTTTCAGTGTGCTGGTAGCCTCAGCTGTGCTTTTTAAAATGTTGCTTATATTGTACTTAATATCTTAATATCTGAATTACACTTTACAGTCCCTCTGTGAGCCAAGGAAGTTCCTAATCAGGCGGGTATTAATTCCATTTGTACAATAGACAACGGTCTTGAGCTAGTGTTTGGTTTTATATTGGAAGAGTTATTTGACGATCCTAATTTTTAAGAGGTTCTGAGCATCATCTGTTTCAGCTGATCTTAAAGGGCACTGTAAGTGTTCAGCACTTTCAAAAATCATGCCCATTGCACAGACTATTCATTCCTTCCTTCAAACTGAGAATAAGACACACATCTCCCTTTGAGGTAAAGAGTGATATTGAAGGCCTGGCCTTGGAAATGAAGGAACTCTTTTTGGCAAATGTGGTTATTTAATGTATATATATCTTGGTTAGAAAGCATTGTAATGAAAAAAAACAAGGTACTAGTTGTTAGGGTGCCAACTAAGGCTCAAAGGAGCTTTAGCTGTGTGAAGTTTGCAAAATTAAATTCCTTTGTAAATTCTATTGTATTATATAATCAAAGAGAGACCAGACATGGTTAAAAAGAGCAGTCAGACAGCACTGATCTTTTGAGCAGAAAATCAATAGCCCTCTTAATCACTTTATTTTCCTAGCACCCTAGCAGATTTATTTTATATATGACTTGGCCACAGATAGAATAGGAAAAAAAAATCATGAAGCTAAACCACAAAATATAATAAAATGTCTCTTTAGAGAGCTTCTGATCTCTGTATGAAAAAAAACAACTGAACTAAAGCAACATTCTATTTTAAACTAGTACTATTATACCTTACTAGCCAATTGCCGCTCAGGAATAACAGGGGTGGATGGGCAGGGACAGAGCACCACCACCCATCACCCCGTGCTGCTGCCACCTCCCAGGAGCGGTGGGGGAGGGGGGAGCTTGCCCGCCATCCCCATGGGCCAGCACTCCATGCTGCCTCCAGGGGGCTGGGCTGAGCGGAGAGGGGAGGAGGCCAGCGTGCTCCAACCCCTCTGTCCCTACCATCATAGTAGTGCTCCGCCATGCTGCCTCCTGTCCGGAATGCTCTTGGAGCACTCTGATTGGTTGTTTCACTCAACATTGTGATTGGCTGCTGAGACAACCAATCAGCGTGTGAATATAGCGTTACAGACAGACTGACAGACTAAGGCTTTTATTATATTAGAATGTTCTGTAGTTTTTGTTATTCAATTTATGGTCTTTTTATGAGAAACTACATATTCACTACCTAAGGAGCTGTGGCAATAGTCTAAGCTAATGTAAACCTTTTATTTCTGTGGAGCTACCACAATTTACACCATGGTGCCTCCTGAATCCGGGGGGCACACACACAGAAGCCACTGATGGTGGCAGCCCTGTCAGGGGGGCACCGGCCCTACTGATAGCATCAGTGTCGGCCGTCAGGGGCAGCACGTGCACCTTTGTGCACCCTGTACCAGTCACCTATGATTTACACCAGCTAAGGATCCTGTCCATGTTAGATGTCCCAAAATCTTACCATCTAAACTGATAGCAAGACAGGATGAAGGAAGCAGCTAGACGAGGCCAGGAGATGGGGGGAGGAATATTGGAATGGAGATATCTGGGTGGACAGTACATATTATGTTGATTCTTAGCTATTTTTTCTTTATCTTCTATTGTAATAGTTTCAATATATTTAACTGGTTAAGAGCAATGAATTAGAAGATCACCATGAGGGAGAAATGGAGTTTTGTAAGAAGGGTATTTGAAGTGTGAAAGAGAAGTTATATAAGATCAGGGAAATGTTCCAGGTTTATTCCAAGCACAGAAGGCACAGAAAGACTATACAAAAAAAGGGGGACATGGAAGGCAGTAGAACTGGCTGAATGCTGAATCTCAACTGAAGAGCAGCAGGGATCTAGTATCATATACAAGTAAGGACAGAGCACTGCAGAACCTTGAAACAAGAGGAATTTGAAATTAAAGAGGCAAGGGATGCTTGTAAAGCGACAAAAATCCATATAATAGATTGAGAGGCATGGCTTTAATCTGAAAACAGACTTTAATAACGTCATCCTTCTAATCATTTTGTATAAGATTCAGACAGATACCCAAACTCCTTTCACTTTAGATAGAGAAGGTAGTATTCAGCTTTCAGTTACACCAGTGTATCTCAACTGAAGACAACTTTGAGATTAGTGAAACTCAACCCTGAGTACAGTTAGAAAAAAAATCATAATAAATATTTATGAAAACATAGGGTTTCTCTTTCCCAGTTTTGCCATATGATTTCAAAGATGGAGGTTTATCTCTGTAATAAAATATTGTTTTTAAATCTATTTTTAAATGTGCAAAGCATCTGGATATTTTTGTTAAGAATGTCTTTCCTATGGCAGGAGATCTGTAATTTATATGATGTTTGGCAAGCCAATAGACAACTTCTGTAGTTGCTTGGAGGATGTCAGAGATACTACTGGCAAAGGATCATTGGTGTCTTTCATAGACTGGGATTCCGTACTTCTATTCTTGATATACCACAGTTGATAGAGATGGCTGTAGCTGCCCTACAGTTCAGTGCAGACCAAACATTGCAGGATAGATCATTGCTAGGCAATTTTTCTTCAGGGAACAGGGGGAAGGGGAGGCAGTGACCTCACAGTTGTCCTATGATGTTCTTCAATGTGCCACAGGATAACACAGATCATACAGTGTGCCCTTTGAGAATGCACACTCAATTCCAGAATGGTTTTCAGAATTCCAGCTGAGATTTTCTGGGTTCCAGAAGTCCTGTTTCAACTGTACAATAGAGGGAGTCATGGTGCAAGTGTACATGTGATATGGTTGTGCATCTCTTTGAATTTTAAGTGGCTCAACTTGGGACAGGGTAGGTAGGCAGTGGACAGGCCTTGGTGAAAGGGTCCCAGGTATAATGGGCATTGCAGCACTGGGGTGTATATCTAAACTCTTGAAGCGAGTGCTCCTGGAACAAATGGGAGTACAACTCTTTAATAATGAGTACACCACAGCTAGTGCTGCCATTTGAAGCACACTGGCATTGGTATCCTTCAGCATCCTCACTAGCTTACGTAGGAGGCTCATCCTAGCTTTGACCTTTCCAAGTCTTCATCAGTTACCTGGAAGATGGCATAGCGTACACTCTAAGCACATTTGCAGATGACACCAAGCTGAGGGGAGTAGTACATATGCTGGGGGTAGGACTAGGATTCAGGGAGACCTAGAGAAATCAGAGGATTTGACCAAATGAAATCTCATGAGGTTCAACAAGGACAAGTGCAAAGTCCTGCACTTAGGATGGAACAATCCCATGCAGGCTGGGGACCAGCTGGCTAAGCAGCAGCTCTGCTCAAAAGGATCTGGGGGTTACCATGGACAATAAGTAAAATATTCCCCCTGTTGCAAAGAAAGTTAATGGCATACTGGGCTGCATTTGCATAAGCATTGCCACCCAATCCAAAGAAGTGATTATCCCCTTCTATTCAGCATTGGTGAGGCCACATATGGACTACTGTGTCCAGTTTTGGGCCCCCCACTACAGAAACTATGTGAACAAATTGGAGAGAGATCAGCAGAGGGCAATAAAAATGGTTAGAGGGCTGGGACACATGACTTCTAAGGAGAGGCTGAGGGACTTGTTCTTATTTAGTCTGGAGAACAGAAGACTGAGAGGGGATTTAATAGCAGCCTTCAACTACCTGAAGGATGGTTCCAAAGAGGATGGAGCTAGACTGTTCTGAGTGGTGGCAGATGACAGAACAAGGAGCAATGGACTCATGTTCCAACACAGGAAGTTTAGGTTAGATATCAGGAAAAACTTTCTCATGAAGAGGGCAGTAAAACACTGGAACAGGTTACCCAGAGAAGTTGTGGAATCTCCATCCTTTGAGGTTTGAAATTAATAAGATCATCCTCTGATCTTATTATTTGATCTTCCTTTGATCTTATTTGATTTGACTAGACAAAGCCTTGGCTGGGCTGATCTAGTTGGGCTGGTCCTGCTTTGAACAGGGGATTGGACTAGATGACCTCCTGAGGTCCTTTCCAAACCTAATTTTCCATAATTTTATGATTCTATTATGCTAAGTGTCTTTGTTAATTTTTTCCTAAAGGTAAAATACTGTCTAAAATCATACCAAGATATTTTGGATTGAAGTCATTTTATATTTTCTATAAATTTCATTTCATTTCAGAAATGAAATTTATATTTTCTATACATTTTTATATTTATATTTTCTATAAATTTCCATTTCTATAATTTTATAGCTATAACTTTATATTTATATTTTCTATAAATTTTGTTTAAAATGGATGTCTAGTAGTTCTCTGAGAACTTTACTATTTAGGTGGAAGTCCACTGTAGTACTTTGTTTAGGGTTGTAGTCATGGAAGAAACCCCCAATATCTTGAAGCTGACAGTGAGAATTTTATTTGAGCTGATGTTGATGAGGCCAGTATTTTGGTGCAGTATCTTCAATATATATGAACTCCTTCAATACTGTCCAGCCCATCACTCATACAAATACTGGAGAATGATGGAACCAGTACAGATCCTTGTGGCAGACCATCTCTGATGGGTCCAGAAAAGCTTGAACAGGCTAGTAGATGTTCATGATTAATATTCATCTTTCACCCTTATTGCGATGTAACCCATTACTGTAGACCCACATTCCTCCAAAACCAGGATATTCATAAATCCCTGCCTGATATACATGGTTAGAACATGCTTTTCTTCAATGAATGGTAAAAGGGCTATGAGAGCTAAAAAACCTACTTTTGACTTTTTGACTAATTTTTATAATGTCTATAATATCATATTACAATGTTATAATACAGTGTTATAATGCATTTTCTCTCCTTTATTCAAACAGAAAAAATAACATTTTTTTGGATTAACAAAGAAAGCAATACATATATAAATAAAAATAGGAATGGAAATGATAATATCTATTTATCTATCTAAAAATAGGAAGCCTGTACTTCTCTTTGGCCCCATATCTACTTGAAACTCTTTATTGCAACAACTAGAAAAGAGAAAATAAATGTACATTATTTTAAAAACCAGCAGTGAGTTCTTGCATTTCCCTCCCATCTCACACATCTGAAATCACGAATTTTGTTCAGCATTGAGAGCTATGAAGAGCTACCTGTACTTTACTGGATTAGAAGAGGATTTCAGTTTTGAGTACACTCAATTAAAAAAGCCTTCATTCATTAATTAAAAGAGTACACTCCCTGAGACTTGGAGGTAATCTTAACCTGCATTTGTCAAAAATGTATGTCCTGGATAGCTAGAGGATATGAGTATTTTATCTAGGTTCCTGATTAGATAAAAGTCAAATAAGCTATTCCAACTTTTTGGAAATGTACCTAGGAATATGAGAGGGAGTGTTATAATTGTCTTTTTTAAATCTAGCCACATATGGCCACTTTTATCTTTTTACACAAAAAGAGGAAAGGGTGTTTAAATCTAAGATAAGGTGTTTTGCTGCAGCAAACTTGACTTGATTGAATGTGGCAGCGGGGGGTTCTTTTGAAAGTTCAAAACTGGATTCATAGAACCATAAGATAAGTTAACACCATTAGCATGTTCTGTTTCATGTTCTTTGAAAGCAATGAAAGCTTTGCTTTTAGCTATCTTTGTCTGATATGCAGGGCAATCCATGTTAGGTATCTCTATGTGCTGTACTGAACAGGAGAAAGATGATTTGTGCTGGGTATCTATATTAATCTAAAGTCACTGAGATACAGAATGAATGACACTATGAGACACAATTTATACTAACAGTGACACTTAACATTGTCTTCTGCCTTTAAATCCTTTAAAATGTGAGGCTATAACAAGCTTGGAAACAAACATTTTTTTCCTAATGAGAAGGAAAAATGTGCTGATTCTTTCTTGTCATGGGAGGTCAACACAGCTCCAGCGGAAGCACCTTCATCCACCTTAGTGGCTGAAGAGGACTGAGGGGGAGAACAGCAATGGCCCCATCTATATGTTACACTTAAGACATGATTAATCTGCCTTAAGTAGTCACCTTGCCATGCAGTCATTCAATGATAAAATAGGAGTGATAAAATGGGAATAAACTACAAAGTTATTCCACAAAATATGTGTAATAACTCTGTAGCTGCTTACTATCATGCCATTAATTGAAAGTGTGGCCAGGGATCCCATCAGCTGATCAGAACTCACAGCTGGAGGATCCATGTGCGCTCTTGAGCCCCGAAGCTACCACTTGATGCTGACTTCCAGCCATGGGAGCACATGCTCCTGCAACTAGGAGCCTCCTTAGCTGACAAGGCTCCCAGCTGTGGGGGTGCCCCATGAACCCCTGAGGCTAGGAGATGGTAGCTGATTTGGTAATCCCCCCCAGTCCCGGGATACTGTCAACTGCGGTCTCCCTGCCACAGACACTTCTGGGTCACCCGGGTGGCTGGCAACCTGGATCAGCTGATGGGACTTCCAGCACAGGAGTGCATGGTGCACCTCTGTGGCTGGGAGTCCCATCAGCTGAGGTGGACTCCCAGTCACAGCAGCTTGCTTCTTGCGATTAGGCTCCCCCTGCACCAGCAATAAAGCATGACAGGATCTGATTTGTGATCCCGCAATCATGCCTTCTGCCATACACATGTGGTATGACAGGAGGCACAATTGTGTAGATCACACATCAGATCCCATTGCACTTTACCTGTATGTGTAGAGGGGTCCTCAGAGACATCAAGGACACTACATAGCTAATAAGGTTCCTGCTGAGTCATGTGAAGCATTTTCCTTGTAAGCAGAAGCCAATTATGCTAGTTACACCAGATTCATTGCCAGGGTAGAGAGGGAAGTATCTAAATAGAAACCAAAGTGTAGACTTCCAATGGTAGTATAAAATGTAATTATCAAGCCAATATATTAGATCTGGTAATTATGTTCTGAGAAACAGATTGTACTGTTCTAATGCATTATAGGCCATGTGGTGCTCCTTGATTAGCAGATGGATCTGTTGATTTGTTTGCAGACCATGGCCTTATAAGTTCAAACACTTGAAAAATTATGTAGTGAGAATTTATGTCATCCATAGGTGGATAGAACCTTGCCTGAGTTTCCTTGCAAATTTTTAAAACTTATATTTTGCAAACAAGTGTTTCCAAAACTCTTATGATAGTACCAAGAAAAGAAAGAAACACTTAAAAAAAAAACCAAGTTTCCCTGGGAATCTGGGTATCATGGATGAAATCCACCTGCATGCATAGAGTCAGCATAAGGACATGTGCTAATCAAGCCCTCAGAAGAGTACATCACCAGCATTAAGTGACTGCACAGATTTTGTGCTGTTCTCTTGCACAGGGATGAATTTTACCCACCGTGCAGCATTATCTGTAACATGAAAGAATGGATGCCTCCAGAAAAAAAGAAAAATGTAATTTGTAGAAGGAATTAGGTATTATAGATAGAATGGCTGAATCCCATGCAATAATCAAAAAAAGATAAGGTGGTTTAAAGTATGAAGATGTTTGATTAAATGATAGCAGAATTTTATTTCCTAAGGGAGAACTAAATTCTGTTCAATTTTAAGTCTTCATTAAACTATAGTACTTTTTTTTTTTAAAGTGCTTTGAAATATTTGAATTTTACCCTGGGCTACCTTCAGTTTTCACTTTAATCCTATAACAGACTAATCAAGCTTTCTGTAGTATAAATCATTACTAAAGCATATTTCAGGAGATTAAAATTTTATTCTTTATCATAAGATGATTATAAATCATCAAATATTTGCCATATATTCATAATTGACATGTACAACCCCCAGATGATGTCTATAACTACCTTAGAAGGAATTAAAGGATTAGAGATTAGATTAAAGAGATGGCAATGGGATGCAGCTGTAGATGAAAAGTTTGAACAAACTTAATCTTTATAGAAGTATGTGGTTCTCTGTGGGCGCATCTACATGGTCATTAATGTACCATAATTACAGAATAACAGGTACTAGTGTAATATACTGTAATCGGCGTTACTGCGCATTAACATAGAAGAATGCTTTTTGTGTGATGGATGCTTAATGTGCATTAGACTAAAGCTACTGTGCATTAGCACATTAGTATGGTTTTTGCCAGCCATGATAACGTGCAGTAGAATTAGTCCAATGTGCATGAAGCATCTTGTGTAGTTTTTCCCTTTTTTTAACACACCTCCACAGATGTTAAGAGAACCACTGCTATTATTTGTATTACCACGGCAAGTCCTGGACCAGAATTCTCGTTTTTCTAGCCTTTAGACATGCACAGAAGAAAGTGAGGTGCTAGTTACCTACTGAAAAATCAGAATGAGAATCTGAAGAAAAAAGGTAGTGTTTCACTGTAAGTAGAATGAGGCAATCAAAAGTACAGTTATTATTACTGCAAACAACTGCCATTTTTTTCCTGTTTATAAAACCCCTCTTCCCTAGAATTATCCAAACTCATTATTGACTTGATTCAGTTGCAACTAAACTAAATGATAAAACCTGCACTGACTTTTCAATGCTGAAAATTGCATTTTGCTTATTGTATTAGCAGTTGTATGTGGGGAAAAATGCATGTATGGCAGCTACCTATTGTTTTCAAATTTCAGTTACACAGTGTACTGAAACCAGTACAAATTATTTTCCTCCCCTCTATACCCTCTGGTTTTAAACATTCAGTAAATCCCTTAGAAGTGGATTTATGAGTTTATTTTGTATTAAAATATGAATTTCAAACACATTTAGACACATAGGGCACATTTACACAAGATGCTAACTGCACAGTAGCCTAATAATACTGTGCAGTAGTGCATCACAGCATAAACAGTGCTAGTCCACTACTGCACAGTATTATTAGGCTAGTGTGTGATAGTATCACTAAAAAAGTATTTGTTGGTGTGACTGCAGTAACTGGTTACTATTCATTTATTTAGTACTTGATTATACAAGTACTAAATTCAATGTGCAGTAACTGCACATTAATGAACATGTAGATGCACCCATTGGATTCTAAAATGGTGCACTGGGGCAGGGTAAAAAACAAAGTGAGAGAATATGAGAAAAGGTATATTGTGAAGCAAAACCACATACAGCTTATACAATATCCAGAGTACCTATGTGGGCCAGATTTGCTTTAGAGGGTTCTTCCATTTCTGATATTTAAAACAACTTTTCTTTTTCATGTAGGGTTGGAGCACTGGTGTACCCAGGATGGCCCAGGAAATGTCTGAGAAGTGAGGATTTGTAGTGATATCTTTTACTCAAACAACTGTGTAGCTGGGAGGGCTGTTGGACAAGTGCATCAAGTGCCCTTCTTCAAGTCTGAGAGAGAAGCTTACACACATGAACAACTGGTGCCTCCCGAGACTGTGGAGCACCATTTGTAGGCAGCAGTGTTGTTGGCGAGTGGGGACCACCCGCAGACAGCAACAGTGGCATCAGCAGCAAAGAGGCGGTGGTGGGTGGCGAGCGGTGACTGCCCGGAGATGCTGCTGCTGGCATCAGCAAGTGGCAACCACCCACAGATGCTGGCAGCAGTGTGGGTGGCAGGGTGGGGGGGTGAGTGGCAAGTGGTAACCGCCCGCAGAAGCCAGTGGTGGTAGTGCCAATCTCAGGAGGGTCATATGCTCCCCCTATCCTATGGAGGGGGGGCCTCTCCTATGAGTTGACTATGCCTACACAGGCTTCCCTATTACAGAAAAGATTCCATGCAGTTGCAAGCAGTCTGCTTGAAGGGATGGAGAAGGGCTGTGAAAGAGGAGTGAAAAGGTGTGAACAGAAGCTTTTAGAAGACAAAAGTAGTGCAGCATAATAGGCGATCTTTTTAGTGGGAGAGCTAGACCATTCAAGAAAGGGATAATTATTATCTGTGAAGTTCAGGGAGGTTATTGGTAGTATATGTTAGGTTGTAATGAGCCATAAAAACACTGTCTATATTAAGTCCAGATTTTTTACTGTCCAGTAGAGTTATGAATTTCTACTCCCAGGTCCAACCTCTGGAGGTCACTTCTGTCTCACTCTTCAAGATGCAGCCTACAGCTAGCCAATAAGAAGCTCTTAGCTAAGATTCTGTTTTATCTCACACCCATCTCCAGAGCCTAAGCACATGACTTTAGACTCCACTCAGGAGCCAGAGCCCAGAAACCTCTCTTGAAATTAGACACTTTCATCTATCCCTAGCAAAAATTGAATGCTACCACTTTCCTCCTCCAGTAGCTCAGCTAAAAAATAAAGAAACCCCATTGCATTTTGCTGGGGCCTAATCCTATTGGTGGATATGTTGCATATTATCATGGATCAGCCCCTTTTGGGGAAAGATCTGCCATGGGACTCCCAAAGAAGAAGCCTTCTTTAGTCTCCCTCTCCTGATGGCCCCCCTGAAGCCATCCCAGGAATGGCTTATTGAGGGGTAATCCTCTGCTTCAAAACCTTGTCTCTTCTCCATTCCTGACTATCCCAAAATTTATGATTTATCTAGTGTTCCATAGTCATGTAGCCAGGTAATATAAATAAACCAGAATTTTTTTTCAATATTTACCATTCACTATTAGAAGCTATAAGCAAAGTTATAGTCATTTAGTCTTGCTTTGAAAGATGCAATGGACAAAAAACTTCTATGTGCAATAGTGCCTTGCATAACTGTTCACTTAGGGTGCTTATACATGTGCTCTGGTGTGTGTGTGGGGGGGGGGGCATTAATTAGAGAGCCATTCTAAACAAAACACTTGCAGTGTCTTGTATTCAGTGTTCTGCATTTCAAAATGGCAGCAGAGACACATTAAGCCTTGCTTGATGATGTCCAGTTAAAGCGCCCCAACCAACCACCATTTTGAAATGTGGGCTGCTGAATACAGAAGACAGTGCAGCACACTGGAGCATTCTGATTAGAATGAAACAGATTAATCAAGTCTGTTACAATGCGTTCTAATCAGAACAATTCAGAACATGTATATAGGCACCAGTTGCAAAATGCCCTAGTTTCCATTAAATTAAATTATTACCCCAAAACCTATAAAACATACTGATTTAATGAATAAAAGTAAAAAAAATGTTTAAAAGTTTGGTCCAACCAAGAGTCTTGGATGAAAGCAAAAGAATTTTGAAATCAATATGTAATTTGACAAGAAGGTCTTATAAAAACTGAAATGGGAATGCTATCAATGCAGAAGAATGCATTCAAGGATATCCTATGTTTTAAATAAATGTCATCCTATGAATCAAATCCTGAGAGGTTCTGGAAACACTGAAGTCAGTTGCAGGTGCTTAGTATCTCTCCGGCTTTTGCTGTATGTGCAGTAGCAATCAGAAAACGAAGAATTACAATCATCTAGTCTTGAGAAAACAAAACCATATGAACAATTATCCAGCCTTGGTGAAGATTAAGGGCTCCTATAGACGTGCAGGGAGCCAGCTCCAATGTGCTGGAAATCCAGCGTGTCAGAGCAGACTTGGTTAATCTATACTGCAAAACCTGCAGCTGCCCTCCTTTCCTGAACAAGGGTGTTTGTACCCAAAAGCTTGCAAAAAAAAGAATGTTTCCAACTATTTTAGCTGGTCTAATAAAAGATAGCTTGTAGTGGTGGTTTTACCAGTCTGACTGCATTTGCTGTGTACTGAGGTACAAGGAATGGAGTCTGGCTGCTGGCCAGTTTCATTTTTCTTTCAGGATGGCTTATCCCAGAAGCCAATATGCAAGAATGCCAGTCAATGAAAATGCCACAGACAATGGGTGAGAAACAGGGGTGGGGGTGTTGACTTGTAGCTGGAGTCTTTGGGTAGATGTGATGGCTTTTATTAGACAAACTAAATAGTTGCAAAAAAGTTGTTATTTGCAAGCTTTTGGACAACCACATCCCCTCTCAGGCTCAAAAAAATAGATATAAAAAATGGTGAGAGATATGAAAGATGGTCAGACATTCCTCAGGTATGAAAAAACAGTCTTTAGAAACCTGTTCTATGGGAATGCAAATTTAGGAGGGCTCCAGAGATCAGCAGGTTGTTTATCTGCAGGTATCAGATGTCAACCAGACTAGTGGGGGAGGGCATAAAATCAAAGCAGTATTGCCAACCTCACCCTGTCAAAAATCATAAGACCAGCTGTTAGAAACCAAGAGATTTTGGTATGTAAACTATGAGAGGCTATTTTTGAACTTTGTGTGTGTGCTGGGGGGGAGGGGGTATTTGTGAAGGTGTGGGGGGTTGTGGGTGTATGTATGGGGTTTGGAGCCTGGGGGGCGGGATCTGCGCATCATGGCAGGATGCGAGGTACTGTGTCAGTACATGTGCATGCATGAGTGTGCATGCATGCATCTCTATTCCTGGCAAGGAGAGTATCTTTGTGTCTGTGTGGCCATGTGCACAGAGTGAGTGAACAGAGTGCGCACCCATTTGCATGTGCACATTAGTGTGTCTGTGTGCATGTGCATGTGTCTGTGTGTGCGTACATGCATGCATGTGTCTCTGTTCCTGGCAGGGAGAGTATGCTTGTGTCTGTGTCCATGTGCAGAAAGTGAGTGAGAGTAGTGTGCGCTCATCTGTGTTCACGCCTATGTGTGTGTTTGTGTGTGTGTATGTTTGGCGATAGTGGGATGGGGAGTGGAGGAGGGCAGGGAGCAGGGAGAAGAGGCAAGTAGGTGCCCCCCACACCCTCAGCCTGGCATGGTCCCCACCACCTCCCACATCAGCATCAGGAGGGGAAGGTGCCCTGCCCCCCGACCCCCACAAGCCCAGCTCCCATGGGTGGAGGTGGTCTCTTATTTTGTATTTGCCCAGGGCCCCAGTAAACATTAATCCACCTCTGCCCCTGCATCCAGCTACTTGCCCCTGCCCACTGCCGCTGCCAGCTTCACATCCAGCCATTTGCCACCTGGCACCCCGCTGCCGGTTTCTTTGGGGCAAGGGGCCCCAAAAATATTTCTTGCAGGGGGTCCCAAAAGTTGTGGACCAGCCCTGCTGCTGGAGCATGGAAATAAATGCTCTCTAGCAGACTGCTGCCATGTGTATCAGCTTCTCCATGTTGAAAAATAGCAGCCGGCAACGTTCCCTCTAAGGTGTAGAGATCAATGAGTGCACTGCTTCAGTCTGCGAGCTGGCTGCTTTGGTCCATGAGCATGCTGCTTTGGCCCATGAGCACGCTCCCCTTTTGGCACGCACCGGGGAATACCTGCATTCAGGAGCATAAGACTAGAAGAGACCTTCTGGGAAATCCCAGGCGGGGCTCCTACACATGCTGGCAGACAACTGTGCAAAGGGGTCCACAACATCCACTCCAGCCCCTTTCGCACACTGTAGATCCAGGGCAGCCCCTGCCCCCAAACTCCACTGTGGCCCATAGGATGGGAGCAGGACACACAACAGAAGCACTGAGACCTTTGCCACGGCAGTGCCAGGGCCACATGTGTTCAAACAGACCTAGACAGCCGACCATGCCCCATGCTAGAGGCAGGCAAAACCCCCACAGTCGTTGCACCTGGCAGCTCTCTCAATACCTCTAGGGGCACCAAACCCCACTCTCCCAGCCCATCTCCCACCTCTGGCTGTGGTCAATGTCCAGGGCTCCTTCAGGTGATCAGCATTCCCTCTCCCAGCCCATCAGAAGCCCTGAAGCCTGGGGCTATGACCCACAAATCTCTCAAAAGGCAGTTTCTGCATTCCCCGGCCCAGGGTGGCTGGAGAAGGTACGTGGCGTCAGGTAGGGCTCAGGGCAAAGCTTGCCCAAAGGCGTTGGGAAACAATTCACCAGAGCTGGCAGAGCCCGTGTGGTGCCTGGCTCTGCCCCAGCCCCTGTTCCTGCCCCTGCTTCACCTCGGGGAGGAGCTGTTGCCTGCCCTGCATCACTTTCCCTCCCCGTAGGGATGCCAACATGGTGAGGAGTGAGGAGCAGAGCGGAGTGGCCCCCGTGCAGCCGAGTGGTAACTTACCACCAGTAATTGTCCTGTGCCAGCCCTGGTGCCTCCGCTGCACTCTGTGCCCAAAGTTTACAGGAAGCCGCAGCCCAGCTCCTCTCCAGGCAGGTGCGCGGCATTAAAAAGTTACTGCGCGGCAAGATTTTTTATTGCGCACGGCTGCGCACGCGTGCAGCTTACAGAGAACCTTGGCAGCAGGATGCTTTGAACTGAAGCTCATTTGATGAGCTTCAGTTCAAAGCGCCCTGCCATCATTTTTCAGTTCAGAGGACACTGATACACATGATGCTTGAGTGCTTTTAATTAATGCAGCTCACTAATTAAAGTGACCCCCCACCCCCACCCCACACCTCCTGGAGCACGTGTAAAAATGTCCCTAGTGTCTGAAATGTGAAAGACTTGAGGATTTTTAGTAAAAAACATAAAGGAATGCTTCCTCGCTTGGCTTTTGCAAAGTTACCTCTTACTTAAAAGGACCATTTTAGAAAACCAATTGAATGCAATTGAAGGCTAAAACAAAAACTCCCTACTGTTCACTGATTCAAGTGTCAGGACCAAAAAACAGGTCTATAATAGTTATTTCACTGATGAACAACAGCAGTTGGGTAGAGACTGAATGTGTATAACTTACTCATTTGTCTGATATGCATACATCTCAATAAACACAGAATCAGCCCGGTCTCTCTCTCTCTCTCTCTCTCCCCCCCCCCCCTCCAGCCTTAGGCTCTGCAACCTCACCCCTGACTCCTCTCTGAAACCCCCCCAATCTTGTTTAAATATAAAAGTAATTATAAATATATTTGAAAAAAACATTCACAGATTGGTCCTTCTGGTATCTCCATGAAGATCTGCCTATACCTGATACCAGGGTTATTCACTTGCCAAGTTTCAAATCCTGCTCCAAAGTATAGCTGTGTTAAAGCTTCTCAGTGAAATGGTTATAAGAATTCTTTAACAAGGGAAATGCAATGTTTCCCCCTAATTTCATTTCTGAAACAATTTAAACTTGGGCACTTCCCCCTTCTACAAAACATAGACCACTTTGTGTCATGCTGGACCATTGAGGGAGAACATACAGAGTACCTGTGGCTTTCCAGGGTCACCATCTTGGCCTGGGCCAGTAGGAAATTAGCCAGCCAGACCATGCTCCCATCCACTCAGTACAGGGCAGAGGAAATGTACATTGTCTCACAGAAATCAAAATCCAGTGTGGCAAAGAGGGTGCTGAGGGTAGCAAAGAGTAGTCACAGCTTGAAGCAGTCCAGGAAGGCAGGAGGAGTGTCTCCTCGATCTTCTTACAGAAGGGCAGTCTGCTAATGCTGCTGGCTCTAAGTGGTGTACAAAGGTGTCAGTAGCCATGGACCCATACAACAGCCATCACTGGAGGTTGCTGGTCCTGTTGATGATGGACATCTTGTACCAGGTGTATCAGGCTGGGAGGGCTTGCTCTGGTTCTGCTGTTGCTAGATGCTGCCCCCAAGTCATGTCAGGGCAGTAGTAAGAATGTGGACATGATGCACTTTGAGGGCATGTCCAGATGAGTCCACCTTGAGGGCACGTCCGGACCTGTCTCCAGCACTGCAAACCTCACATGCTGCACGTGCAGGCATTTGCCACGCTGCTAATTTACAACACAGTGAATTTTTTTCAACACCAAGAGATCCCAGTGTCAACCCCCTCCCCACCCCCCCATTTCTTATAAAAAGTGGGTTGGCACATGGCATAGCAGCAATGTGTGCCACCCAAAACTGGAACCCAGCTGACCAGAGCCACACTCCAGCTGCTAGCCAGGGTCCATGCACCACATTGCCACCACTGCAGCCCTGAGAGGTCCCTAGGACAGGCTGCTGGGGCCAGCCCAGGTCCTGGCCCCAGCCTCCCCTACCCCACCTACGGCAACTTGCCATGCACTAGAACTTACGTGCATGGGTGTTCCCCTAGGACAAGTAGCAGTCCCTAGGGAAACACACATGTGCACTCATCTGGACACATCCTAACTGTCCACATGTACAGTGACTTCCTAGACAGGATACCAAAGCAGACCCTGTTGCTGGTCTTAGGCACAGAGAGGGACAAGAGGGCAACAGGTTCACTGCTCTCACTGCCATTCATGGATGAAGGGGTAGGAAACAATAAACACAGTATGTCTCGCAAGCTTGGGCAGCAGTGAGATGAGAAACTCCATCTCATTATTTCGGGACTCAGAGATGTGAGAAGGGAGGGTGGTTTCCTCCACTGCCTCTCAGGCTGTAAGACAAGCCAGACTAAGCTCTGCCTCTGCACAGAGTCTGTGCTGTGTTGGCAAGACAGGGCTGAGATTGCACTGAGTAGGAAATAGGGCCTTTCCTGATTGTGAGGGAGTGGAGGGGGTGGGGCAGGAGGTTAGCTCCCCAGTAATAACCACCTGAGGGGCATTGAAAATTTACAGGAAGGGTCTGGGGTTGGCTCTTTGCTCCTGGGTTTCAGCCCCAGTAGCAGGAATCAGGATTTCTCCTGAATGGGAGGGTGCGGTTGGTGAGGATGAGAGTCTGACTCTGTAGTGCCAATAGCCCCAGAAGAGATTTGGATGCATCAGGGGCAGGGAAGGCTTAATTCCTCCATTCTGTTTCTTATTTTGGATTGAGATGGCCTTGTAGATGGAGAGCAGTGCATGGGTCAAGTTGTCTGCTTCTGCAGCAGACACTGACCATCCAGGTAAGTGGGACCACCACAACAAAAGCATACCGTTTCTCCCTTGGATATATGTACCATGTGCTCACCTCGTGTATATTGCAAAGTGTCTCTTAAGGACTTGGCCCCATCCTTCAGGATAATAATGTCTCCTGAAGGACAGGACATGCTCAAGTTCAGGGGCCTTACAGCCAAGCATGATTCTATGAGTGGGGCTCTTTATATTACCAAACATGACAGATCCTCAGTCAGCCTGTCATTGTTGAGAAAGGGTGGAAGGGGAAAGGTGGGGAGACAGCAGGATCCTTATGGCCAGGGTGTCCAAAGGCATCATGGTGCCAAAAACACCCATAATTGTGATGCCATGCTCTACCACTTTGTTTACAAGGCTTAAAGCACTCATACGGTGTTGACCTGGATAGGATATCTGATGTTTTTGTAGCTTCCCAGCTTCTCAGATGCATTCCCCCATCCTAACAGAGACAGGGGTGAGGAGTCACAGGCCTTGGGTGCTTGAGAGATACAAAGATTCCTTTGCAGACTGAGGCTGTGTGTTAGATCTGGCTGGCATGGAAAACGTTAACAATAGAAGTCTCTGATTCCTGTAGCAGGGGAAGGGCTATCTGGATGAGGGGTGGAGGGGGTAAGGGAGCAGGCAAAAGTAAAAGTTTGAAAATAAACAGTAAAAAAGATAGGTAGAGGAGGGAAATAAGGTAAAAACAGAACATCTTAAAAGGAGCAGGAGTGACTTGGAGGAGGCTGCCAAAGCCCTAAGTTTGGCTCTGCAGGGCAGGGGGTGAGGGAGGGACATGCCAAAACATAAATGGGTAAAAAAACACAAACAAGGAGGGAAAAGAACATGAAAAAGACAGACTCTAACTCAGGAGGGAGCGAGACAGCTAAAAAGTTCAAAGGCATGTAGCAGGCATGCCTTATGGAGATGGGGTTCAGTCCCAGGCTTGAAATCTTGCTGTTTTGATTGATGGAGCTCATCCTCCAATCAGGAGGCAGCAAGAGGAGTTCAGTCATGTGTGCAGCCTGGCACATGGCATCCAGACCCTGGGAGCTGTGTGCGGCGGCTCAGGTCTGCAACCTCTGGCGTGCGGCCAGAGACACAGTGCACAGGACGGTGCATGGAGTAGGACCTTTGGCGCGCTTGGCTGGCTCAGGTCCTAAACCCCCCAAATGAGGCTGGGAGCTCGGTGCAGGAGGCGCTGCATAGAGGGCCCAGGAGGGGAACAAGCATAGTGCTGCACGATGCAGCCCAGGCCTCTGAGCCATAGCAAAAGGTTGAGTCCAGAGAGCCAGACAGTGATTGGGCTACTGAGCCAGCAGACAGGGCTGGGCCAGAGGCCCCAGAAGCCCTGCATAAAGGAGCCCTGTTCCAGCGGACAGCGACCCCCCCAAAGGCCACTGCATGAGAGAGAGCAGCTTGGCACAGAGGACGAGGGCCACCCTCCAGGCCTGGGAACCGTGAGTTGCAGTGAAAAGAGGATTCCCACGGGGGGGGTGAGTCACCCCCTTGTTAGTTAAGGGCTCCTGAAAGGGGATTGATTTTATCTTTGGGGTTTATCTGTTTCAGATCAGATACTTATCTGTGGCTTACCTGTATATGAGAGCACTGATATAAGGTTTTATGTCATTTACCCAGAGGGTAGTGTTTTTGTTACTGGTTTAGATAACTTATAAATCTATCTATACATTGTACATATGTTTATATCCATGTTCCTTTCCCTTGTGATGAGTTAATGTAAATAAATATGTATATAGTTAAGTCCCCTGACTGTCCTGGCCTGGTTCAATAGGGATGGAGGGAAACTGAGCAGTCTGCAGTTCCCTCCCCACAGCACACCTGCCAGCTAACAATCCCTTTCAATTGGAGAAGGGGAGTATATACCCAAGTTACCTGGGCTACAGGCCTCAAGAAAAGAGGGAATTAAGCACAAATCTGGGAAAGGAAGAAGGCTGCTATCACCTCAAGAAGTCAGCCTGAGACAGACTCATCAGAGATAAGTCAGCCCAGTCAGCTAACATTTGGCACAATTATAAGCCACTCAAAGCAGAGTTATAATGAAAAATGATGGCAACCTTACCAGTGTGCAGTACTACCAGCTCCACATGTAACATAGAAGGGTGAGAAAGAAGACAGGAGTGACTTATAAAACTGGAAAACAGCTTATCTGCAAATCTAGGAATGGGAGGATTCAGGTCTCCTGACATCCAGTCCCGTATCCTGTTCACTAGAACATGGAGTATGTGTTGTACCTTGTACAGCACAGAGCCTTACAAATGTAAGGGATCCCCCTACCAAGGACCCATTTCAGAGGTGCCAAAGATTGACTGAGAACAAACTCTAAATATTCCATGATTTTTCGACAAATATAATTGTGGTACACTTTAATAGTAGCATCACTTTACACTAGAGTACATTTTCTAGGTCACCTTTGCAAGAAAAAAAGTCAGGACATTTATTTATTTTTTAATTCTGTTCTCAGAATTGGGAGGTCCAAAGTAAAAGGGGGAGTTAAAAGGCAAGCTATAGAGAAAGAGGAATGTAAGAGATGGTTTAGAAAAATACATTGCAGGGCTCAAACTTATTTCCACGAACAAAAGTATTTTTTGTGCAGGACAGCTTACAGGTTTGGAGGAACTCCAGTTTACCTGTGTCCTACTGCACTCATAGAGCTTAGATCAATAGCTAGCATTAACACTTTAATTGAGAATCAACATTACAATAATTGGAAGTGAGTATCAGCATTCTGAATTGCCAAGAAAGCAAGCTGTGTGATCAGAGTGATAACTGACTGTTGGGAATTGCTAAGGGAAATCACAAATGAAGAGACTACATTCACTTACGAAGGACACACAGAAGGAAATTTTCCTTTTCTCACCCCCAGGACAACCCCACCAAGACCATCTGCTAACGAGAACAGGATCTGGGACATAATTGGACCCATGTACACCTTCTAATTCTATATGTATCTTGAAAAGTTTGCCCACATCTGGGAGTTCAATTCTGGAACTCAGAAAATTTTTGGTACGAAAATTGTTAAAATTAAAAAAAGAAAACCTTTAATTAAAAAGGGGAATTGTGCAATCCTTTCCACAGTTTTTATGTTGATCAGATATAATCCAAATGCAAACATTGCCTGAAGAAACACAATTAAACAGTTATTTAGGTTCTGAAACATCCTTTTCCCTGATGAGCCCAAGTAGAAAATCAACACTTCATTAACCTGCCACCCCAACAGCAGTGTATTCTCTAAACATAGCTATGAATTTAATTTTTTTTAATCTGCATGTCTGAATAGTGCTTGGGTCATTGTTTCTTCCAGCTGATGAAGGTTCATATCTCCAATGTTCTGCTCAGAACAAAATTAAATCATGCAAGTGCCACTCAAATATTCTACAAAAGAGGATTACTCTTACCAGTATTGTAGCAACAAAGTTTGGCACCTGCGGCAAAGCCCGCAGTGGCAGCTTGCCCTCACCCTGTACACAGATCCTGGGGGGCACATGCCCCCCCCCCATGCTTGCCGGGGGAATGCACACAACGGCGGGAACCACCCTTCCCCCATCCCTACATGCCTCCAAAAGAGTGGCTCGCAGCTCTGTCCCATGCTCCAGCTGGGCTAGGCAGTGCCTATTGTCGCCCCTTTGCTTTGGTGCCTAGGGTGGTCGTCCCCCTCGCCCTGCCCCTCCAGCCTTGCTATGGCACTGACTCTTATCAAATAAGGCACGTGGGCCAACATTTCCTGGCTGTTTACAGGGAGGCACCAAAAGGCCATCTTTCAGGGATTGTATGAACCCACAAACTCCTAAGTGAAGCCTTATCTGAAAATGCAAGTGATCAGCACTTCTGAAAATCAGGCTTCTATGGCCGCTTGCATATGTTAAAAAAACCCCAGACAAACTGTACTTTACTGGAAGAAGCAGTGCATTACCTGGCTCTGCAGCATCTGTACATATCGGGCACTTCAGCGGGGCTTTTAGCTAAAGCTGATTCAATTAGCTATTAGATAAAAGTGGCAAACAATTCACACTACCTCATCCAATCCTTACAGATGTCAGGTGAGCTCAGCTGAAGTGACACGCTATGTCTTTTGGGCATACACAGAGCTCACTGAGGGAATGGACCAAGTTTAAAGTAAAGCGCCATTTGTTTGCTTTTTTAAAACCTGCTGGCATTGATACATCTCTATCGTATTTACAAAAGGCATCTAAATTAGTGATTTGCTGTTTAAAGAGTGTGTTAAAACCCTTCAGGGAAATCAAAACTTGCAGGTAATCAGAATCCCTGGAAAAGTGGCCACTGACGGAGAGGCCTGAATCCAGGCACCAAGTCTGACAATTTTGGCTGGATGCACATTAAGCCTCAGTAGCGTCTTGTTCCAGAGAAACCCCATGGATCTCCTTCCAGGGTTGCTGAAGTGCCCTGTGCAGGCCTGCCAAGCTGTGTGGCAGTTTATAGAAGGATGTTTTAAAAAATACGTGATGAGATTTTCCATGTCTCCTTGGAACCCTGCCAAATCCGTCACTCCTGGAGAGTCTGAAATCTGTCAAAGCCTCCCTTTGAAGGAGTGGGAGCTGCCAGCTGAGCTGCTGGAACTCACAGGAAGGAAAGTCACTGTTGTTTCATTTTAAATTTATCCCTGACTGTCCACAGTGCACAGGGAAGTTCCTAATTCCTTTGGGGAGCTCCAGTCCTCAGGTATGGGCTCCCCTTGTGGTGTCTCTGCCTCGTCTCCTCCTGGCTGGTTGCTTTTGGCTGCTGCCTCCAGGGAGTGTTCAGAGTTAGACTGTGTGGTGGTACCCTCGGGGTCACTCTCTGCTGCAGCTGCTGGCTGTCTGCCATATTGGCTGGAGGAGGAAGGTGTTTTATTGAAGCACAGTTTAAAGACCCCCAGTGTGGTCATGACCAGGATCACCAGCACCACCACAGCAAAGATGACCAGGATGAACATGTAGTTGAAGGAGGATGAGAACATCTCTACTGCTGCACTCGTGTGGGCAGGGGAGTTTGTAGAGGGCACATCCAAGCTTCCCTGAGCAAGGGTTGGCAATGATGACAGAGTCAAGTCAGGCACTGCTGTGGTCCAGCCCCTGGGATCCTGTGTGCAGGATTTTGCATCCTTCCCAAGCTGGAAGCCCTGTGCACACATGCAAAGAAAGGTGCCTTGGGCACTGAGGCAATCATGGGGGTCTACACAGTTCCTGGTGCTGCTGTTTAGGTACCCAGAGGGACAGAAGCAAATGGGCTTTTCAGCAGCTGTCCATGTATAGCCGTCCCGCCCCAGCTGGCAGACCAGCTGCACAACCCCCTGGGGGCTGGGGCAGGTGATGTTAAGAACAGTGCCCGGGGGGCTGGACCCCTTGCTGGCTCTGGGAAGGTCATCAGGGAACTGGTAGATGAAGCTAAGGGCTTCCTGTGGGTGCAGAATGGGGCAGGTGCCATTGTACTTGTACTTACAGATAAAGCCCTGGGTCGTCTTATTGCAGCGCTGCTCCTTCCAGCCCCAGGGCTCCAGGCTGGGTTGTCCTGCAGTGACCTGCAGCGCTGCACACCGGGAGGTGGTGCAGGAGCTAGTCGGCTCTTTCACCCACTTGTCCAGCTCTGAAGGCTCTTCCTTGAGGTCCTGCTGGGGTCTGGTTTGCCAGGAGAAGCCCCGCAGTGGTCGCTCTGGATGGGTGCACTCTTGCTGTTTCCTAGTTAGCCCAACCCAAAAGAGCAAGGCACCAGAGCCTGCTGTGACTGTGTTCACAAGAGCCAGGATGTCCCACAACTCTGCTGTATTTCTGACCTGGGTCAGGGCACCCCGGTGCTGAGCACATTCATCCCAGGCTTGATGGAAAGCCATTCTGGCCCCATGAACACTGTAGCAGGTGCCGGTCTTGCTGCACCAAGTGTGGCTGCTGAGGGACTGCCCAGCCCCATTGCATAGCATGTAGATGGCTTGCAGTAAGAGGCACAAGGGAATCACTCCATTCATCTCCTCTACCAGCTGTCCAGTAAAGGAGGCTTTTTGTTAACAAATGCTAGCACTCACAGAGCTTGCAAGAGTAAACAAGCGCAGCCCCAGCTGAGTCCTTTTCACAACAATCTAAGGCCACAGCCCTCCTATAGACTTGCCAGAGGAAATGTGTCAGGAATGAGGTTTGACCTTAACCTCCTTGATTTGCTGAAATGCAGATGACAAATAGCTCCCACTGCAGTAAGCAAATGGTAGCGTTTAAACCAAGCTGATGTGTTTGAAAGACTGAAGGAAAAGAAAATCCTACACCCCCGTGAGCAAACCGGATAGCAGCATGAGGCAGGCAGACAGAGCCACATTTTCAGTTGGACAATCACTCAGCTCTCAGACTTCAGCTAGAGCTGCCAGGACTGATCACATCTGCAGGTGAGACCTATATCATACATGTTACTCCCACAGAGTATCGCCGGTGTATCTCAGGCTTCATTAATAAGAGAAAAGTTGTTCTAGTTTAGTTAAATTTATTTTGGTTGAACTAAATTTGCTTTCATTCCATCTAGTTAAACTGGTGCAACCCCATTACTCTAATCAGGTAAGGCCATTTAACGCTGGAGAAAAATTATTTATAGCACGAGTTAAATTGGTTAAAGGATTAAAATTGATTTAAGTTATTAGCGGTCTACACTGACTTTCACCAGCTGAATTTTAAATCTTTTTAGTTAAACCAGTGCAATTTTTCAGCTATGGGCGAGGCTTCAGTTTATCATATCTTTCTTATTTTTCTGTTTATCATTTTGAGTAATATCCAGACTCTATTCCATTATTTTCTTTTCACATTCTTATACATCTCTCCATCACTGTGGGATCCTCCACTGATTCATTACTCACATTTACCAGCATCTTAGACATCTATTCTTCTCCATTCTTTCATTGGAATTAAAAACTACCATACACAGTTTTGGTTTCTTATGTATGATGTATTTTGAACTTCTAGTGGCAAACAAAGGAATTGGACTATCTGAGGTACCTAATAATTCCCAGGTATTGTGTAGGGAGCCTAGCCATTTCACTCCATTTTGGATCCCATACCGGGGGCCAGGCACATAAAATGTAGGTGTTGCAGCCCCTAATTTGTAGGTGGTTAAGACTTTTATTTGACCTGGTCCTATAGGTGTGGCATCATTCAACATCGCAGCACCTTTCTCTAGTCTAAGGCCCCCTGCTCACATCACAGACCTGAACTAGGATTCAAAAAATGGGATCCAGAAAAGCCAGCCTGCTGAACACAGAGTGGTCTAAAACACTCAACAGGAAATGGTTCTCCTCCTCTCCTCTTCCTCTCCCTCACCCCCCAGGAAATTAGATACCCAATTCCAGGTTACAGAAAAGTGTTTCCATATACCTGGAATTCTCAGACATGACTGGAGTTACATTCTTAAGCTAGCCCTTTCTCATAAAACACCTTGATGAGGAGTTGTGGTGCTGCTGGCCACCTGAGAAGTGAAAGGTCAGGATTAAAATTCTTCCTTTGTCTCAAAGGACTTGAATCCATATCTCCCACTCCATAGGAGAATGAAGTAACCATGGGTGCCTGTACCCCTGCAAGGAGGTGGCTCTGACATTGATACATGAGATGCTGTGGGCATTTTAGAGTGCCCCCCCTCCCCTCCCAACCCCTGGAGCATGTGTAAAAACACCCCATTAGGCTATGGAGTGTTTTGGGGTGTGAGTCTCAAAATCTGCTGAAGCTGTATCTTTTTGCATGGAAAAAATTAATATTCACTAAGCTGAAGACAGAACAAGAATGACTCCATACCCCATTGGTTAAGGTATTCACCTCAGAAATCCAATCCCTGCTCCAATCAGTCTTTATGTATTTAGACAAAGCAGAATAGCTTCAACAAAGGAGACTGAGAGACAGGTACTGCAGAATAGTCTATAGCTTTGTGGTTAGGAAATTCTCTTTAAGGGGGTGAGGGGGGCTCTAGAATTTAGCTTCATTATGCTGATTACTGACTATAGAATCATAGAATATTAAATGATGAATTAATAAATCTATTTTCTTAGCATGGATTCAATAATGCATTTTTACAGGTGACGGAATTATTTTTCTGTGATTAGGCAAGACATATCAGCTATAGGTCTATATGTTTCACAACTGACAAGGGCTTGAGGGCATATATTTTTGCTACAAATAACTTGAAGAGAAATCACTAATTTGACTTATTTTCTGTTTAGAAGCTGCACATATGACTGGAGGAGGCAGGAATCAGCCTTCACAAGACAGACAAATAATTATCTAGCACTCCACTGAATGGCAGAAATGTGTGCTAGCTAAAATACCCAGTGAGATTCACATCCCAAATAGGAAATGAAGAAATGCCTTCAGGACACAACCAGTTACACACTCTGCTATACTCTCAGAGCAGCTATTGCTTCTCTCTGGACTTTCTATAAAACAGGGGAATCAAACTCACCTTGTATCCCAGGCAGGATGCAGACCATAGAACTTCTTTCAGTCTGGGCCAAGCAAAGGCATCAGGTGGTGGTGGTGGTGAGAGCGAATGTGGCAAGGGCAGAACCTAACTTTGTGGTGGCTAGTGCTGTGGCAGTGACAGTGGGACCAGGCTGAGAAGAGCTGTATCACCGCAGCCCTTGCTTAGTACCCCTCCACCAATGGGCATGTCCGCCAGGGCCCTGGGTTCCTCAGCAGGCCCTGCACACAACTGGCCATGCTCCCAAATTCACTGCTCCGCCAGTAGCCCCATGGGTCAGATGGAGTGGCTCTGCTGACGGCCATATTTTGAAACCCGTGCTATAAAAGAATGCTTTTAAAATAGTGTCTGCTTGTATGTGGTCTGCACAGGCAGAAAGACTCAGAGACCTGCCAGTGTATCTACCCCTCACTTCCCCAACAATGATGCCAAGGTAAATCAAGGCAGAATAATTTCCCACTGCTGTGTTAGAGGTAAGGACTAAGTACTAATTTACCCCTAAATTTCCTAACATTAGCAAGTATTCCAAATAAGTAAAAGCTATCACAAATTGATACCATTCTTAAAAAGTAATAGCTGCAAAAGAATGAACGTTTGTGATAGGGTATCACAGGTCCAATCATTGCTACACAGGATTAACATCCTTGATAAAATACAGCCAAATCTACATTTCACATATGAAATAATGCATCAGCATGGAAAAAAGCATTCACTAATTATGTAATCTATAAATGGCTGCTAGGCAGGCGTGTCTTCAAAAGGGGGAAATCCAGACCCAGCTGATATCAGTGAGCATTGGGTTATTGATTTCACTGAATCCAGGATTTCACCCTTAATCTCACTGCATTCTTACAATGAAAATAATCTTTCAGCATGAAATATAAATGCTAAGTGGAATTTCTTCTTCTTTTATTACTTTACAGGAAACAGGACAAGAAATGAAAATGAGGATTTCTGTACTATTGTAACAACTTGCATGATTACAAGAATTTAATTATTCGTCTTTCAAAAGGGCTACAGTAATTCCCAGCCTGACTTACACCATTATGAAGCGATAACCCAGTAGGGGTCATACAAGTTCCTGTCTACTAATAACTATTTCCATTGCCACTATCAGTTATTGAACTTTTTGCTGCAACAAGGTATAATGCTTCATAGTAATTGTTGCATAGATTTTTATCACTGCTATAAATTGAATTCATATTTGAGAAAGGTGAGGTGAGTGAACTGCAGTGACTGAAAAAACATCATGGGATTTATCTTTACCCAAAAAGTATGAACAATCTGGAACTCAAACCCCACTCTGTTTCAACTCTGCCTTTCTTACTCTATGTGCCACACTCCCTCTAGCTGCTATGTACAAAAATTATTTAAACCCTATTATATAACAAAAAATACCATTTACCTTTAAATAAAATGTTAGTTACACAGACTCCAATCATTCAGTTCTTGCCAGAAAGTAAGGCCCAAGCCACTATGCATTAGGTACATTAAAAAACCATTGACAATAATGTTCTATTTCCTCAGGGATTTTTCTACAGTAACTCATTTTCATTGAGTAGAGGTCTAAAAAGCCAATATTCATGAAAGTTTTGTTTATTACATCACTCTTTTATTCATTCCACCAATAGCTGTGAATTCTTGAAACCTGATGTGTTTCAACCTATGGTCTATTTTATACAGTCTACTATTTTATACACACCCACAATTTCATTCTTGAGTATACAACTATTTTGTATCATCTTCCTAACCTTATAGGCAGCTTGAAACAATAATACAGAAGTGTAAACAATGCTACTGTCATTTATCTGGTTTGACTATTAATTCTAATGCCAGATGATGGCAACATCATTTTAGTGATGGAAAGCAGGTGGAAGGGCAAGAATGAAGCACAAAGTTGGGTAAGAATTAGTAGTTGCTGCATAGAAGAAAATGCAGAGAGGGAAAAGGAGAAGATGCACAAAGCAAGGATGGAGAAGGAGTAGAAACTAAAGACAGAAGTAGGGATCATCAGTTGTATAATTAGTGGTGGGCAAGAGAGATCATGAGGCCAGATGCTGATTAAGCAGGGGCACTGGAACAGAGGCACAGGGGCTTAAGACTTTGGTAGTTTCTGCAGCAGTGCGGAGAAGGAGAGGAGGAGGAAGTGACCAAAACACAGTAGCCAGGGAATGGAGATAAGGGAGTTTGAGCCTCTAGAGCTAGGGGAGAGGGAGGAAGAGGGAGCCTGGGAATTAATTTGCTATTTTACATAGTTGCTCAACATGGCTTTCAGTGCCCCCTCAAGCCTGTTTTCCCGTAGCCCCCGCTGCTAGGTCATGGCCACTTGCTCCTTTGCTTGCTCCACAGCTGCTAAGTCATGGCCACTTGCTCCTATGCCAGTGCAAGCCATACCTCCTGGAGCCCCACATCTGCACCCCCTGGCTGCTGGGTCCTGGCCACTTCCTACCACTCCACTATTACAAAACCCATTGTCGCTTGAGCCTGGCACCCCTCCCCCCATCTCTATTCTAGTGTCCTCCTCTCTTGCTAGGTATTCCTCTACATCCCAGGTGCCAAAAATAATAGTGATGCCTCTGGCAGTCTGTGGCAGGGCACCTTTGGTGCCTGCCGCTTGAAGGGCAGAAAACAGGCAGCAGCCAGGTGCCTGATGAGGGCAGCCATTTTGAGACCCAGGGATAGAAGCTAGTCTGCAGTTCGCTGTAGGAGGAAGGAGATAACGTTAGGCTGAGAGGCTGCTCTGGGAGTATCAGGAGGTAAGGGCAGGGGCTATGGGGTAGAGGTGAAAACTGCACCCTGCCGGGGAAGGGTGGTCTGGTGGGGCTCCTAGGGGTGTAGGAGCCCCCAGGAAATGCCAAGCCAGTTATCATGCCAGGCTAGTGAATGGTGGGTGGGCCAGGGTGCCTTATAACCCCAGCCCCACATCCTTGGTGGTCTCCTGACAAGCAGGGGGGGCCCAAGCTCATTAAGGAGCCCTGAGACAGAGCTCAGGCTGGAGGAGGGAACTGGGACCATGCCCAGGTAGCAGAGGGAATTCTGGGGGTGACAAGTAGAGAGACCCAGAGAGGGAGAGGGGGGCGATGACTACAGCAGGTGAGTGAATAGAGGCCCTGTGAGTGTGGGCAAGTAAGGAGGCCCACTGGGGACATAGTGGCCCAGTGGGGGGCCAGGAGCAAAGTAGGCCAGCAGTTGTAGAATAGCTCAGTCAGCACTCAGGTGAGGGTAGTGGGAGACACCCAACAGGCTGTGCTGGGGCTGACTGAGGGTGGAGAGCTAAGCCCGAAGCTGGGGAGGCCGGGCAGTACGAGTGTGGCCCTGAGAGGGAGGGCAGTATGAAAGAGGCTGAGTGAGAGCCAGCAGAGTGAATGGGACCCCAGTGAGGAAGGGGTAGTGTGTGAGTGGCCCTCTGGGGCTGTAGAGTAGACCTACAACTATGTACCCAGTTTGCTGGAGAGGTAACACACACAGAGTAACATCTGCAAGGCACAGGACCCATGGAGGGGAGATTGGAGAGGGCATTAAGGCTCTTGCCAGTAGGGTGAGTAATGGGTAGCCTCCTGCCTTAGTAACAACTCATGTTTTTCCATCAAGGCGTGGCAGAAGAGTGAATTGGCCAGTTACCCCAGGAGCAGGGCAGCTGGAAGAGACCCGACGAGGATGCCACCCTGTTACACAGTCGTTCTAAACTTAGTGATGCTGAAAAGTATTGAAAATAATACAAAGTAATAACATTTTGGTGTTTAGCTACTACTTAAACTATACTCAACTCATGATCGTTGTGCAGATTTTTCAGTTATATCAGTAGAATTTCCATTGGAGAACGGTAGGAATTTGCCATCCCAACTATACAGCCTGGTCAATGCCCCATGATTATAAGGGTTCAACCTTTCTTCAGTACTCTATATTATTTCCTTTACCTGTCCACATGAATATTATTGGGAATTCTCATTAGTCTTGTATTAAAAACCTTGAAAATTCTTGTGTACGACTCTGTATGTCCACATATGAAGAGAGAGTGGCAAAACTACTTGAAGAAAAGTGAGATTGACACCTGTTTACATCTTTTTAAAAGTGTTTGAACACTTTTATTTGTGTTTGAGCTAAACAAACTTTGTGTGGGGACTTACTGATTTTCTTATTGCAAAGAAAATTCACACTTACTAGCTACCCTTAAAAGTACAACAGAACAACAATCTTCAGGGAACAAAGTCTTCAAGTAATTTGGGATGAGGCAGAGTTTCCTAGGGAAGCCAAACAGAATAGCAGGAAATCTAGTGGTAAATAAAAGTGATTTCACTTCCTGGCATTTTGCCCAAACAGACTGCTCAACTGAGCATTTTAGAACATTCAGCTGAGAATAAGAAATCCAGACAAGGAAGAGAAAAGCCAACAAAGCAGCTGGGAGATGGGGAAGCAGCAGGTGCTGATACATAGAAGTAGTTAATTCAGAATGTAAAAGAAAATAGAAGGAAGGGCGTTCTGAGCTTAGTGAAATAATTATTGTCTAGGAGGATATGGGAGGAGTACAGCCCCTTTGCAGAAACAGCAACTTCCATTCTTTGTGTGGAGTGAGCCAATTCAAAATGGAGATTTGGTCATTTTACAAAATGCTTTTTGTTTCAGCTTTATAAACAACTCTTTTCCAAGCACTTTTGTCTCCAACATTTGACTCCTTTCAGCTGTTCCTAATCTTTTGTTTGAGAGACGTGGAGGCAGAAATGTTAAAATTATTCATCCATTTTAAAATGTGGAAAAGATTTGTACTGTACCGTACGCAGGTGTTTTTCTGTCTTATTGAGTGTTCGTATGTTCTTTATTTGAGGGTGTCCATACTCTCTTGTCATAAAATAAAAAAAACCTGCTTTCTGTGCTTGAATTTTAAATGTGTGTGCATGAATTTTCTAACCAAAACTATACTCGTGCAATAGTACCTGGGATCTAATGGTATACATGCTACAAGAATGTAAGAAAGTCTTGATTACTTTCTGGAAGAAACTCATATTAAAAATAGGAATAGGCATAAGCAATAGAAAGTGAACATCTGGAGGTGGACATACCACAATTTAGGGTATTCAACTCTGGAATTTTAGGTTAAGTTCTTTTGCAGCTAAAATATAAGTTCATATTTTAAATTAAAAGAGTCCCTACTTGTTGAAGATGTCTTGGCAATCTATGCACACAAAGAACCTGGACTTCTTCAAGCCTGAAATTAAAATTCCAGCAGTACTGATTCAGTTTTTCCTTGTTAAAAAGCAAATAAATTGAGTTCCATCTATTCCAACATGTGGAAGCGGGGCTTTTGGATGGAAAAAAAGCCTTAACACTGATTTGTCTCAGTGCAAAGCAGGCGTTTTTCAGTGGAACATTAACCATTTATCTTAGCACATATAATTGCATATTTAGTGCATTAATACGCGTATAGTCACATGATAATTTTTTGTATAAATTCGTCTAAGCTTTATGCACAAATTGGGATTGTCATTTTTCTTGTTGTTGTTATATATATTTGTATTACAGTAGTACTCAAAGGCCCAATCAGAATCAGGTCTCCTTTATGTGTATACTTCTAATTTACACTACCTGGCACATAGATTCTGTCTTGTATGTGAAGAAAAAACAGTACACAGAAAATGCCCATTCATTTTGAGCATGCAGACAGTAACAGGGCACACTTCTTGGTGTCGGTTACAATTAGGAGAGTTTCTTATGACACCCACCAAATAGAAAAGAAAGCTTACCTGTATGGGAAAAACAAAGGAACGAGTCTATACACATTGTTACGGCCCCTGGTGTCCCTGATTGCCTCTTGCAAGCCAGTGATGGGGAACACGTCGGAGTGGTACCAGTTTCTCACTTGTTCTGGGACAAATCCCAGAAGTTAAAATCCAAGTTGGCCCACAGGGTCAGTTGTCCTGGAGAGGGGATGCACAGGAGAGCTGCAGTTTGTGCAAGCTGTGTGGAGGCACAGCAAATCAACTGGATTAATTAGTGTAAAGAGTAGGAGACAGCCGGGTAACTAAGGTAAAGAGAGAAAAACTTACCACAAACAACTAGACGGTGGGTGAATCCAGCGGTGGGTGAGCAAACAGCAGTCCTTGGTGAGTCCTCCTCACGTTATCTTCTGTGGGAAAGAGAAGCATGGCTAGGCTCCTGGGAACCTTCAAAGAGGGAGAGCCTGTTAATTAGTATGGGGAATTAGGAGGTGAACCAAACGTGTCCTGTGGGGTGAAGGTGTGGGGCCGTAATGTGGGCAAGGCCATGGGCTTCTAAACTGGAGAGCTAGATGAGATGGTGAGTCCGAGACTAAAAGAATGAGATTCAATGAAGCCCCCAAGCATGAAGCAGGGAATGTGTGGGTGGATGGCTGATGAAGCACTGCCAGACTGGTGGTGTGATAGGCACAGAAATCATAGTATTCTATGAAGGGATGTTGAGATTGTAAAAAGGAATTAAGGCGTGTGGCTGGATAATTAGTGTGACTTGGCTGGATCTGTGAGTCATATATGGATTTGTTTAAGAATAAAATAATAAAGGTTGCTTAATACCTGGGACAATAGAGACTGAGTGGCCATTGTTGTCCTGGAAAAATATTAATGTCCATGAAACTGATACTCACATTTTATAAGAAAGGGGCTACAACAGTAGAAATAGGAACTACCTGGAGTTCTATATTTCAGAAATTCTCATTTTGTTTTTAGCAGCCATTTCTTTATCTTCTCTAGCACAGAAAAGCAGAGGTCAAATAATTTAGTCCTCCGTGTTCACCAGCTGCAGTGCTAAGAGAAAGGAGTAGGTTAGAATTTGCAGGAGTTTATTTTTGGTAACAATAAGCTCTGCAGGCAGGCCAGATTCACTGGATAACTCATTCAAAGTCAATGGAGATTTGCTAGGTTACACAAGCAGTGTAAATGGCTCCGGCAGTGCATGCTGTTGAACAACATAAATTTAACTACTAGCATATTTATACTGTCCACATGTACGACATATTAATGTTGTATGTCTGAGTCATTCCAATTGGCTGCGGTCGGCATGATCGGCCATGGGGGATTCCACCCCCCCCAGACACTGCGAATGGCCGTGGGATGACCCCCTGCCAGCTCCCTGACTGGCTGCTGGGGGGGCAAGTGCCCCCTGACTCAGGAGGCACCAGTTGTCCGTGGCCGTGGGGGCACTTTAAGTTCATTGAACGAGCTTTAGTTAAAGCATCCTTGCCACCATTTTGAAGTGCAGGGCACTGAATATACAAGACACTGCAGGCACTTTAATTAGAGCAGGTCTTGCAGCTACTCCAATTTAAGTGCCTCCCTCCACACCACAACACTTGGAGCACATGTAAAGATGCTCTAGATGTCTAACACTTGGAGTGGAATCAAAAGCTCTACATAGGTTTCCTGTACACTGTGTGAGGAGTTAAGTGTATAGGAATGAGATCCAAAGGAGTCAGAAGATTGCATCTCATATATTATCAGCACATGCAGCATAAAGTTGCCAAAAGCTGAAATGGTGAGAATAGGGGTGAGTCCTAAATCCTGCTCCTCAGGCAACTTACCAAGGACTACAGAGAACCATGGCCAAGCCTGCACATTTCTTACACTGACCTTTCATTTTAAAACACAGTTGGAGGAAGTACAATGCTGCCTCCATCCCTCTGTACAATAGCCTACATCATGCACAAAGTGGGGGACCTAACTTCAATCCCCTGTCTTGTCTGAGGGGCTTCAAACTTACATCCTTCATGTTCCAAGGGTGCCAGAACCACCCAGCTATATATTGCTCAGAGAAGTTGATGAATACTCTCCAAGCTACTTGAAGATGTTCCACTATGCATTCACTAGGCCACAGAAATACAGAAAGTACAGGCATGACCCTGTAGCCCAAGACACCTTACAGGTCACAGGTTAGGGAGTGCTCAAGTAAACCAGCCCCTAAACTGGGTTTTACCTAACCTGCTCTTATTTTCATAAAGGAAAAGCTGTAATTAAATTATGCATAGATGCATTGCTTTTGTTGAGTTGTTCTATGCTAAATTCTTATCAAGTCAGGAAGGAGATGGCAGGATTTGCAGTTTCAAAGCCCTTGAGACTCATCATTTTTTTAAGCATTACCTTTAATCACACCTGCATTATGTGGCAGTATATGAAAGAGAAATTTTCATTCTTTGCTGTATAAATATTAGAAAAATTGGAAAATTACTTAGTACCATAATCCCAAAGGCTTTCTATTTCAATATAATAAGATTCTTAGGATAGGAAGATATTTAAATTCACTTATAATCTCAACATTATGTTTTAATAAAGATAAGTTAGATTGTAGCTTCAAGGCACTGGTCACAGTTGGTGGTACTGCTGAGGGGCCAGGGGCAGCTTAGGGAGGTGTTCTGGCTGACCAGAACTGAGAGTGGGGCATGGTATAACAAGTAAAAGCATAATATATATGTTTTCATCCCCGGCAAGCTCTGCTACTGCTTCAGATGGAAAAGGAAGATGCCTTTTTGATGACTGAAATAGTAGTTTAATTGTTTGTTAATGCCTGGTTATACAATTTGCATGATGTTGTTTTATGTTCTTTGACTGAGAAGAATAACTCATGATCATGACAAGTCGTTCGAAGATACTCCAAGATTTTGAATTTCTCAAGAGAGAAGTAGCAGGTTAGCAGGATTTGGAAATTTTAAAACAGTTTAAACTTCTTTCTGGACCATAAAAACCTTGCTTAAGATACCATGCCTAGAAAAAACAGGCCACTGTAAGATTTAATGGTTTAGAGCTACATTTAATTTTGTCTTAACATACTTTCATATAACAAACGCATATGTATACTCTTAGTTCCAGGACATGGTCAGATGGTCACTGTAGATAAAAGAGAACTCTGGAGCTTCTGCCATGAACAACAATAGCACTAATACTTGCTATGGGGGATGGAAAATCTCTGTCCATTTCCTCCTTGCTAGCCTGCATTTGCATGGCTTAAAAGGGAAACGTAGTCACGTGCAACCATTGTATGCACACTTCCATCTGCCAAGGGTACAGTTAGATCTTTGTCTGGTTCACATATTTTCACCTGTGCTCAGACTTTAATCAGAAGTTCAGGAAGAGAACCAAGGGAACGCTTCCCCTTTGTGTTAGGTTTGATTCATCCTATATAACATATTCTTAAGTAGTCAGGCATGTGAGTATAAAATTAACTTTCTGTGAGCATTTGAATAAAACTGAATTGTTTTTCTGCTTTTAGATCATGAACACAAGAAATGGGAAAGTACACATCCAGAGCAGTATTGCCATGTTTTTCTGCATGCAGCTTTCCCCCCAAAATCAGCCCTATCCCTACCTCTACCCCAAATTAGGGTACATGTATTAAGTGGGAAAGCTGATTTTCTGATTGAGATAGAAGCACCTTGCTTTTAGCTCTGCTCCATTCTGCAATCTCAGTTCATTGCTATTCAGGCAGCTAAGGGAGTCATTTGACTTAATGGCTCATTGTTCTTCACCCCAGAACTGTTAACGATCATCTCCTCTTTAATCGTCCTGATGTTTACTAATCAAACTAACCTTTCTTAGGTCAATTCTACTGGCTGCTGGCTGCTCCTGGTTTTTCCCCTCTTATTTCAGTTTTAGTTAAACAGGAAATGCATGATAAGTCAGCTGAAAATTAGCCTTTGTCCCTGCTCTATGAAGCCATAACTCTGGAAAAATCTTTTTTTCTTCATTCTGCCTTTCAAACACAAAGTGTATATTATATTCTGAGGCATATTTTATGTGAAAAAATATGAATGTTTGTAGAAAATATTTTTCAGTGTTCATCCAGTTCTGCTTTCCTTCCATAGCCACATTTTCAGATTTCCAGTTTGAGTTCAGTTTGTGTTCTGCAGAGTTATGTGCAGCATCACTGGCCAAAAAAAGGATAGAATGTATACATGCAAAAAAATCAATGGTTGTCCTGCACGTTACTCCTATCATCAGGTCATTATAGCACACAAGGGACTGTGCATAAAAAGTACATGCCAACAATTGTGTGAACAGTTATACTCACATAAGTACAAGTTATGTTTGAAGTACATGCCAACAATTGTGTGAACAGTTATACTCACATAAGTAAGTACAAGTTATGTTTGAAAAGCTGGACCTCAGTGGTTCACCTATGTGTGTGCTATGGGGATTTAGAATCATAGAAAATTGGGAAAGGATCTCAGGAGGTCATCTTGTCCAAGCCCCTGCTCAAAGCAGGACCATCTCCAACTAGATCATCCCAGCCAAGGTTTTGTCTAGTTGGGTCTTAAAAACCTCCAAGAATGGAGATTTCAAAACCTGTCTGGGTAACCTGTTCTAGTGTTTTACTCGCCTTCGTATTCACAACTGTACATTAGTACGCCTGATATGGACAATGCTGAATAATAGGCGGCTACGTGTCCACCTGGGTGACAGTGTCAGCTCACCTGGTTCTTGAGCAATGGACGGCCACAAGATTCAATACTCACACCAGCACTCTTTAATGTACACACAAGCGATATGCTGTCAACAAAGTTGTGTAAATTTGTATATGCGGATGACCTTGCTTTGGGCATGCAAGTAACCACCTTCAGTGACACTGAGTCCAACTTGAACGAGGACCTCAATACCATGTGTCGGGGAAAACCGAAGGATCGGGCCCCAAGGTCACGGTGGGCCGGGGTGGCAATTAGATACGGACAGGTGGGATTAGCGGCGTAGAGTCTGGAGTTAGGGACTCGGAGCGGATTGAGAAAGAACAGGTGAATT
>NW_017728947.1:73924179-73948755 GCF_001723895.1 Crocodylus porosus
CGCATGTCAGTTTAACCTCTTCTGTACTGGCAGCACATACTCAAAAAATTTCCATGACACCATGGAGGAATATTTTTGGAAATAGAGACTCAAGCCAATATCCTATAAAACAACAATCACTGCATTCCATCTTGATAACAAAGGGTGCATCCACACATGCAGGGACATGTGCTTGTAGCAGCTCAAATAGGAGTGGCACAAATTTGTGTTGGGGATTTTTTTACCTCAGCGCACATGCCCAGACATGCACTTTGGTGTCGGGTAAGTTGTGCCACTTGGGGCAAAATGACCCTGCCCAGATCTGCAGCCAGGGGGAGTGAGAGCCTGGGGCCAGCATGTGTGCTGGCCTCAGCAATATAAAAACCTGCCCTGTGATGGCCCCAGCAGTATAAAAAGCTGCCCTGGCAAGTAGCTCAGGGCTACTCACACTCAGGAGCTACTGGGGATGGAGCCGATGATCACACATGATCATCTAGTGTGCCAGGCAGTAGCCCCTCCACCTCCACCTCCAGAACCTCCTCCTGACCCTACCTGCACTGAATTACTTCCCTAATTGATTGTTTGCTCCTGCACTCCCTCATAGCTGCCTCACCAAGTCTGATCCTTTGCCTCATTTCCTGCCTCCTGCTCTGCTGCTAAGTGCCTGACTGGAGTCCTGAGGGGCTCCTGGACTCAGCTTTAACAAATGGAGCCCCTCCACTGCTCCAGCCACCTTTTACATCTGCCTCATCAGCCTCCCCTGTGTGTTTTGCCCTTGTGTAGTAAGTCCTGTGGTCTACTCCCCCTGCCCTGGCATTTGTTGTGTGCCAGTTCAAGTCTCCCCTGCCCTTGTGTGTGCATCCCCTCTCCCTTTCTTAAAATCTACCTCGTTCCCTCCATCTAAGCATTTTTGTGAGCTGGTCATAAAAAGAAACAAGGTTAGTCAGGCAGGAACTACCTGCTATGAACCTGTGCTGGGTACCCTTCATCATTATTTTTTCTGCTGGACTTCCACAAATGTGATCCTTAATAATTTTTTCAAAGGTTTTCCCAAGGACAGAGGTGAGGCTAACTGGCCTATAGTTACCCAGATCCTCCTTCCTCCTCTTCTTGAAAATAGGGACCACACTGACCCTTTTCCAATCCTCTGGGACCTGACCTGAGCACCATGAGTGCTCAAACAACCGTGCCAGTGGTTCTGCTATGACACTGGCACGGTGCTTCAGCATCCTTGGATGAAGATCATCCAGGCCTGCCGACTTAAACACATCCAGCCCCTCCAACTGTCCCTTCATCAAGTCAGCACTAACAGTTGGTGGGCTGGTTTCCCTCCTCTGATCATCTATAATCCAATTGGGAGAGTTGTCCTAATCCATGTTCAAGAATATGGAAGCAAAAAACTCATTGAAAAGCTCAACTTTGTCCCTCCTATCTGTCACCAATTGCCCTAATCTGCCCTGTAGGGGTCCTATGTTACCCTGCAACTTCTTTTTGCTCCCCATATACCTGTAGAAGGATTTTTTGTTGTCTTTAATTTCCATTGCCAGCCTAAGTTTCATTGCAGCTTTGGGCTTTCTAACACTCCCCGAAGTGCGAGCCAAATAGGTTTATTCCTCCTTGGTAGCTACCCCCTGCTTCCACAGCCTGTGTGCCTCTTTCTTTGCCCCTATACTTTCCTGGGTTTCCCTGTTTAACCAAGGGGGTTTCTTGGCCCCATTGCCTCCTTTCCTGTGCAAAGGAATTGTCTCCTTCTGCACCCCAAGGATTGCTTCCCTTAGGAATGACGACCCTTCCTGGACTCTCATCTCACCAGTGCCCCCGATCATCAGTGCCTCACTAACTAATCTCCTGAGTATATTGAAGTTGTACTTTCTGAAATATAGCACTTCTGCCCTTCTGGTTATCTTTCCCACCCTTCACTGGATAGTACATTCAATCAATTGATGGTCACTATCCCCTAGGTTACCTTGTATCTGCAGATCCCCCACCAGGTTATCCCGTGTAGCCAACACCAAGTCTAGTAAGGCACTTCACCTAATGGGACTGTATACCTCCAGCATTAGGTGAACGTCTTCTATTCAAGTTAAAAACATACATGAATGGTTGGACCTGGCTGACTTCTCCCAGCAGATGTCAGAGTAGTTTAGGTCACATGACAGTCTTGTCCCTTGACCATACATCAAGACATCTGCATCAGAGAAGTCAACCTGCAGCTCTGGAGTTGGTGCCATCACGCAGGCGCTCCTGGGAGGCAGCACACCTCCCATGCCATGGGATCTAGATGACAAATGACTCCCTCTGTTCCTCTCAGGAGGGAGTCACCCACCATGATGACTCAGTGTCTCTTCCTCCAGCTGTCCGGTTGTCCCTCAGCCTGCATGGTGGTTGACATGGGTGTGGCTTCCTTTACTGCCCTTCCCTCCAGTGCTTCCAGGACCTCATATCTGTTTCCCAGTTGCACTTGGTGGGGGGTGGAGGGGAAGGGGGTTGCCTCAACAGTATGATGCATGGCTCTGGAAGTGACTATCTTCCATACATCTGCATCAGGTTCCTCCGAAGTTGTCTCACCTCTAGGTGAGACAAGAATGAAAGTACCCATCTGAAAAGAATGAAAGTACCCATCAGTCTCTGTAAGCTTCAGCCCCCTTCCTCCCCACTCTCTCTCCTTCCCCACATATTCCCAGCCTACCCTTATTGGATTCACTAGCCCTACTGTATTTTTTGTTTTTCTTTATTGGTTTACTTCTCCTTTGGCAGGGCAGGAGACTGCTTGGGGGCCAAATGCCCCCACAGAACTTCCTGCAGCCCCCACTATAGGGGCAGATTCCAGCCAGGCTCCTGAGGGGCTGCATGTCCCTACAACCCCCAAACAGGAGATAGAGTCCAACTGGCCCCCTCCAGAGGTAGACAAGTCCTTGCAGTGGGTGTCCCTATGGTCCCACAGCAGAGGAGGTCGAGATGGGATCCCCTGACTGACAGGCCAATCTTGTCAGGAACTCTATGCATACCACCCCCCCAGGTTCCAGCACTATCCTGCCATCTTGTGAAGGAGCCTGAGCCACCCCTGAGCCAAGGGGCTGCAGAATTCTCCCAATCCCAACCAGAGTCCAGGGTCTGCAGACCAAGGGGCTCAGACAGTGCCTAAGGACCCCGCTGAACCCCAGGACCAAGAGGAGGATGCCCAAGAACTGGGAGACTCCGTAGAGCCTGCAAACCTCTTAGTCCCAGTGGTCCTCAGGGGTGAACTACTTGCATTTCTTGACCATGAGTACACCTGGCGGTCTGCTAGCAAGGTGTAGCTCACCTTGGACTGCTGGGGAGATTTTGACAGTGTCCTCTCCACTGCAAGGGTACTAGTGGGGGAAGGCAAGGGGCCCAGGAGCTGCAATGCCTGGATCTATAGGTGGGGCTGCAATTTCGTAGACATCCTCTATGCCTATGCAAGGGCACTGCATGAGCCAGCAGGCCCCATGTTGGACGTTGAGACATGCAAGGCCCCTGATGAACCACCTGATCCACAACCCCAGCCATGCGGTCATTTAAGATCATTAAGCCTCCAGCTGGTCTCAGTCACTGATGCTGACCTGCTCAGCCAAGCAGGGATGCATGTGTGGCAGGCCAGTAGAGGGCGCTCCTGTGTTGAGCTGCCCACCTCCCTGCGCCCGACCACCTTCCAGGCTCCGAATGCCTCCCTAGGGGCGCCTTATGTCCAGCCCGACCCCTTCCTGGAGCACATAAACTAGCCTGGGGGTAACGTAGCCGCCACCACCCCAAGAATGGACTCGCTCCCGGCCCTGTGTCCTTGGGGAAACACAGGCCTAATGTCCTACGGGTACAGGCACTTGGAGCACTTCCCCAAGTCAGGGGGCAAAAAGTAAAGTCTCCCTTAGTCCGCAGACCTAAGGGGTCTCTTAGGCATAATTTAGACCCACCCCTCAATAAGTCTCCCACACCAGTCACAAAGGAAGACTTTATTGGTTACAGGGGTAGGGTGAAAATAGGGTACAAGATTGAGCAATATCCTAGAAATCCTAAAGAGCAAACAGTCTGGCTGAGGTAGCCTTTTGATCATGCATCTGAGTTACTGCCAGCTAGATATCTAATCAGAACTTGAGTAGCTTACTCACAAGCATCTTCCAAAGGCTGGTGAAGTTTCCCTTTGGAGGCAGGCGGTTTCTAGCTCATGAGTTTGGGGGAGAGAACCAATTTTAGATGGTCATGCTCCTCTGTGTCCCCCGCATGGCTGCTGCCTCACCTCATGGCCAAAGAGGCCACCTCCTAGCCCGTCCTAACTTATATAGCCCCTGTGACCTCATTCACCTGGTCCAGTGGAGGCCAGCTCCAGCTGGCTGTCCACCAACCAATTTGAAATACATCACCAGTTACCGGGCAGATTCCAGCCCACCAGGTAGATGCCCCTCACTCAGGTAACTGATGCCAGTCATGTAGGCAGAGGGAGCGGGTTTCCCCCCTCCCTCAGGAATGCAGCCAGCTCAGGTTACCTAAAGAGACAGGCTGAGGTATGAATCCTCTGTGCTGGCCCATCTAATCACATTGTCACAGGGCAGAGATTTTGGGGAGAAACCAAGGTGGCTTTCTGCCACAGCATGCTCTAGCACCCCCCAGCTTCTGGACTGGGCCATGCAGTCATGTGGCTGTATTTCCAGAATCAATAGCAAATGTCTGTTCACTTTCTGATTAGTTCACTCTATGCAGTTTTGAGTAATCTGGGAAAACTGAATTAATTTAGGCTGCTGCTTTGTGGTGCTAAGAAGCCTTGATATGCTCACTCACAAACCACAGTCCCCCTAGCCCTGGCAACATGACCCACATCTTCCTGCCCTGCCACCATCAGCCTTGCCAACATGACCTGCAGACAGGCCTGGCTTTAGGGTGGGCAGCAAGGGCAACTGCCAAGGACACCAAGGTGGAGAGGGGCATCATAGTACCCCAGGGTAGGACCTTGCCTTAGCTTGGGTGGGGGCAGAAGAGACAGTGAGTCAAGAGTGCCCATCCTTCCCAACCCGCAGCCCCTTGTCCCCCCCCCAGCCCTGCCAGTGGGGGCCCCAGCTGCCCAGTGTATAGGGCACAGTAGGGAGGTGAGGGAGGAGAGTGCCTGACCATAGATGACACCAGAGCGATGCATTGGGAGGGGCATGGGAGGGCAAATGCCCCTGCAGAATACTACATTCACAGTGGGGCATGGGGCTGCAGCCTGCCTGGACTAGCTCTGGGCAAGAGCTCTTTGTGTGGCCCAGTGACTGGGAATCAGCATGGGAGGGTACAGCAGGATAGTGAGACTCATTGCTGCCTCACATCAGCCATGCCACCATGGTGAATTGTTCCCTGCCCACCACTGAAGTGGTTGGGACACAAGTTGCACCCACTGAAGTGGTGGACAGGGGGCACCTCACCCTGGTGGCCATGATGGCACAGCTGGAGAGGGATTCAGTGGTGTCAGCAAGAAGTCTCACCATCCTGTTCTGCCCTTCCATGCCACATCCTGCCTGCTGGGCTACGGAGGTGGCTCCTGCCCAGTGCCTGTCTGCCCAGGCTGCAGCCCCATGCTCTGTGTGTGCCCCCCCATTTTCCACCAATATGTTGCCTCTGGTGCCTGACCCCTCTTCAGGAGTCCGCACTGTGGCATGGAGACAGACTACCCCTGGATGAGCTACCCATGTGTGGCAACTTTGGTGAGCATGATGAGTATTGTACCATCCTCTCTTACCAGGACCTCTACCCCCACTAAACTCATCTGCCACAATGTGGTATTATTGGGTGAAAGGAGGGGTTCAGTGGTGTTCTTCTCAGAGGGGAACCCGGAAACGGAGGTACTTACAGTTAGGTCTTGATGTTCCTCAGGGCTCTGCCTCCCTTACACCCTGTCCACTCACTAGCCACTTGGGTGTTGCCAGTGTAGCTCTGTCGTGCCCCTGTGAGCACCTTTTCCTAAGGGGTCAGGTGATGATTATGGCTCCGTTAGTTTCTCCCCTTCTTTCCTCTTTTTTTTTCCCCTTCTTTTTTTTTTCTTCATCAAAGCTCCAGACCCTGGGGCCCAAGGGCTGGACTCCTGACATCAGGCATGCCTCCCTCTTCCCCGAAGTGGGGGGGAGGGCGATGCCTCTTACTCCTTTGCCCAGGAAGGTAGCTGTTGGGGGGAATGGATCCTCCCCAGCCTGATGCAGGGACACTAACTCCCCAGCTCTGGAGTTAGGCTCTGCACCTGCAGCAATGTCCCTGCCATCAGCTGGAGTTACCCCATGCCTGGCGTGCTCCCTGCTGGCTCTCTCTCTTTCCTTTTCCCTCTGCCGACTTCCGGTGGGGTTTTTAAACTTTCTTGCGATGGCGTCTCCCACCACCGCCATTGGGTCAAAGCTTCCCTGCCCAGGGAGCCCCTGTTTGAAAAGCTGGTGAAATGCTGGCTCATGCAGCCGCAGGGCTAGTTCCTGCTCCAGCCATGCACCTAAAGGTAAGTTTTCCTGGAGTCTGTTTACTCTGTGCTGGGGCACCCGGGGTTTCCCGGCCCCTACGGAGCCTGTGGGGGCTTCTCACCGCCACACCATGGCACCGTCCTGCTCCCCAGCTGGGTCCCATGGCCCTGCATTCCTGCCTCAGCCCTAGGCCCCAGGCAGCACCCTGACTGGGCAGCATCAGGAGCCCCAGCCACCAACCCTCTTCTCTCTCCTTCACTGTGTGGGTACAGTGCAAGCCACTACCTCAATCTCCCCACAAGTTGTGCCCCACCTTGACAGGCTCAGGAAATGGGCAGATGAGAACCTAATTGGTGTTTAACACCAAAAAATGCAAGGTCCTCCACCTTGGGAGGAAACACCTGTAGCATGCTTCTAGGCTTGGCAGTGCTACGCTGGCTAGCACTATGAATGAAAGGGACTTGGGGGTCATGATTGACCACAAGATGAACATGATTCTTCAATGCGATGCTGCAGCTAGTAAAGTGAGCAAAACACTGGCTTGCATCCATAGATACATCTCAAGCAAATCCCAGGGTGTCATTCTCAGAGGTCAGGAAAACAGACCTTACGACGACAGGCTGAGAGCCATGGGGCTCCTTAGCCTGGAAAATCGCAGGCTCAGGGGTGACATTTGGATGCGTATCTTGCTGGGAGCCTATGCTGCTGGGGCAGGCAGCTAGACTCGATGATCAGCCCTAGTATCTATGAATCTATTAAACCGTGTGTCACCTATGCCCTCTATGCATCACCTATGTGCTCCCTCATAGACTTACCTGCAGGAAGCTGTGGGAGCTACTCTCTACCATGCTGTCTGAGGCTGTATTGTGAGCCACCATGTGCACACATGCATGTGGCACCCCCTGCCTCTGATTGCCCACCTCCCATTCCCCTCAGCCCCAAGCAACCCCTTGCAGGCTCAAACTCTGCCAGCCTGGAAGGGGAAACCTGCTGTTTTCTCTTTTTTCTCTTTTAAAGCGGGAAAAATCCATATTTTCTTCTTTAAAGGAGAAAATATGCATTTTTCCAAGTTTTTCTGCAGGGAATGGAAAACCCAGATCCTTGCTGATTAGAATTGAAGCACTAATCAACATGGGGAAGTTTCCACTATTGCTATTTGTGATGTACAAATTCTGTGTATAAAACAAGGAGATTATTTTCTAAGAATATCAGTCTGGCATCTACATTTAGAATGGACATAAAGAATAACAAAGATAGGCAAGTGTAGAACTTGCTTCAATATGTTATAGGGATTAGCCCTGGGCAGCACTAAATGACCTTGAAATACAACATTCATAAAATAAGCAAGAACAAAGCTGCCATCTGCATTCCATTTTGAATGTGGGATTCATGTGGATACCAAAATGAAATGCTATTCAGCTGTTACCACTTCAGAACAAAACCCAAGCAAAAACACCAACTTTTACCTGGTTTCTTAGTCAAGCTATAAAATTTGACCTTCATCAAAGTATTACAAGAAATTCAGCATATTTTATTGCAAACTAGTCCCTTGGGATTTGTGGGTTAGGTGAAAGCTGGCACTGGATGCTAAGAGGCCAGTCTGGCATGCTCCCAGTTCTTAGACTTATAAATCCAATCCTTTTAATGGTACAATTCAGAAATATTTAGCAGCATCTTCAGATATTTAGCATACATCAATGCAACTATAGTAAACATATTCCCCTCCCCTTTACATGTCTCACTTTCAATGCCATTAATTTTACATGGCAAGAGACTTTGAATAACTCATTCACCTGCTCAGCACTTGGGGGGATCCTAGACTCCAAGAGAATGCGAACATAAGCCCAAAAGTGCTCCAAAATGACAAGAAAACCAAGAAGGAAGATGTGCACAACTGTTTTTATTGTTTTGTCAAGTTCTGCTATATTAGCTAAAGTAAAGAGTGACTGGTTTCTGGAACTCCTACAGTGTCTGTGTGACTGCTTTAATTGTCATGTGTTCCTTAAGAGAGACATTGGGCCCAGGGGCTAGGAAGAACAGGAGCTTTGGGGAGCCTGTGCTTAAATGACTTGGGTGTCAGCACTGATCCTGAGGGCTTAAAGCACCTGGGATCTGAGTTCCTCATTCTGTGAAATAAGAAAGCCCTGTACCTAGGAAACCAAAGAATAAGCCAATGCTGCTGAGACCCGAAGAAGCTTAAGAGCAACTCAACCCATTGTGGGTGGACTTAAACACAGTAGCTTGGTAGATGCCTAGCTGTAGGTGTTCTACCAGGATGTGGCACATGGTAATGGGCTCTTTTGCGCCACTCAGGTATTAAAGTCATTGATGAATCCTTTGGAACCAAAGGCTTACAGCTATTTAACATTAATAAAATAAGGTATAAAATGTACCTTTACAGGAGTTTACTGCTGTTTCTTGGTCCTCAGGCAGCTTCCTAAGCTCTTTCAAGGACTGATTTTTAAAACTAGGCTATTTTTTTAACTTGAATTGTAAAGAACAATGTAAAAACTTTTAGCTTGCTAGAGATGCACAAACAACGAAAAATAGAGGACTAATAAGCGGAGTTTGCACCCTGGGCAAACCTTGATGGACAGCAGGGAGGGTGGTGGGGAGGGGAGGGAGCGAACAGACAGGGAGGAACTTCTGAGTCCTGGAAGGGGGGCATTCCAAGAGTGAGGGGCACAGGAGTCTTACCTATTCCAGGGACTCAAAAACAGTCTCCAGCTGCTGCTGGTACAGCCACAACCTTGTATGCCAGCCCCAGCTGTTGCTCTTAAAGCAACAACATATTGCCCATGTATCTGGCTGCTGCTGCTCAAGAGCAATGCCATGGGACTGGTCCCCCTCCTGAGACATGGACTCCACAGGGGACAATTCTGATGCCTCTGCTAAATTGGTGTCTGTGTCGGTGCCCTGCTTGCCCATCCCAGGTTATGCTACTGATAGAAAATAACTCTAAATACCTACTTCAACTGTCACAAGTATAGATACTAACTAGAGTCCCCGTGGACCAGATTTAGTTACATGAATCAGTAATGACTACCTAAAATTAATAAATGTTGAATTTCTCTCAAGTCCCACCGAAGTCAGTGGAACAATTAGAGTAGCTAGTACTATGCAGAGACTGGGCAGCAGAGGGAATGTATCTGTTAACAACATTCACCAGGTTATTTTCTAAAATATAAGTCCCCTATGTGACAGGTTTATTTCTTGTCTCTCATTACATCTAGATTCAAGCTTATGTGGAGTAAAATATTAAAATACCATCTGATTCATGCTCAGTTACTCAAGTCACTGGACAAATGACCCAAAAATAATTAAACCATGTGGTTTATTAAAGGAGATCATGAAGTCATTTTGATTAATAACCGTGCCAGTAAGGAAAACAGTATGTTATGCGGGGAGAAGGAAGAATTGGCAGTTTAGCCTTTAGGAACAGCCCTTCCCCAGCTACCTCAATGAAAAGTCCTTATCTTCCAACAGACAGTATAAATCAACTACAGAATCAAATTCTAATTGACAACTGCAGCACCAACATCCTGAAGCTACATGAAACCACAAAAAGTCACAATATAATAGCATTATCATATAGACCAGTGAACATAACATTAAAAATCCCTACTACCACACCAAACACTTCACTGCACATATAATTTCTCTCTGAGGAGATGAGTGAAAGAATGAGCCACAAGATATAGATCTGAGTCAGATTGCTTAATGAGCTTCTGGAAAGTTTATTTTGGGGGGTTGGGTTTTTGGTTTTTTGGGGTTTTTTTGGTTAGGGTTCTATAATACTGGGGTGAATATAAGAAACTGAAGAGAATACAACTATCTTGTTAAATTATTAACTTTTGTTCTTCTGTTTTAATCAGCAAAGCTTGCAATGAGATAAAGCAGTGTCCTTTTCCCTACTTTTGTAACCTCTCATTTGGTTAGTTAAGTGAGCACACATATGGGCATTCGAAGTGTTTGTGGCTGGAATGAATGAGACTTGTCTGAGAACAGGGCCTAGGGAACAGTTTCTCCAATAATTAAGACAGGCGTTACTGAAACGGCTGTAAATGCATGAATGTTACTGGTTTGGACAGGGTTTAAATTCTAATATATATTTTGCATTTTACTCAAAACTGCTTGTTAGCTGAAAATAACAAGTTACATTAGCCTGAACCGCCTGGAATCCATACTGATCTATATGTTTCAGGAAGAATATTGGCTACCTGTAATTAAGAAAGGGAGTTGGTATGAAAGCTATGGTAAGTATTAGCTTTGGTCTAGGGATGATCTGACCCTATTCATACCAGCATTTAACTGGAATACAAATGAATATTGACTCGCATTAAGTTTGGTATTGTCCTGTTCTTTTTTGACACAAATAAGGCTATCTCAACTGATTAATAAAGGTGAAAAGGATTGATTGGTTTACACAGTATTTTAGCTAACCTGCTAATGGGTTAATCTGATTATTTGATAATACTCCATCTTTGCTTAAAATCAATTTGCATTGAATTATTAATTATATTATATTATGATTTAATTTCAGCTCTTAATTATAATTCTATAATTTATGTAAAACTGGAAAATCATGCCAGCTAAACAGATCTTAAACTGGCAAAAGGGCTCTCAAGGGCTCTCTACCATGGGTAACCTACATGAATTCTTACATTCTTTTCATTTTTGCGGGGTGGGGAGGGAAAGTTCCCTTTATCACGTGTTTGGTTTTTTTTTACTTTAAACCCTGACACAAACATTATTTGCCTTTATTACCATTTATTATAGAATTAAAATATACCACCGAAACATATTTGCAAAAATATTCATCAGAGCCCTGTTCTTTACATAGAAACACAGGAAACACCATGACAGATCAGTCCAGAGACCTGGCAGTGGCCAGCACCAAATGCTTCAAAGAAAGTAAGAACCTCAGAAAGAGCAGGACTGGGTGTATCTACATAAGATGTTTACTTCAGAGTTCACTAATTAGATCTGCAGTAAACATCTCAGCATCCACACATCCAGGGCAATTAGGCTGGAGTAAATTAATTAACTTTGCAGGAAGATAGTACTTGTAAATAAAAATACTATCCTGCCGTGGAGTTTTTTACTTTGCAGCTGCACCCATTTAGATGCTGCCCTGGCTAGCTGGGGTATGTGGGTGCTTCAGTGCAAGGGCTTTGTGGCAGGGCAGTGTTGGTGCCTGCCACTTTAAGACCTGAGCCAAGCAGCCAACAGGTGCTTGACTGCGGTGGCCATTTTAGATCTTTGGCCGCCTATATAAACACAGCATATCACTGCTGGCAGGCCAGGCAGTAACCTTGCCCAGCTGCAAGGCTGCTTGGAATATCCTTGGAGATAAGGAGCTACAGGGGATGGTTTGGAGGCTCCTGGCCTGGGCATGACCTAAAACTGCACCCTGCCAGGAGTGGATGGCCTGGTGGGGCTCCCAGTGGTGCGGGAGCCCCCAGGAAATGCCAGGCCAGTTACCACCCTGATGAAAGGTGGGTCTGGGCACCTTAATAACCCCAGCTTCTGCAAACAGGTGGGTTACCCATAGTAGAGGCCAGAAGGCAGACCCAGGAGAGAGTGAGTGGGGCTAGAAACTCAGAGGGCTGACTTAGAGTACCCTCGACTGAACAATGCTGGGGCCAGGACCAGAACAGTCAAAAGGGCCAGGGACCCACCGTGAGGGATGCCCAGAGCTGAGGCCCTGGGGTTCTGACTGGCCTTGGAGGCGAGGCCAGGGCCCGTGTGGCCAAAGGTTCTGGGGGAACCATGTCCAAGAGGAGAAGTAGTTTCAGGGAGCTAGGCAGATGAGAATGAGGGCAGGGTAGGCTGCCTGAATGGAGGTGTCTTAGAGGGGTACTAATTAGAGGATTCTGGGGCCCAGTGTGGGGCCAGTGAGATTGACATCTGTGGATGCCATCTGCAAGGCTTGGGCTGCAGTGTAGGGGAGGAATGGAGCCACAGATAGCACCCCCTGGCATCAGGGCAAGAAATGGGCAGCCTCCCACATAATTAAGATTGTTAATTAGATAACAAGGTGTGGCAGATGAGAAGGTGGGTGGTTGGCTCAGAAACAGGTGGGTGGGCCAAAGGCAACTTGGCCCCAAGAAGGCCCCCTGTTATAGGCTGCCTGCCAGCTAGCCCCACACTAGACCGCCCCCAGGGCACCCTACCAGCTGGGACTGCTCCAGTGCAGCTCAACATGCTGCAGTCCTGGCCACATGTTCAAACAGTGTGCCCAGGAGAAATAAACTCTGGAGTTTATTGCTTCACATTAACTACACACATAGATGCACCCACTGTGCTCACAGAGGAATTTTGTTCCATAATACATGCATAGCAGGTTGGCAGAGTTCAAAATATCATCCCTTCACGGCTAAATAATAAGCTTTAAACTTTAAATATCAAGTTCCCTTTGAATTAAAGGTGCACTGATGCATTGGTCCCAAATAAGATCAGCACAAATATACGGAAAATTGACAGTATCGGCAATTGGCTTTTTTGGCAAATGTGGCCGATAAATGTCCCATGAATGTGCACAGCTGCAGCACACATGCAGCCAGGAGTTCAGCCTGGCAGCTTGGAGGGCAGCATCTGGCTGGTAAGTCTGTTGTGGAGGAAGGGAAGAGGTGTGGGAGGGGGAGCAGATCAAGGTCCCTATGGTGAGGGAAGGAGTGGGGCAGAGGCAGGTGCTGTACAGGCAGGGCAGGGCAGGGCATGGGATGAAGGCACAAGCAGTTCATCTGGGGGTGCAGGGAGGGAGTTGGCAGTTTCTACCACTGCACACACCCCAGGAGAGCATGGAGATCATGTGCCCCTGGACGGGCATGAGGGGCAAGGGTGGGATGCTGCTGTGACCTGGGGCTGCACTAGGATCTTCCTGGTTGGGGGCTGAGCTGGGCTGCATTCAGGGTGGGCAGTGCTGGAAGGGGTGTTAGGGTTGACTTTTGGGGTGACTGCAGCCCCCCCCCATAATCCCCCTCTTAGCACCGCTGCTATCAATGATTTCCCTGGGTGCATGCAGTGGCATGAGCCGCCCCTCCCCCCACACACCCCCTGGACAAGCCACCTCCCACACGCACACCCTGGATGAGCCACCCATAGCTCAGTCCTGTGGCCTTCCCTGGCTGTGCAGTATCTATTCTTGCCCCTGCCCCAGCCCCAGCTGCAGCCCCACACTCTCCCTCACTGTGGGGGACCTCAATCTGCCCCCCCATGGCTCTTCCCTTCCCTCACAACAGACTTATCAACCTGATGTTAGTCTCCAAGCTGCCCAGCTGCATATCAGCAATCGGACTGGTATTGGCCGATATGACTCCTTAAAAATCAGCCATCGGTTTCGGCCAAAAAATCTTTATCAGTGCACCCCTACTTTGAACATGAATAATTAAAATTGAGTTGAAATGCAATACCTTGGACTTCCCATACAGTCAGATCTCATTGAGGAATGGTCCCTTTTAGAGCCTAACATACAGTAGTCTGTATAGAATTCTAGTGGCACTGTTAAAAGCAATTAACATAGGTTTCAGGCTTATGCAGTTAAAAAAAAAAAAGGGGGGGGGGAGGAAGGAATGAGATTTAACTGTGGCATCTTGGGCATTTGCTATATACACACCTTACCAGTCTCATGCTGTAGCTAAAAGGGAGAAGATGAGGGTCAGTGGCAGCCCACTATATGTTGCTTGTCAGGAGGTTTCTTTCCTCATGCCTCACCTAGATAGAACCAAGCTTAAGTAGAACATTTTAGGAAAAGTTGTCCAAACAATTTGACTCATTTGATTAAGACAAATAGATATTTAGATGTTTAATTCAAAAGCTGCTGAAGTTTCAGGCATCAGGCACGATGATTAGAGTGCAAATCAAACTTCAGACCCAACTGAACTTTCGCATAGATATTTGTCCATGCACAAAACCAAAGCCGTGCTCATGAAATGCTTGTAATATCCTTCACAAAGATAGAAACTCAAAATCTCCCTTGCTTTGCCTCATGTACTCCCTTATTCTCAACAGTTTGTCCTTTGCACCATCATTCTTAGAGTTGTCTGCAAGGACAGGCTGCCCCCAACCTTCCCCAGGTTGGGGATTCTTCTGCAAGCAAAGCTGTTTAGGTAACTTCATCCTTCCCAGTCATGAAGTACTGCCTTTCAATCAGACTGCTGTAGGACACTTCTGCTGTCAATGAGTTTGGGGATGGAAGCACCACAATAAGCCTATCAGCATATACGTAGTAGTAGAGTGAAAGGGGAATCTTGATGAAATAGGGAGAAAGTAGCATTTATAGAGGCTACAGAAGAAACAACTTCCCTTTAGAGTTCCAATTTTGTGAAAGATAGAAATTGATGTGCTTTCCTCCTCTAAATTACATACTTACCGTTTTATTTGCCCTGTTTCTGTTACTTCAGTGCTTCCTATAGCATTGTATGATGACAGTTGAGGGGGAAAGACATGCCCATTTTTGCCTCTCCAGATGCCATATCCTACTCTTTTAATTAGTTGATAATGTTGTTGCATCCTAACTGCTTCCTAAATTTCAACTTCCCTTTGTACTAGATACATCAGGATCCTGCAAACCTTACATAAATGTCTCTGGGAGTTGCATATGTGCAGCAACTGTAGAACTGAGCCTTCAGCAAGCTCTAGCATTTGATTTTTTCAATTCCACTTTAACCCTGCAGAGGATTTCTTTTTTTGCAGCTGACATACAGGCAAGTAATGTGGCAAAGAACTTAGTGGGTTGCATGCAGATTCTGTGCCATGGTTTGCTCTTATAAGCTGTGTTTGTGTTACCATTACTGTTCCTGCTGAACAATTGCCTTTGCTTCTTTAATTCCTGCTGATGGATGAGCTTCCTGGTGAGCAATAAAATATGTTGCTGTCTGGGGGCCTGATTTTGCAAGGAGCTGAGCATTTTTGCAATAAATCATGCCTTCAATATGTGCCAAGACTGTTAGTACTGAGCTCTGAAGGCCTAGTTCTGCAGCCATGCCTGCACAGAAGTCCCAATAGAAATCAGCAGTTGTTCTGTACACAGCCTCTCTCTACAACTAAACCCTAGGGCCTAGATGCACACAGTAACTCAGCAACATGGTCCCCCACAGCAACATTTAAGGCCTTAAGGCAGGCAGTCCTTTACAATGCCAGGGAGAGTTAAGCACATCAAAAGCCAGAGTGCTCAAAGGAGCGCTGCCTAAGCTAGCCAATGAGAAAACTGAGGACAGGGTTGTGTCTCAAACCACTCTCCTTTTTGAAGCTCAGGTTCTTTTCACCACTTTTCACCCCTCTTGAAATTCACAGCCCTGAAACTTGCCTAAAAATATAAGCCCACAAGGGGAAAACTTAGGTTTCAATCTCTCCTCCAAGAACTATATCAGTGTACCATTGTTTGATGTAAAATACACACACAATCTTTAAAACCCATCTGTGGCAGGCCCACACTCACAGCACCACTGCTGCTGTGCCCTGCCCACCGAGGTATCACCCCAAGGCCTACTTACCTGCCATGACTTGATGTTTGAGATTAGTTGGTGGTGCTACTCAATGCTTCCTTCTGACTCCAGGCAGCTCAGCCGATAGATCTTCTGTGAGGCTCCACCACCCCTACACCTCACCCCTTTCTGCTCAGATGGTCCACTCTAGTCTCAGTGATGTCTTCTATGAGCCATTGGCACCAACCATTCTCCTGGCACACCTGGCTACATGGTCCCTGTGGGAGTGTGGTGTAAGGCCTTCTTGGCCAACGAAGATACAACTCAATGATAATGAAACTAAATGTGCGCACATGGTGTAGGCAGGCAGGGCATTGATGCTACCCACACCCCAACACTTTACTTCAGTGACCTGTGTTCAGTGAGGCCCCCACTGTGTTCACCTGGTCCTACTAGCTTCCCCTTAGTGGGTGTTTCCCACTGGGGTTCTGGGCCACATACCTCAGTACTTCAGGCAGCATCCCCTCACACTCCCTAGGGTCGTCTATGACCCCTGTTGCTCTAGCAGTGGATTTGGGGTCTATACCCACTCAAACATGGCGGCAGTGGCTACAGAGGCACCAGATAGGTTTCCTCTCCCGGTGGGCTCCATCAGTCCCTCTCTGGCTGGCTTTCTCCCATCCCAGCTGCCCACACAATACCTTTCAGCATTGTGGTGTGTAGACAGAGGCTTGGTTGGGTCTGTGCTGTTGGGTTCATCCATTACACCTTCCATGCCAATACCTGCCCTTTCTCCTACCACTGCTTGTTCATGCTTGCTGTCTCCTGGTAGGATTCCATACTGTGGTGCTTCAGGTAAGTGTGCAGCTTGTCGCTGTTGAAAGCTTCCCATGGCAACCAGGGTTTCTGCAGCCTGGCAAACCATCCCCATGGGGCTGTACTGGTCCTGCTCCAGCTGTGAGGAGGTTTTCAGGTTCCACTTGCAATGCGCCCCGTGCTGCCACTGAGGAGTTCCTTTTACCCCAGGAGTCCCCTGAAGACAGCCTACTCAGCAGGCTCTCTTCCCATCATGTGGTGCCTGCCAATTCCCCAGCAAACCAGCCACCCAGACCCCAGCACTGCAGTAAGTGTGCTGTGGGCCTGTAACACCATCACCTAGGTATCTCTTCACTCTGGGAAAAAAACCCTCATTGCTGTGTATGTGTATTCTCTCTCTTGTGTCCCATTGAATCATTAAATCAGTCCATGCAAAGTAGAGCAGGACTGAGTGACACTACCCCTGTTTCAGAATAATCTACAGTTTGGTACTCGGGCCAGGTTTCTGGGGGAAAAAATGTAGATTTGGGTTTCCTCAAGCCAAAAATGGAATTCAACTCCTATCTCTCACAACCTTAAGCAAGTGATTTAACCACCAAGTTATGGTAAAAAAAAAAAAAAGAGAGAGTGGAGGGTGGGAGGGAGAAATTCACCATGGTGGGTGGGAGGGAGAAATTCACCATTACATTTGTGTGGAGTCCAATCTGGTAGGTACTTCCCAAGCATACCTACCAAACTGAACCCTTCAGGTGAGGAGGATCCTGGCACAGTTCAGATGCAAGAGAGGTGCTGAGATGTTCAGTCCAGTCAAAGACTGAGGAGCTTTCAGATATGACTAGAAACAAAATTTTTAGTGCCTGTGGAACTTTAATGTTGACCATAGCTATCTATGGATTTTAGGCACCTCCATTGTTAAGTGGCAGCTAATCAGGAGGTTTTACTAGCTCCCAAATAGACCAGATAAAGTTGAAGTACTTACAAGTGGGGTCACTGGCTCTCTCGTATGTCCTCCACCAGAAATTCAATTATAGCAGTCAGGCTTGCAAACTTGGTAGTGGGGTTGTTCACAAAGAGATTAGAAACCACTGATCCGAACGTTGCACTTATATTCTTTTGTGAATCTAGTTCTAAGATCCTTCATCTTTCTCCAAAACCATTTACCTTCAAAAAGCTATCTCATTAGTAATTGAACTCTACTGCAGCTTACGAACTTCTGTGCAAATACTAGAAGTAAAAACAACCCCAATCAATCCACCTTCCATGGGGTAGGGGTTCAAAACTGATGCAAATATGAATCCAAGTTGTGTGGTTCAAAGTCTTGTTCTAGTTGTTCTATATAGACTATTATTTCATTAATGTCTTTATATTGTTCTTTTGCAGTCATTAGTTAAGAAAATAGCAATTAGGCTTCAGTGGAGGAAGGTGTATATGGATGTGCATATTTTTGTTCCATGTCATGTTTTGTTCTGATTCTACACATTTTTCTTAATGGAAGTTGATAAAGGTTTCACTGTATGGGACCCTGGCTTTAACTGCTATTTGCACTTTTTATTCTATTCTCTCAGTGCTGCTCAGATGAGTAAGGGATCTATAACTGGGCCCATAGTAAGCAAGTTTAATGCAACTGAAGTAAACCCTTTACTGATCTTCCCAAAACTTTCTAAAACAAGCAAAGCAATTGATGATGAGTGACATTTTATGGAAAACTTCCCACATTTTATTGGACCCAGGGTTATTTTGAAGAATGGTGGGATTTCCTTTATGGTTTTAATAAATATTAGAATACCATACTGAAAAACATAGCATGAAACAACACAAACCAAACTCTATGTACTGCTTCAGTGCTTGAAACTAATTTTTTCAGTGTGCATTGCCAATTATTTTGTGTGAGCTTTCTCAGATAGGGTGCATGAATTCAATTCTATTTTATGGTGATTAATAAAACAGAGTTCAGTGGAAGCACTGATAAAGGAATTGTTTTCAGAAGGCCTGTTAACATTTGTGCATCTGACAAATTTGCTGAGATAAAAGCATATGAAAACATAGTCATTCTTGTTTGTGCTGGGAAAAATGTCCTGATGTTCCCATTAAGTTAAACATCCATGTTATGACACAAAACCATTTTTTTTAAAAAAGGCTTTTCTCTTACAGTAAAAAAAATCAGTAATTTTGTTTTATGATATTTTTAAGTACTCCTGTTTATGCTAATAAGTTTGGAAGGGCAATTAATGTTTATAACACTAATATTTTGTAATTTATGAACTAGGTGAGGCTTTTAACATTTAACTGGCATAGTCTCATGATTCATCTATCAGGCATAGTTAAAATTAATGGAGGGTCACACTGTGGTCATTCTGTGCCTGATCTTGTGAGGGGCTGAACACTTCCTGGTTTCAGTGAAAGTGCTCAGGTTTTGGCTTAAGGACCCTGACCTTGAGATGTACTGAGCATCTTTAATCACAAAATTAGTCAAATAGGATAGGGACGGATATTACATATGAACCAGTATATGTGATCAGAAGCTGGTTCAAATCTGTAACACAACGGACATTTAGCGCACATAAACTGCTTTCAAAACGGCCAAAACTGGCTTGAGATATTTTTTCTGTGATAAACTAGTATCAAACATAATTGATTTAGGTTAAATTGGTTTATTGAACTTGTCCCAGATCTCCTCCAGATTAAGTCAGCTCATAGTCCCCCAGCATCCTTTGCACCTCCCTATCAAACCTCTCCCTCACAGGGTGGGTGGGCTAGCCTTGGCCCAAGCTGTCTGCTCCAGCCAAGCATGGAGGTTTGGTCTAAAGCCCCCACAGATTCCTGGAGGCCTGGGTCACTGCAGGCTCGTGACTGCAGTCCTAGAATCAAAAGTGAACACCTGTTTGCTAGGGCTGTGTGAAGCTTCGGGTGCTGATTTGACTCAGAGGAGATTCAGCCCAATTCAGTAGCCGAATCTCCAAATCTGAACCTAATCAGGGGACCAGTTAAAAGGTACAAATCAATTTGAAGCTCTCTGAATCTTTTCCAAAGATTTGGAGAGCTTCAGTGATTCAGGCAGTCCCCACCCACTGCAGCAGGGAGCTGGAGCCGGACTCGGAGCTGGTAATAAGGGGTAGGGGAGGTGGGGCTGGAGAAGCAGGGAAGGGATCATGGGGGGACTCCTGCCAGGCCCCATTCCCTGCCTGCTCCCCCAGGCCCCCAAACCCTGCCCACCCCAGCTGCCGGTGTTTTAAAAAAAAGTCCCAACTCATTGGATGCTGCCCAGTGGAGGGGTAATCCCTGCTTCCCCCCACTGCACTACGCTGTGTGTGGGGCTCTGCATGAGCCCCTGAGCCCCCACTCACTCCCCCAGCCTCAGGGCTTCAGGGGGCTCATGGAAGAGCCCCCCACATGGCATGGGGCAGCAGGGGGTGAGTTTGGGGGGGTTTTTTTCTTAATGGCTGGAGCTGGGGTGGGCAGGGTGGCCATGGGGGTGCTGGGACAGTGGGAAGGGTCAGGGGAATCGCCCCCCCCCCCAATCTGGCAGCACCTGGTGAGTCAGCACTTTTTTTTTCAAAGTGCCAGGAGCTGGGGTGGGTGGGGAAGCCATTCCCGAGGCTAGGAGAGCTGGCAGGGGATGGGCCTGGGTGACTTGGATATTCAGACATTTGGCAGAGGGGGAAAAAGTAAGCCTTCAAACATATTGCTAATAGAAAAACCAGAAAAAATATCAGAGAATGCAAATAATAAATAATACATGATCTCTGTTAGAGAAACTGTATTGCATTCTACAAAATTTGCTGCCATATACCAGGGACCCTGATGATGATACCCTTCATCACTGTTACCTTTTTAATAGAGATGAGTATTTCCAGGAGCACAATTGTGTCAGTACCACTTCTGTGTTTCAGATGCTACTTTCTGAAGTGCAGATATATTCTTCATTAATACCAGGTACAAAATGCTCCAAGGGCAGCTCACAACAAAGGAGACATGATGCAATTTGGAAAAGTTTTGATAATTACTGTACTGCATTTTCCCCCCAAGTATTTGATTTTAATGGAATAATGAGATATTGGGGGCAGAACAGTGGAGGATGAACTTTCTGTCATTAAAGAGTGAAGAATATAGCATCGGATTTGCTGCAGGAACACTGAATCCTGCAGTCCTTAATCAGGCAAAACTTGTATTGAAGTTAATGGATCCTAATGGGATCAGGCACAGCGTGTGATAGAAACAAATTCTGACTGACAGAGTTTTTGCCAGATGCCCTATAATTGCGGTTACAACATAATGTAGGTCAATAAATATTCCATATTACATTATAGCCCTTAACTGGCTTTATTACTTCAACTTTTCATTTTAGATTCAGCAAACAGCAAATGAAAAATGTTTTGAAAGTTCAACAACTATCCCTATTATACAATTAACTAATCCCTAGAACATACATTAATGGCAAGCCCACTGACATGCTTTTCACTTCTCTTAGCTCTCATAGTCTGACTGGAGAGTGCTGAGGATCATCAACTGTCAGTGAAATTAACTACAGCTGACAAGCTTTGCACCTTTCAGAATCAAACCTTAAAATGGCTGTTGAATTTATGTGAGCTAACTATTTCCTGTTATGGTCTTTTTTCCCCTTAATGGCTCTATTTTTTTAAATTAGTACCATTTCTAACACCCATGTTTTAGCCCTTTTAATTTCCCATAAGCAGCAGTCAGCAATACTGATGCTGTATCTCATTAGTTCCCTGGAGATTATGATAGTTCTTCTTTCTGGTCATTCATTGCTTTGGTTATCCATCAAGATGTGAATGCTGTGTGTTGCAAAAATCCTTGTCTTCTTATGATGTTTTCAACCACAGAGAAAGAGTGATTCCATTGGAAGCAGTTATCCAGCCAGGGGCAGGTAAGACAGACTAGGTTAGGGCACCTTTTCTAGCCCCTTTCCCATGTGGGGTGAGCAGAGGGAATCCTGAATAGGATTACTTAGTCATGGTCGGAGCTGCCAAATTGCACCTCTATCTCAAGACAACCATCAGGCTACCACTGCCTGTGTGCAGGTTTATAGCTGAAGACAGCTGGATTCACTAGTCCTGTCTCCATCACCACTCATTCATTGCTACAGGACTTTTGGAGGTTGTTACAGAAGAGCTTCTTGTTTCTTGTGGTAGAAACCTGTGCTTGACTTTGTTTAACATGAATAAGCTGGTGCATGGGAACAGCAACCACATGATGTTGACAAGGTGGAGATCTGAGCACAATGGCAAGGGACAACGCTAGATGACAGGAGACCTCCATCTTGCTACAGCCTTCTTCTGTCTTTACAACTGTTGGGCACTTCTGACACTTTCTTCCACCTGATCCTCAGCTGAGGAATTGGGGATTGGGCCATGAGTTGTCTGGAACTTCCCCTCAGGCCTGTTCACCATAGGTGACCCTACCAGGAATGCAAGACCCTGGACGACTTAGCTCTTAGGATCATTGGGGGCACAAGACTTTCTACCACTGCAAAGTCTTTGTCCATGGAGAGGGAATTTAATAATATTTGCCTAATGAATAGGATTGCTGTGATACTTTGTTAATGTTAACAAAGTCCACCAGAGGGGCTTTAAAGTTATATATATCTCTATATATCTATATATATATATATATATACACATATTACATTATTATAAATTAGTGCAATAGATATATTAGTGCTTTTCCCTCAGAGATCCATATAAAATCATAGAGCTGGAAGGGACCCCAAAGGATCATTGGGTCCAGCCCCCTGTATAAGCAGGAAAGACATCTGGGGTCAGGTGACCCCAGCCAGGTGACCATCCAGTCTTCTCTTGAAGACCTCTAGGGTAAATGATTGCACCACCTCTTCCGGGATCTTGTTCCATAGTCTGGACACCCTAGTTGTGAAGAAGTTTTTCCTAATGTTTTGCCTGAAACTATCTTCCAGGAGTTTGTGGCCATTGTTTCTAGGTTTCCCCCAGGGCACCCTGATGAACAGTTGTTCACCAAACCCCTGATGTATGCCTCTGATATAGTGGTAAGCTGCAATCAGATCCCCTCTCAGCTTTCTTTTCTTTAGGCTGAAGAGTCCAAGATCCCTCAGCCTCTCCTCGTATAGTTTGCTATGGAAGTCACTGATTATACACGTGGCCCTTCTCTGGACCCTGTTGAGCTTTAGCATGTCCTTGTTGAAGTGCGGTGCCCAAAACTGGATGCAATACTCCAGTTGTGGCCATACCAATGTTGAGTAAAGCAGGAGAATCACTTCTTTGGTTTTACTGGAGATGCATCGATTGATGCATGCCAGAGTTTTACTGGCCCTAGCAGTTACTGCGTCATATTGCTTGCTCATATTCATGCTGGGGTCTATTGTTACCCCTAGATCCCTTTCATTTGCAGTGCTGGTCAGGTTAGAGATGCCCGGCCTGTAGGTGTGCTGTGGGTTCTTCCTTCCCAGATGCAGCACTTTGCATTTCTCTATGTTGAACCTCATTTGGTTCTGTTCTGCCCAACATTCCAGTGTGTCTAGGTCTGCTTGTATCTGCAGCCTATCTGAAGGTATGTCCACACAACCCCATATCTTGGTGTCATCCGTGTTAGACCCCAAATCCATGCGGTGCCCAACAACTAGGGAGACAATGATCCAATTGCTCAGGGATGCAGTTGCCAAGGAGCAAACAAGGAGCAAACACCAGAACACATTGTTCGCCATAGCTTTATTCAAAATGGAGACAGCTTTGGACTAGCTCCCAGAAAAACTGGGGAGCCACAATGAACACTAGTTCTTTTCACATTTATACACCTTGGTTCATGCTCATTTACATTTACTCCACCTTGGTCTTTCCTTTGTCCCACCAATATTCCCTCCTATCTCAAGCTCTACCTCTGTTTCTCTTTACTTCATTAGCATGGAATTACCTATGCACTTTACTCATTTACATGCCTTTTTGCTATGAGCATGTGTGCAAGACCATGAACCTGGCTTCTCTCAGTCAATTGTTTTTTTGCTGACTCCTTCATCTCCAAGGTCTTACTTCTGCTTTATCTCCTGACAGTAACAGGTAAGCTGCATTTTGTTCTTCTTACGCAATGAGCTATATTTCGTTACAACACTACTCCATTGTTAGGAAAATGCTCGCTTAAGCATTTTGCAATTTTACTTTGAATATATCATTCTGCCTTATGGTTAGCACCTTTGCTGGCCACATGTTAAGCCTTTATTTAGCTGCAAATGCAGTGCTCCCCAAGATCCAAATACAGTCACCCTAACAATCCGTGAACTTGGACTTTGGGCTTTTCACTCCCTCATCCAGGTCATTCATGAAGATGTTGAACAGCACTGGGCCAAGTACCAATCCCTGGGTTACGCTGCTTCCCACATCTCACCAGGATGACACCGATCCATTCATTTGGACACTCTGCATCCTACCCCGCAACCAGTTTCGCACCCACTTGATGGTCCCGCAGTTGAGCCCGATATCTTCCAGTTTTCTGATCAGTAACTCATGGGATACCAGGTCAAAGGCTTTCTGCAAGTTGAGGTATAAGTTGTCAACTGCTTTTCTCTCATCCAGGTGCGAGTCACTTGATCACAGAAAGAAATGAGGTTGGCCAGACAAGACGTGTCCTCTATGAAGCCATGCTGGCTGTCATTCAGTATCATGCCTTCTGCAAATTTGTCACATATTACCTTTTTGGTGAATGTTTCTAGGATTTTCCCTGGAAAAGAAGATAAGCTAATTGGAGGGCTGTGTGAAGCTTCAGGTGGGGATTCAGTTTGGAGGAGATTCAGCCCAATTTGGTGGCCGCATCTCCAAATCCAAATTGAATCACAGGACCAATTTAAAGGTCTGAATTGATTCAAAGCTCTCTGAATCTTTGGCGAAGATTCAGGGAGCTTTGATGATTTAGACAGTCCCACTCTGAGCTAGTAAATA